>NC_088202.1:77720412-78032961 GCF_037126465.1 Ornithodoros turicata
TAAGATCACGGGATCCTCCCTATATAATGGGAGCTGCAATATCCGCCGGCACGCAGCAACGAACGAGGGCTGCATGCACGTACTTTGGATACGACGCCGGTACTATGCCGGTAAACAAGACTACGACGTAGCGTCTACGGCTTTTTGGGAGTTCAAGGAACGTCTCGTGGCACAGACCACATAATAATCGATGGCGCGCCGCCTAGCATGCCGCTGCTTCATTTCTTCTTTTATTGTGTAAGGCAAGCATGACTGCGCAGTTGCACTTTAGCTGTTTGGTATTACGCGCATGCTCGAAAGTACGACATGGCGTGAGAAGAAACAGCGTATATAGCGCAGCTACTGAATGGCTTGAGTGGAATATGTGTGAAAGAAATTAGCCGATATTGCAGAACAGCGAATCTTGGTGTGCACACATCGTCGCTCCTCTCGAAGAACCTACCACCACACAGCGTTGCTAGACAGTGCTGATAGCTATACTACTGTGCAAGAGGCGATACAAGTCACGCCCGCATGAGATACTAAGTTACACAGAACCAACTTGCCTTAAAACGGGCCTCAGCTGTTATTTTCCTTTATTTTTTTCCTAAAGACTTTCTTTACTTTTTATTCTAAACGGTAACATAAATAATAATGCGGGAGGCTGCGGTCAACAGCGTAAGCTGGTGCACACTCCCATACTATATATAGTCGACGTATACATTCATACACATTAACATCATTAACGTACCTAAACCTGAATCAAAAAAGAATTTCATTATCGAGCCAACATAATATATCACGTAACGACGAATGGTACGCATAAAGTGGCTATCAGTTTTGAGGGACCGAGGTACATTTTTCAGAAAATTGGTGCCGTAACTCTCCAGCAGAGGGTTCCCATACACATTGTTGAATCGAAGAAGTGTGAAATTGCGATGTACGACGCTTCTGTTCTTTCTACAACGCAGGTTGAAGCCTCATTCTAATGTACGAGGGGTGTGTTAAATAATTTCAATCGTATATGTGTCTTCAACGAAGATGAAGTTATTAGCATGCAAGAACAATCGTCATTGTAACGTTGAAAAAGGAAGAAGAATGAACTCGTGGTGGCTAACTGCGCTCTGTCATAGGGCTGTGGTAGTGGGTCTTGTATCGTACATCGTACTCTCCAACCGCTTCTAGGCACTTCCTCCCTACTCTCATACACTTTCACGTACACACACATTCATACAGTCATGCTTTTCGCCATGTATAGTCGTCATACGCATATTCCTACATGCGTGCATACCCACTTGTTCATGTATCAGTCATCGTACATCATATATATGTCATAAGTTACTTGGGTCTGACCTGGCTTTAGTCCCTACCATTACTGCACAGACATAGACATAGACAAACAATCGTTTGTCCCTTTTGTCCTGGCCAATCTCCCTTAGTGGCTCACGGCCACCATCTTCTTGGAACAAGAAGAAGAATAATAATAAGCGAACGTCCAACATTTTCACGTAAGCATCGTCGTTTCTACCTCAAAGTTTTGTACATTTATTGGTGCCGAAACCTGTGAGGGACAAAACGTAAACGAATTACTAGCGAGATCGACGACTGCTTGTGAAATTCAACGATGGAACTTTTGAAATGCAAGAGAGGAACGATTCGAGCAGCCGCTACGAGGCTCATCGGTGAGATAAATCAACTAGTCGATGGAACACGCTCAACTAGCTTCAGGGTGATCTTCACGAGAGGCTAGATCTACTGAAGGTAAGAGAGGCAGCATTAAACAGTTGAACGCATCTATAGAAGAGCTCATCATTCATCACAGATGACAAAGACTACGACGAAGAGACTGCGAGCTCGCAAACGTATGAAGACAATATATGCACCGCAAAGTCTCGAGCCTTGCAAAACCTGAGCAATGAAAACGACAGAATCGCTGTCCACACATCGGGAGGGCAGAGACAAGCTGCAGGAGACAACAGTACAGTCGAAACTTCAACGAATGCTATGCGGACAAGTGGTGAAACTACCGAATCTGGAAATTCCAAAGTTTAATGGTGATCTTCGTAACTGGAACAGTTTCTGGGACCAGTTTGATTCCACCATTAATCGAAACCAGCCAATCGATAAGATCGACAAGTTCAAGTATCTAAGGAGTTACCTCATCGACAAGGCTGCAACAGCGATATCTGGTCTCTCACTTACTGCAGATAATTATGATGTTGCCTTGAAGCTGTTGAAAGAAAGATTCAACAAGGGAAACCTCTTAATCGACGAGCACTTGACACGACTTCTGAACCTGCCCAAAGTCAACGACTCCAGCCAAGTAACGAAACTGCGGGGGCTGTATGACGAAGTCATGACCGGTGTTCGATCACTCGAGGACTCAACGTTGCGTCAACGTCATACGGTGTCTTACTACTTTCTGCGGTAAGAAAGACGGTTCCAGGCGATCTCAACATTGAGTGCGACAGAAAGCACATCGACAACGAAGAAGACTTAACCTCGTATTTAGACTTTCTCAGGGTTGAGATCAATAGCCGCGACCAGGGATCGGAACCGGAACTGAACCCGAACCGAAAACCGGAAAAAAACGTTATTTTCTTCGGAACCCGAACCGAACCGAACCCGAACAATTTTTTTGCTTGTCCTGAACCGAACCGGAACTGAACCGAAAAATTTGCACACGGTTACCGGTTCGGGAATCGGTTCAGAGGTGGAATCATTGTACTACTGGCCGACCTTTTTTTGACTCACCTGAAACGATCATCTCACATCTTTTCTCTTACAACCGTGTACGGTGAGCGTAAGCTCGCTTACATATAGCAAAATTACTGTCCATGAACCGGTTAAACCGGGATCGAAAAAAGTAACGGTTCCAATCCCTGTAAATGTCCCGACCGCTGACTGTTTTTTTTTTGTCTGTGTGTGTGCGGGGGAGGGGGTTCTCCCTGAGCCGAACCGGAACCGAACCGACATACCTGAACCGGTTCAAGCTGATAATTTCGGTTCAAAGGAGCTAAACCCGAACCGAACCAATATGCCTGAACCCGAACCCGAACCGGACCGAAAAAAAAAACCCGGTTCCGATCCCTGCGACAGAAGCGTTACTTTGACATCGGGATCCATCAGCCACAAGACTTCTCATGAGACAGTACAGCGCCAATGGTCACCGAAGCATCCACCTTCAGGACCGGCGTTGGCAGTAGGTGCGGAAAAGACAAGTTGTATATTTTGTGGATCTAATGAACACAGTCTTGAGAGCTGTTCCACACAAATTCCACTTCAAGCGGAGAAGGAGAAATTGATGTCTCAGGGACGATGTTTTCGGTATGGTCGACAATAACACCGCTAAAGGGACTATAGGAATGCCAATAGACTTCGATGCTTAAATTGTGGAGGCAGACATCTAACGGTTATGTGCGATCCGTTATCACGTCTGAATACCGCACAATCGTCAACGCTGATCACGTCTGCTGGCCTGAGCTCTGCAAGTTTTGCCAGAGACACTGTTCTGCTTCAGACCTTAAAGGCTTGGTCTGAGAGCGAAACCGAACGACAGCTGGTGCGAGTACTTCTTGATAACGGAAGCCAGAGGTCTTTTATTAAGCGATCTCTTTCGGAGAAACTCAACTGTCGGCCCATGCCCAAGAATTAGGGACAAAACGTAAAGCAGGCTTCACCTAAAACAGCTCCCATAGAGCCTGTGTATTTTGGAACGAAAAGCGCGTGCTACATATTCTGCTGGCAGCGCTTTGCATTCGTTCTCTAATGGCATATTGCCTCTGCCAAGACGAAACTTTTGAGCATTTTTTTGGGCATGAATAGTGGCATCTTCAAGGTTCCATTCGGGTTCCAAATTCTGAACATGTAAAGGAGCCTTCAATCGCCGCACGAACGCGTAGCGGCGAAGCCTACGTTCAAGGCCACGCGCAACCACAGGTTTGGGAAATGGCTCGCCGCAGAAGAGACTACAACAGATAAAGAAGACAAATAAGAAATAACAATACGAGGAGCAAAGATTTGTGTGTTACTTCACGTGGTAAGGGTATAGGATATAAAAAGATAAAAACTTGACAGCTGTTAGGAGAACTAACATCGTTGAGCAAACGTGTGTACATTATGGCTGTTACGAAGTCTGTTGGTATCTGATAAACTGTGAGAAATCAAACAAAACATAAAATAAAGGTGTGGTCGGAGTGAACGGCACAACAAAAACAACAATAAATGATGACAATGAGATGGGGTGTTTCACCGCAGAGGTGCGCACCCTACCCCACTGCACGTGGAGCATTATGTGAAGATGATGAACGAAGGATGAAAACACAAGAAAGAACTAAAATGAACGGCAGCAAATAGATCAACGACAGCTTAAGACGAGACATGTACTACTTTGCATTGGAAAATGTGATATCTGAGGTTCTACGATGTGCTAGGGTTGTCAAATCAAGTTTATCGAGGATAGGTTAATAATTATAGACACCAATGCGTCGGTCATAGAGAATGTACAATGACTCCAAGGGATTCGATGCTGTCATTCGGTCAATCTCTTATCTTTGAAAATTAGTGAAGCTAATTAAGTATACCATTTCAGTTAGCCATCGAACACTGATGCGACCGGCTAGGAAAGATATCCGAGAGGCCAGGTATGTTAGCCGCCCAAACGGCACGTCCGGGGCTATCATACATTTTTAATAACAACTGTGGCACCTAACAAAGGACAACCTGTATATCCTCATGTGTTTCCATACTGACTCCCGGAAGAATTCGAGGGTCGTTCGAGTAGACCGAATGTACAATCGTGTTTATGAAATAGCGCAAAAAAAAAAAAAAACTAAAAAATTGGATACGGTTGCAAAATTTGAGACATACAAAAATAAAAGATTTGACTAAAATTGGCGGGCTAAAGTGTGCCTAATGAACCAACATTCAGTTTGCTTATAGAAACAAGGTATTCTGAGGCACGATAGGTCTATAAGTTGAGTGAATGTTGGCGTGGATATGTCGCGCTGACGTAGATGGTGTCATCTAGACGCAAAAAATGCTGGAGGCTTGAAGGCTCGGCAGTGCAGAGAACCTACGGATACGCATGTAAGATGAGGGAAGTAGGACAACCATGCACGCACACGCATGACGCTGAACTATAAAACCGATCTGTATATTCCGAAACTCCGAGTGGCTGAACACACCGTTTGTATAGACTGCCAGTTTCGTTTCTTCTTTCTCGCTCTTTCCTTTTTCCTCTTTCTTTTCTTTTTTTTTTGGAGGGGGAAGACAATTTATGATACAGCTATAGGAAGTCAGGCTTCCTCGCGAACGCAGGAGCCTCTCTCTAGGGAGGAAAGCGCAATTGTAAAAGGCGGTCACGTGTTCCGTTTGTATTATAACACATTGCTCCGCTCTCTTTTGATCAGGATAATGCTCGTTGCCTTGTCAATGTCATCTGCATTTTTTAGATACTGTAGATATGTCGTTCACCTCGAATCTGCACAAAAAAGGTAAGAAGTCACGACTTCTGTTGTTTGAGTTTCATTTGCGATTTTGTGGCGACTTTCTGTTCTATCTATCAAAGTCTATCAAAATAAGCACAATTTCAGACAACGGAGAAAAAAAACGTATCGTTCTGCGTTCTTGTCTTTTATTTTCCATACTGAATACAGCTAACGCCGTAGTGGCTCAAATCTATCCCTATTGCAGCCTAATGCCGCGTGCTTTTCGACAGCCGTACTCCTGGCTTTTCTTTTCGTCAGTGGAGAGGGTTCTAGCGCGTGCGCTGTCTCATCAGCGTATTTCTTCTGAAGATTTACTATCTTGATCCAGCCGTCGTACATGCTCGCGCTTTCAGCAGACTGCTTGGGACTGTGTTGTTCGCTGTCGCGTCTTTTTTCATTCGATCATCTTTGTTTCCGTAGGTGTGAAGAAAAATTTATTGACTAGTTGATAAGCAACTGCGTGCACCACGTACAAGTCAGTTGTGTAGCATCGATTGCTAGTACGTATGAGTTGAATAATATGAATGAAGCAGGATGAACATTTGATTTACACATAAGAGTTAGTGACGTCTTCATGTTGGGAAAAACTTCGCATGGTTGCATATGCGATCACAATGTCCTCCTTTTAACGTTGAAGCCAAAATAATCGGGGGCACTCCAAACGACGTTACTCAAGCTGTGACGCAAAATTTGCCTCAGCTTGCCGTCGTCTGGATCTTTGGACGTCGTTCCCGATTTCCGTTCTTAGCTCACCTCGCGTCATAGAGTCCACATCTAACATGCGTGACACGCGCTGGTTGAGTTCGACACTTATACGTGGCCTCTTTCCTCTTGGATGCCATCTTCTTCCCAGTACATGACGTCAGATATTCTGATGATATATATATTTCTGATATCTCCTAGCCTGTAGCGCAGATTAATTTTCTTCTATCCTTTAACATATTTTAGCCCATCCCATGCTTCGTCCCATTTGTTTGTTCGCCGATGATGTAGGTTCTCTAAGACACAATTTTGCTTTTTTAGTCCTTGGCTAGAAGGTCATCCTAGTCAGCGCCGCTGCATGTGGCTCATCGCGGCGTGATGCGAAAAAACATGTATATACGGCGTCACGCTCTACTGTCCGTACCCCTTGCATTTGTTTCCCAGATCTAGAAACATAGTTAGGACGTTTAACGTCTCCTGACGCAGATCTTTCCCTGCAGTATCTTGCTCAATTCTTTTACAACACCTCTGAAAAGACCCCATAACTGTGCTAGTTCATCTCTGGTGTCCGAGGGCAGGGCTGGGGTCGCAAGGCGTGGTAGACTCTCAAGAAGTAAATCGTCATTCTTCCCTGTTAATGATATGAATTTAGCAACTTCCGTTTTGCTGTCAGTGAGCAGTCTGACGTTCGCACCAGATCCCTTTATGATCTCTGCCAGGTTTCTCACGGACGTGTAATATATTCCTTGTATATTCCCATACAGATTATCGAATACCCGTTTAGCAATTATTCGTTCTATGGCGTACAGGCAGTCTGAAGACATATAGGAAGGCCCATCTGTTCGTACTCCCGTCGCAGACTCCCAGAATTCTCAGCCGCAGAAAATAGGGGCACAAAAGCTCTTGCATACAGGAACAATAGCAAGAACGCGCGCAGAGCGAATAAGCTTTGGCAACGTCCTAGCATACTTTCTACTCAAGACAAGACCGCAGTGCTATCAGGTCCAGTAGATATCTTGATGAACAAGGAAATGATTTCATTAGATGAAGTATGGAAGGGGAAAAAAAAGTCACTAAAACCAAAGGAAACAATAAGTCGGTCGTTACTTTTGTGCACGGGTTTCGTTGATAGCTGCTGTAATCCCCCTCGCCTTTCTGTTTGTCATGTGGTTAACGCGGAAGCCGTGATGAAGCGGGCAACTCAACAATATACAGATAAAATAATAATTCCGCGCTTGATGCCCCGGAACGAGTACATGATGAGCCGTGCAGCAGTGGCCGGTCTGCAACCGCTGTAAGAAAAAAAGAAAAGAAAAAAAAACAAAGAGAGAGAGAGAGAGAAACTTCAGTAGTCGAGTGGCATCGGCGAGTCCCGCAAAAGAAGCTGATTATCGCTCTTATCTCTTATCGCTCTCAAAGCATGTACGCGGAAGGTGGACGGTTCTTTTTTCTGTGAGACGTACAGACTCATGTATTTATTTCCCCTGTTGGCCATGGAGGCAATACAAACGGGAGGTTAGCATTTCGTTGCATAATGTTAACATAGCAGCATACAACCACATGAAAAAAATGTGCAGATACGTGGAGGTAAATAAACAAGTACATGAAACATTTTGGTCAACTGGAGCAAACAATGACAACACGTAAAAAGTGGAAATTGAAAAACGGCAATGCAGCGCAATGGTCATGCCAGCCAGACGCGTGAGCCTTCCTCCTTCATCTCCCCCTCTTCTTCCCTTCCCCCAGCAAAGTGCCGCCAGTGTAGGCATGCATATCGCTCCAATTTCCACGTCACCCCTCCGCCCGCAATGGTCGCATAAGCATTTCTTAAATTGTTTGGCATCGGTAATCGAACGCATATAAGCACTTGAATTAAGGATCCTCTTAGGTATTATTATGATAATCAATTTTGTGAAACAAACACTCACAAGTTATTGTTCGGCCAGTGGAAAGCAGACGCAGATGTAGGGCAACATGAAAAACTTAGTGCGGCACCCCATTCTTCTCTATGGTACCCCGCTTCATTGTCCCTGAAATGCAGGACGTAGACACTGCTAATAGTGTGCCAATCCAAAAGGAAAAGACACGTCCGTGAGAAAACTGGAAGAGATTATAAAGGGATCTGGTGCGAACGTCAGACTGCTGACTGACAGCAAAACGGAAGTTACTAAATTCATGTCATTAACAGGGAAGAATGACGATTTACTTCTTGAGAGTCTACCACGCCTTGCGACCCCAGCCCTGCCCTCGGACACCACAGATGAACTAGCACAGTTATGGGGTCTTTTCAGACGTGTGGTAAAAGGATTGAGCAATATACTGCAGGGAAAGATCTGCGTCAGGAGACGTTAAACGTCCTAACTATGTTTCTAGATCTGGGAAACAAATGCAAGGGGTACGGACAGTAGAGCGTGACCCCGTATATACATGTTTTTTCGCATCACGCCGCGATGAGCCACATGCAGCAGCGCTGACTAGGATGGCCTTCTCGACAAGGACCAAAAAAGAAAAATTGTGTCTTAGAGAACCTACATCATCGGCGAACAAACAAATGGGACGAAGCATGGGATAGGCTAAAATATGTTAAAGGATAGAAGAATTCATCTGCGCTACAGGCAAGGAGATATCAGAAACGTGACGTCATGTACTGGGAAGAAGATGGCATCCAAGAGGAAAGAGGCCACATATAAGTGTCGAACTCAACGAGCGCGTGTCACGCATGTTAGATGTGGACTCTATGACGCGAGGGGAGCTAAGAACGGAAATCGGGAACGACGTCCAAAGATCCAGACGACAGCAAGCTGAGGCAAATGTTGCGTCACAGCTTGAGTAACGTGGCTTGGAGTGCCCCCGATTATTTTGGCTTCAACGTTAAAAGGAGGACATTGTGATCGCATATGCAGCCATGCGAAGTTTTTCCCAACATGAAGACGTCACTAACTCTTATGTGTAAATCAAATGTTCATCGTGCTTCATTCGTATTTATTCAACTCATACGTATTAGCAATCGATGCTACACAACTGACTTTTACGTAGTGCACGCAGTTGCTTATCAACCGGTCAATAAACTTTTCTTCACACCTACAGAAACAAAGATGATCGAATGAAAGAAGACGCGATAGCGAACAACACAGTCCAAAGCAGCCTGCTGAAAGCCCGAGCAGCAAGATTGTAAATCTTCAGAAGAACTACGCTGATAAGACAGCACACCTGCTAGAACCCTCTCCACTGACGAAAAGAAAAGCCAGGAGTACGGCTGTCGAAAAGCACGCGGCATTAGGCTGCAGTAGGGATAGATTTGAGCCACTACGGCTTTTGCTGTATTAAGTCTGGAAAATAAAAGACAGGACAGTAGAACGATATATTTTCTTTACTTTTCTATTTTTTTTTTCGTTGTCTGAGATTGTGCTTATTTTGAGAGATTTTGAGAGATGACGACAACAGAAAGTCGCCAGATAATCGCAAATCAAACACCAGCATAAATCAACAGCAGAAAGTCGTGATTTCCTAACTTTTTTTGTAGTTTCGAGGTGAACGACATATCTACAGTGTCTAAAAAATGCAGATGACATCGACAAGGCAACGAGCATTATTGTGGTCAAAAGTGAGCAGAGTAATGTGTCGTAATACAAACCGACCACGTGACCGCCTTTGCGCTTTCCTCCCTAGAGAGAGGCTCCTGCGTTCGCGAGGAAGCCTGACATCCTATAGCTGTATCATAAATTGTCTTCAGGTATTAATAAGCCCCCACGCCCCCCCCCCCCCCAAAAAAAAAAATCGAAAGGAAAAAGGAGAGAGCGAGAAAGAAGAAACGAAACCGGCAGTCTATACAAACGGTGTGTTCATCCACTCGGAGTTTCGGAATATATAGATCGGTTTTATAGTTCAGCGTCATGCGCGTGTGCGTGCATGGTTGTCCTACTTCCCTCATCTTACATGCGTATCCGTAGGTTCTCTGCACTGCCGAGCCTTCAGCCTTAAGCATTTTTTTCGTCTAGACGACACCGTGACATATCCACGCCAACGTTCACTCAACTTATAGATCTATCGTGCCTCAAAATGTCTTGTTTCTACAATCAAACTGATTGTTGGTTCGTTAATCAATTTTAGTCAAATCTTATTTGTGTATGTCTCAAATTTTGCAACCATGTCATTTTTTTTCGTTTCCTTTTTTTGTGCGCTATTTCATAAATACGATTGTACATTCGGTCTACTCGAACGACCCTCGAATTCTTCCGGGAGTCAGTATGGAAACACATGAGGATATACAGGTTGTCCTTTGTTAGGTGCCACAGTTGTTATTAAAAATGTATGAGAGCCCCGGACGTGCCGTTCGGGCGCCTAACATACCTGGCCTCTCGGATACCTTTCCTAGCCGGTCTCATCAGTGTTCGATGGCTAACTAAAATGGTATACTTAATGAGCTTCACTAATTTTCAAAGATAAGAGATTGACCGAATGACAGCATCGAATCCCTTGGAGTCATTGACATTCTCTATGACCGACGCATTGGTGTCTATAATTATGAACCTCTCCTCGATAAACTTGATTTGACAACCCTAGCACATCGTAGAACCTCAGATATGACATTTTCCTGTGCAAACTAGTACATGTCGTCTTAAGCTGTCGTTGGTCCATTTTCTGCTGTTCATTTTAGTTCTTTCTTGTGTTTTCATCCCCCCTTCACCATCTTCACATAATGTTCCACGTGCAGTGGGGTAGGCTAAGCACCTCCGCGGTGAAACACCCATCTCATCGTCATCATTTATTGTTGTCTTTGTTGTGCCGTTCACTCCGACCACACCTTTATCTTACGTTTTGTTTGATTTCTCACAGTTTTGCAGGTACCAACAGACTTCGCAACAGCCATAATGTACACACGTTTGCTCAACGATGTTAGTTCTCCTAAGAGCTGTCAGGCTTTTAGCTTTTTATATCCTATACCCTTACCACGTGAAGTAACACAAATCTTTGCTCCTCGTATTGTTATTTATTATTTGTCTTCTTTATCTGTTTTAGTCTCTTCTGCGGCGAGCCATTTCCCAAACCTGTGGTTGCGCGTGGCCTTGAACGTAGGCTTCGCCGCTACGCGTTCGTGCGGCGATTGAAGGCTCCTTTACATGTTCAAAATTTGGAACCCGAATGGAACCTTGAAGATGCCACTATTCATGCCCAAAAAAATGCTCAAAAGTTTCGTCTTGGCAGAGGCAACATGCCATTAGAGAACGAATGCAAAGCGCTGCCAGCAGAATATGTAGCACGCCCTTTTCGTTCCAAAATACACAGGCTCTATGGGAGCTGTTTTAGGTGAAGCCTGCTTTACGTTTTGTCCCTAATTCTTGGGCATGCCAGTAGGAGAGGAACAGGTCACACTTAACACGTTCGGCAATAACGCTCCGTGTAAAGGAGTTCTCGCCGCGTCCAGGTTTGGCTACGAAGTCAATACGACAGAACAGAACAACGGGTAGAAGCGCTGGAAATGCCAGACATTTGCAACGATGTCATGGAATTACCAAACAGCGATGTAATTTCAAAGCTTCAGCAGGCAGGAACGCATGTTGGTGACCTTTCCGCTACTGGCGTAAGCTATGAACGCGGCATCTAAATGCCTATAGGCGCGCCGACGTTTACTGGAGAGTTGTTACGGGCGAGACGAAACACATCAACGAGGATCTGGTGGCGGTGAATACAGTCTTTGGTTGGACAGTACACGGTCTAGTACATACAGCGTCAAGTACTGTATGCACGAGTGTGAACGTCATGAGGGTAACAGTCGGACCACAAGAAGCAGAGCTGTCTATTCAGAACAACGATATCACGACCGATCAAGATTCTGGTCTACAGTCGTTCAAGTCTACAGTGAGAAACGTAAACGACAGATATGAAGTCTATCTGCCGTGGAAGACCTGTCACCCTGACCTGTCGTCAAATGAAGAAGCGGCAAAAAGAAGACTCCGTTCCCTGACAACAAAACACCCGAAGAGCGATTATGTCTTGGCAGATTATGACAAGGCGATTCGGCAAGTGGGTAGTTTCATTTTAAATCGAACAACGTGTGAAAGTCGTATTTTTTAATTCACAGAGAAAAAATATATGTTAGATGACAGCTCAAACGACGCAAATCGCGCCACGTGCGACGCTCGTGCGTGGAGTAGTTTCCGCGTGGGAGAGGAGGAAAGTCTGAGGCTGCTTGAGCGCGCTTTCTTCTGGACCGACTTTGACGGGATCTAGCACCGCTGATTTTATGCCTAGGAACTGGAGGTTTTTTGTGATTATAGGCTGCATCATAGACACTGTCGACAGTCACCCACAGAACTCTGAGGGCCACAGATTTTCTGTTAAAAAATGCCAAACTTGGCGTAAACGTTCAAAAAGGCCAGACTTTGTTACCAATTTGCTTCATGACGGAACGTCTGAGGACATCGAGCTTAGTGCCATTCGATAGGACGTTGAAAGAGCTTTCGTGCTATTTAAAGTTCATTTTTCTCAGTCCAGTGCTTTCCGTGTTATTAGCTTGAGAATCGCAGATGGTAGGCGAAAATTACCAATGTTGCATCTCAATTTTCTCAAAAATGCCATCTTCGATTTCCTTGACTATTTTTGAAAAGGTGGCGTTATGTCTCTACTTTAGACCCCAAGTGAGACAATCTTTTATTTTTACTTGAGAGACGCGCAGCGATTTTTTTGGTCAGACATGGTCCGCGAGACTGCAGCCTAGCGCGCCCCATCCACGAGGACGCGACCTTCAACCTCTTCTTTGCTACAGGTGTCCCGCTGACGGAGTAATCAATCACCACTCTGCGTGAGCTTGTTGTAGTATCCCCAGAGCATTACTTTACGTTTACCCAATGGTCTCCCAGTTCCGTCAGGCTCATTCAAACCGTGGGAGAGTACATGAGTTGCCTGTGCGCCCTTGAGGAGAAGCCCCAGTCCGCGAACATACCGACAAAGTAGTGAGAAGAAACGAAGCGCTTCGTAAAGATCTTTATCCAGTGGTAACATCGTAGCTTTTGTTTCAGGTTGCCGCCAGTCTCCCAGGCAGTGTGAAAGTCACATCCTTTTCATTGGTAAAAGAACGTTGTGGAAGTTTCGAAAAACGTAAAATGTGCCAATTGCGAGACCCCTGCAGATCATGGCTGCCACCATTGGATTAGCATCAGCCGAAAGCTTTACAGGACCTTTCACGTGATATAAAGTGACTGGGTTCAAGCGCATCTTTCGTCCGCCTAGTATCGCAAAACCACGAGTGGTACGCGAAAATTTTGCATGTTCGATCTTAATTATTTGCAAAACCCCAGAATATTTTTCACGATTTATTCCACAGGGGCAGAATTATGCCTGTACTTTGCCCTGCTGGTAAGGTAGGTACCTTTTCTCTTTTTGATTGAGACTCTGGGCTACCTTTCCGTGGAGCGTTTTTTCCACACAAAGGCGCTCCTCGTATGTCTAGGAGCGCGCTTTGCTTCTTAGCCTTTGCTTTGTAATTAATTGCCCAGATGTTGCATTCTGTACTTATTTTGCACTTATGGTACGTATGTTTATTTTTTCCTTTGGAGACGCAGGGCAATACTTTCGTGGGCTCCTTGAACTTCCTATTACGCACTTTCATGGGAGTCGCACGCACGACGTGTGCGTATGCACGTGCGCATATTCACTATTCTCCCGCACATGTGCTTGAGGCAATGCACATACGCACGCTATGAGGCTGTCGTGCGAGTTAATATTAGGAAGGCAGAACAACGGCCACAAGGGACAGAAAGTACAACACGTGAGAATACAAATATGTGGCCGCCTGGTTGCAGCTGTCTCTTAGCTTGGGCGCAATAAGTGATAGTTCCGAAGCTGTGCATCCTACCTTTAATTAGTTTTATGCCCCGTAGCATTATTTCGGAACCACGACGAGTACTATATAAAAAGCCCTTAAGACCCCTGTGATGACAGTATGTTGCTGCTCTCAAGTATAACACGTTCGCCCTCCACGAGCTGTGTCAGTGCCACCGTGGGAATCAAAATTTCCGACAGAACAACGCACAACTAAAATCCCTCGTTTCCGGTAGCCGTAGGTACTGTTACGTGGGGGCAGCTGCGTGGGAGTTGTTTCAGCCTCCTTTGTTCGTCCCCGCTACCATGCCAGGACCTCGGTGTCAAGTTGCGAAGGCGAGTTCCTGAAACTGAGGCCTCCTGTGGTGTTGAAACAACCAATGGGACTCACGCGTGTCCAAGACGGAGGTCTTCAGAATGCTGGGCTCGGGTCCGATGTCAACAAAAGAGGAGGACATCGGAGAAAACGGGGTCTTCCTTCCCTCTGACTGGACTCTGGCCGTTCACCCATCATGTATTCTCGCAATTAAATAGTTATCTGTTTGGTTTTAACCCTGTTCCGACTCGCCGATTATCCCTTCGCGTCCAAACCACGCTACCACGGAGGACCCTTGCAACAGTACCTTACCCTCGGTGTGGTCTTCAGTAATCCTTTTGGCATCCATGCGCTTGAACCCAGTCACTTTATATCATGTGAAAGATCATATCTAAACCTATCGGATGATGCTAATCCAATGGTTGCATCCATCATCTGCAGGGGTCTTGCAATGGGCACATTTTACGTTTTGCGAAACTTCCACAACGTTCTTTTACCAATGAAAAGGATGTGACTTTCACACTGCCTGGGGGACTGGTGGCAACCTGAAACAAAAGCTACGATGTTACCACTGGATAAAGATACGAAGCGCTTCGTTTCTTCTCACTACTTTGTCGGTACGTTCGAGGACTGGGGCTTCTCGTCAAGGGCGCACAGGCAACTCATGTACTCTCCCACGGTTTGAATGAGCCTAGCGGAACTGGGAGACCATTGGGTAAACTTAAAGTGATGCTCTGGGAGACGCTACAACAAGCTCACGCAGTGTGGTCATTCATTTCTCCGTCAGCGGTAGACCCGTAGCAAAGAAGAGGTTGAAGGTCGCGTGCTCGTAGATGGGCCCTGCCTCGTAGACGCTGCCTGACAAAAAAATCGCTGAGCGTCTTTCGGGTAAAAATAAAAGATTGTCTCACTTGGCGTCTAGAGTAGAGGCATGACGCCACCTTTTCAAAAATAATCAAGGAAATCGAAGATGGCATTTTTGAGAAAATTGAGATGCAACATGGTCAATTTTCGCCTACCATGTGCGATTCTCAAGCTAATAACACAGAAAGCATTGGACTGACAAAAATGAACTTTATACAGCACGAAAGGTCTTTCAACGTCCTATCGAATGACGCTAAGCTCGATGTCCTCAGACGTTCCATCATGAAGCAAATTGGTAACAAAGTTTGGCCTTTTTGAACGTTTACGCCAAGTTTGGCATTTTTTAACAGAAAATCTGTGGCCCTCAGAGTTCTGTGGGTGGCTGTCGACAGTGTCTATGGTCCAGCCTATAATCACAAAAAAAGTCCAATTCCTAGGCATAAAATCAGCGGTGCTAGATCCCGTCAAATTCGGTCCAGAAGAAAGCGCGCTCAAGCAGCCTCAGACTTTCCTCCTCTTCCTCGCGGAAACTACCCCACGCACGAGCGTCGCACGTGGTGCGATTTGCTTCGTTTGAGCTATCCTCTAACATATATTTTTTCTGGGCGAATTAAAAAATACGACTTTCATCCGTTGTTCGATTTAAAATGAAACTACCCAAGTGCAACGAGAGAGTTTCTCAGAAGAGTACAAAGTCCTGACCAGTAACATTGGAGTCATCGATGAAAACTCGCCGCTTCGAAACCTCTCCCCGTACTTGGATCCTGACGGAATCCTTCGCCTAAGGGGAAGACTTCAGGAAAGCGACGAAGATATTTCGCGGAAACAACCAATACTTCTACCAAAGTTTCACGACTTCACAAAGAAACTAATGATGGACACTCATATTCGTTTGCTTCACGGCGGTTTGCGAGACACTCTGGTAGAGTTGCGAGAGAGGATTTGGATAATAAGAGGAAGACAAGCGGTTAAATCCGTACTGCGCCAATGCGTTACATGTCAGAGATGGCGTGTGAGGCATGCGGAAGAGCCTCCTGCTCCACTACCGAAAAACAGAGTCACGAAGGACGACTCATTTGCTGTAGTCAGGGTGGACTTCGCAGGACCACTTTACTATACAAGGATGCGACAAATAGCTGCAAGTGCTATATCGTCCTATTTACTTGCGCTGTCACAAGGGCTGTGCACTTGGAAGTAGTTACTGACCTGCGTACACCAACATTTCTCTTAGCCGTAGATTCGTATCAAGACGAGGGATTTGTCATACGATCTACTCAGATAACGCCCTAACGTTTAAACACGCATGGAAAGATCTTCGAAGGCTATGGAACTCACCTCGCAGTGCAGAAGCCATGGATTAGTTCTCCGTGATCCACTTTCATTGGAAATTTATAGTCGAAAAAGCGGCGTGGTGGGGTGGGTTCTGGGAGAGGTTGGTGAGGTCTGTCAAGACTGCCCTCAGAAAGGCACTTGGAAGAAGCAGCTTGAAGCTTGACGAGCTAGTCACGGTGCTTACCGAAGTGGAAGCGACGTTGAACTCCAGACCCATTACATTTGTCTATTCAGAGACAACCGAGCCCGAGCCTCTGACACCTTCGCATTTTTTAGTCGGGAAACGACTGATGAGGTTGCCGACTTCCGTACTGCCTACTACTAGGTTTCCTACGTCAACCCAGCAACAACTTCAAAGATCCGTGCGGTATAGAGAACCATTACTGGAACGATTCTGGTGGAGGTGGCAACATGAGTACTTACACGCACTGAAGACCGCTCGTTGGCAAAGTGTTCGAAATTCTTCGGCATTGCAGGTCGACGCATTGGTTCTCTTGAGAGAGGAAAAAATGCCGAGGGGACTTTGGAAGATGTGTCGTGTGGTTCAAACATTTCCTGGTAGAGACGGTAGAGTCCGTTCCCGTGTTGTAAAACTCCCTAACGGTTCAACTTTGAGGCGTGCTGTTCAACATTTCTTTCCGTTAGAAGTAGTGTAAGAATGACCTAGCTCATTGCGGGGGGAGTGTGTTACATAATTTCAATCGTATCTGTGTCTTCATATTCTCTTTGTGTTGTCTATACTGTACAAACGAAAAGGACGTTATTAGCATGCACGAACAATCATTATTGTAACGTTGAAAAAGGAAGAAGAATGAACTCGTGGTGGCTAATAGAATAAACGAACGTCCAACGTTTTTACGTAAGCATCGTCGTTTCTACCTCAAAGATTTGTACAGGGTTTTCAAGTCAAACCGGGATTTTCTGTCTCCTGAGTGTACAAATGGCTCGCGCTACTTCTTTTTCGTCATTTTCACACGCGACAGGTCTCCGCGTTCACCACGTGGTGGTCCAAAGTTTGTACAATACAGAAGACACGTGCTGGACAAGATGGCCGACAACGAGATGAGCGCGCATATCGAACAGCGAATTGTCATGAAGTTTCTCGTGAATGAAGGCGTAAAGTCGTCTGAAATTCACAGAAGACTTCAGGCTCAGTATGGCCACGATACACTTAGACGCAGCAAAGAGTTTGAGTGGTGCAAACGGTTCCGAGACGGCCGTACATCAGTGCAGGACGATCCCGGCCAGAGTTCAAGAGAACATCCAACTTGTGGAGCGCCTGATCCTCAAGGACCGACGGATAGCATGTCTCGAAGTGGCTCGAAAGACGGACCTCTTTGTGGGAACGTTGAACACTATCATTCATGAACACCGCCAGTTTCGGAAAGTTAGTGCACGTTGGGTCCCTCAGCTCTCCGTGTTTGACCGGCAAAGAAGATTGGAAATCTCCCAAGAGCTAAGGTACCGTTTCGACACTGAAAAGACAGCCGTTCCTTGATCGGATCATCACGTGCGATGAAACGTGGGTGCACCATTTCACTCCTGAGTCTAAACGCGCATCGAAACAGTGGAAGCATCCGGGCTGGCCAGCTCCCAAGAAGTTCCGGAGCACCCCGTCTGCGGGTAAGGTCATGCCCGCGGTTTTCTGAGACAAGGCTGACGTTGTTCATGTTGATTTTCTGCTCAGTGGTACCATCATCAATAGTGCATATTACTGCCAGGTTATCAGGGATGTACATAAGGCGCTGAAGCAAAAGCGGCCGGGCCTCATCACCAAAGGAGTCCTCCTCCTACTGGACAATGCACGCCCGCATACCGCGCATCTCACGACACGCACCTTACAGGAACTTGGCTGGGAGTTGCTGCCACATCACCCTTACAGTCCAGACCTCGCCCCCAGCGATTTCCATCTCTTCGGGCCACTGAAGGCGTTCCTTGGGTGGGGGCCGCCACTTCAGACGCGACGACGAGGTCAAGAATGCGGTCCGATCATGGCTACTACGCGCAGCGCTGCTGGCATCCAAGCCCTTGTGAAACGCTGGGACAAGTGCATTAGTGCAGCTGGAGATTACGTTGAAAAATAAAACTATATTTCTCGCCTGTAAGTTCATTTTACTTTTGCGTAAAATGAAAAGTCCCGGTCGACTCTCGAGCTGCCCCATAAACAGTTATGGGCATTAAAATCTCCCAGTAAGAGGAAAGGCGGCGGGAGTTCGTCAATTAAAGATTCGAGAGTGTTCTGAGCAACCACAGCTGATGGTGGCAGGTATACGGAACATACAGTTATGACCCCTTGAAGACATATTTGAACGGTAACTGCCTCGAGTGCTGTTTTTAGTGGAAGGTGCTTTGCAGGGAGGGTTTTTGATGTGAGGATAGCAACACCTCCAGATGTACGTGTTGCATCAACCCGATCGTTTCGGAACAAGTTCCATCTCCGTAGTGTATGTGTTCGATGTGGATTCAAATAAGTCTCTTGTAGTGCAAAACAGAGTGTGTCACACTTGTCCGAAAGATCATTGACATCATCAATATTAGTGAGAAGCCCTCGACAATTCAATTGAAGGATCGCCATACGCCATAATATAGAAAATGAGAAACGTTTGCACAAGAGGCGTTTCCGTCATAGGGAAGAGACTATGGTGTAAGGAAACGTTCATTATTTCTTCTTTGGGGGCATTATGGGTTGTCTCGGAGTTTTTTTCCGCGCAGCCACGAGTTCTTTGGGCGATATATCGGGGAGTGAGCCACTCCCCGAAATACTGCTCTTAGGCTTTCTTTGAGATTGTGAGCTCACGCTCGCGAACGAGCCTTGCGAGCTCGTGTCATCATCGCATTCCATGGAGCTTGCCTCCACGGTTTGCGATGACGAAAGTGGCGCCCGTGAGAGTGACGCCACAGAAGACCCCTCGTATATATATGGAGTACATTTGTTACATTCGACAGATACAAATGACGTCTAATCGCTTCGGTGTGGTACTACTGTACCAGTTTAACAAGGAGGATTAGCAACAGTCGTGAAGGAAATAATACGTATCACGTATCCACGAGTTCTGAAACTATAACACTTTCGTAGAGTTCGTTGTTGGGCTGAGTTGGTGCGTATCAGTAAGGTAATGAGCGCAAAACACTAACGACGAACACTCGAGAAGTGGACGGGACGAGCGCATCCCGTGATTGCGCTCTTCCCGTTCACTGTGGTGACTCAGGGCTACATAGTACTTTACTGCATCTTCAGACGAAAAGGGTCGTAGTAGGTACGACGTATCAAGTCCAGCAGTAAATCCATCATGCACCTTGTTGCGCTATAGGCTAAGAAATATCATAGGGTACAATTCAATTTTACCCTCCAAGCTTTTATTACTTATATGATGCGTGAGATCAGAAGCATTCTATTGTGTGCAACATATCGCCACGCTACATAACATGCAGTGCCTTGCAGTTCCCCGTCGCATTCCACATAACGCAATGTGATTAACGACTGTCCAATACCTGTCACGACTCCTGTTCGACAGACGTGCGCTGGGTGTGATCACACAGGCTGGATAAGAACAAACAGCAGGCTTCTCCACATCGCCACGTCTACCAAGACCTACTGCTTGCACTCATAGGAACATTCAATATTTAGTAATCTTCAGCTAATGGTTTAGAACTGCAGTATGGTTCGACGATAGCACAGAACAAGCAATTTTGGATGTCCTAGACGAAGTCTTTGAAGAGCCGCACGTGCGGCAATCTTTTTATTATTTCCTCCGTTCGGCATTACTTACTGGTTCATAAACGTGTCCTAGACACACTCCGTTGCATTATGAGACCACTCAAAAGCACTGAACGGATTTATTCCTTTCGAACGAACATTCGGCAGAGTATCTGATGCAGAGTTGTGAAACCACAGTCTCCATACTTACTTTTCTCCACATATCCATTTATCCATTCAGTCGCAGAGTATAAGGTGCTTTTGCTCAAGATAGGCGGAGAAAAGGAAGCAGGATCGAATACAATAAGACAGAAGCAGAAAAGCAACGTAGTCGCCTGGAATTTTCTGTCGTACTTCCATTATACTAAGCGTATATTTAGGGTTCCGCGTTTTCAATGTTTATTTTTGGGCGGATTCGGCGTATCTTTTCTGATGTTTATTGATTTTCGCGAAATCGGAGTTTTTCTATGTCTTTCCTTGCGTGTACATGGTTTACCCGACAGTTATCGGCGAATAGTAATTACAAGGTAATTTCAGTGCTGTGCACGTCTAACGCAGCCTTAACAACAACAACCAATGCGAATTACTAGTTTCTTAGGTACCAGGGGCAGAATGTGGTGCATTGCCATTATATTTTTAATGCTTGTTGCGTAGATTGATATACTCTTGATTTGTATAGAGTGTTTTCTGTTGCTGTTACCCTGGTATCTGGGGGTACGGTTGCTGTCAAGCTGCCTCTGCAGCTTTTTTGCTGTACCTCCCTTTTCCTTTGGAAATAAATACGAAAAAAAAAAAAAAAAGAATGCAGAACTTTTCGTTACATGGATGCTCCGCCCATATATATCGTTCGTTATTGTTTCCTTTGATGACATACGTAAAGTTCGTTACGCTGCTCAATACCGATAGTTATCTTAACCGTAGCGCCTCCCATCGCCAAGAGCGTAGGAGCAAACGTGGCGAATGACAGCACTTGTTTAATTCCCTAGCCGACCAAAATGGCAGCGGCGGTAGCTCTCGCTTCGAAAAGGCTTAAGGGCAGCGGTGACGTATTGCTCGATCAGTTTTGATAAAGACCGCTTGAAGCAGGAGAGCAAGAAGAACTGTGTCATATTTGTGGTTGTTTTCGCCGTTATACTGTATTTAGGAAGATGAATAGTGCCGGTATTTGCATTCGGTGTCTTTCAGTGTGTCGTGAAGTTCCATTTCAGCCGACGTGTGCAGCTGGGACTACGTTGCGTGTGCTGTGAGTGATTTTGTGTGATACAGCAGAAGTAGAGTCCCTAAATAAGGTTATCTAGTGGCTCCTAGTAGAGGTACTTATGGTTCGAGGATGATCAACGTTAACCGAACTGACTTCGGCGAAGGTTCATCACCGTTGCAACTTGCGTGTGCTTCGCAAACTTTCAAAGGTGAACCCCCGCCCACGAACTCCCTTTCCAATGACTGCGTACTGTGGAGTAATAGGACACAAGAAAGCAACGGACGGTCCTGTGATATTGACAGATGCATAACTGTGCATTCTGTAATGAAAATCCGCCAGGAGCATTGTATGGACATCGATAACCACATAGTGCATGCGCACTGTGTGTCGTCTGCGTGGTACTCGCATTTTGTGTAACATAATATTCGACTTTCAATGCAATCATGAACACAACGACAGCAGGGTCGCCTTTTTTTATGCGTTTGAATGCATGGTGTAATACCTGTATTTAATCATCTTTCGGGAATAAATTTCGTCTGCTGTGCAATCTCGTCTCTTCTTCCCTTGTATGTCGTCTGCAGCTAGCAGGCTGCACAAGTCAGCCATGATTCTGGTTCTCCGCGTTTCAAACTTCACGGTGCGATAAAGTAATCGTACGCCCATACCGAAAGCTATCGCTAACCCGCCGCGTGGGCGGGGTTTAGCTATAGTTTGATGACGCGAAGCACGGGAGCTTCAAATAATAACGATAACGAACAGTATGCTCAGTTCAACATCGGGCCCCAGTTCTAAGTGCTGCAAGAAATGACCGGAAGGTGTTTGTTCACCTTGTTCGTTACGAGGATTCTTCATATTCACGTGGCACCGCGATTGCACGTGCTCCGATATGCGCGCCGCACCTCTTCCACAGCCCAAGGCGAAGTTGTCAATTTTCCCTAAAACTAACGGCTTTCGCATTTTTTTACAGCCGAACAGTTTAATTTTCTGGCGTTCACCTTTTTCGGTGGAATGTACTGGTAGGCCCCTACAAATAAAAAATATAACTTAGCAAGTTCTGTTCATGGCGTTTTTTTAGAAAAATGTTGAATTGGTTCGATTTTACGCCTCTTTCGCGGAAGCGTAACTCGCTATTTTTCCACTCGCGGCGACTGCAAATCTGATGATAACTAGTTTGAACTTTTCGGAAACGTGTCCCGTTTGAATTTTTCAGATGTGTTAAGCCGTTCACCCTCTGCGCCTGTTCAAACGTATTACGGTTTTGGGTTCGGAGCGGAAGTTCGAAGCCCCCTAGCGGCGATCCCGCGCAGGTCCCCACAGAAATATCTCCCACAGAACGTATGTACGCCAGTGAGAAGGACATATATTTTTTTTCACGAAAATCGGCAATGGTCGAGCCACGCGATTGGGACGTTTGAGCTGGAATGACCCCCTGTTCCTTTTTCTTCCCACCTCGGGTGCCGCGGAAAGACAGGACCGCTGTACGTAGAGGTGTATGTACTGTCGTATCCTCTCCACTAAACAACTAAAGACCGGTGACCGAGATTCTACTTGACGTCACGTCCTTAGAAGGTTCCCAAGCGCGGTGGGACACCTACAATGGCAGAAGAATGAGATTCCGACCAGCGCACCCGATCCGGGACAAACGGATTGACCCTGGAACACTCAATGTGGTCGCAGGTCATCCAACGCTAGCAAATACCACCACCAACAACAACATAGATGAATGGATGATGATGATGTGGGATGTTTCCCTGCGTTGAGTGCAGGACCCTACCCCATTCCAAAAAGGTTCACATGAAAGGATGACGAGGGAAGGAAATCCCTACAGCTCGTGAAGGAGGCCGGTGGCCCTCAGAAAGGAAAGAAGAGCGCCAAGTGCACTTAGCAAATACCAAGAAAAGAAGAGCAATAAAGGAAAGCCTGCTTAGCATGTTTATCTGTCATGGTTCCTGGAATGTTCCTCTGTATTCGACGTTTTTCGATTAAAACCGAATGATAGAAAATTTACCCGGCGTATGTTTTTCGATTAAAACCGAAAACACGGAACGCTACGTATATTCCAAATGGCAGGCACTGAATCTTTGCCGTCTGGGCGCTCCCTGTTTCGAATAGAATAGCGCCCCTTGAATCAAGAACAAGTGATTCCAGGGATGGTTTCAAGTTGGGCACCGATGTGGAAGGTCAAACTGGCTCTGTATCGTACCAGGTAAATCTTTCGACGAACTGCAATCCACGATGCTTCGACACAGCCCTCCCGGCCACAGTTGATGCACTTGAACAGCATTATGGCACATTGTGGCCGTTCAGAAGGCTACTGGAAAATTTGCCGTATATCGGCGAAAGTAATTCAGCTTTTTTTTCTCTCTCTCTGTCTTAGTGCCGCGAAGCAACTGCGGCTACGTGGTGTAAGCTGTGTGGTGTACAGATGTGGACAGATGGAGAGATGACAGCAGGAAGAAGTGGCGGACAGGGGGTGGGGTTAATATCCTGGGCCGACTTCAGGGGGAACTCTGCCGACTTTCGCCTGGAAAGGCTTCGGGAATCCCAGGGAGAACCTAGCTCAGGCAGCACAGCCGGTGGTCGGATTTGAACCGACCACCTTCGGTTCAGTCAGCTGTTGTGTTTCACGTAATACGGTAACTGGAGTTAGCAAATTGGAGTGACGCAGTAATATTCATTACATCGATGTAAGACTGTTATCAACTGTGTTTCACGTTTTAGCTGGTATGGCGCTTTGCAACTGTAATAAAAAGAAGTAAATTAATAAGAAGTAATAAAAGGAGAAAAAGGAGTACATTAATATGAATTAAAAAGAAGTATAAAATGAGAAAAATGTGTAAATGAATAAGGAGTAATAAAAAAGAGGAAAAATAGTAAATTGGGACGTAATTGCAGTTTCCAGTCCTCTAGATTGCAATCATTCTAGATTCCTGATCCCAAAATTTACACCCATGCACTGCAAATAGACACTAAGCTCCACATAATAAACTTCCATACATATTTAGTCCCGAAAGGGAGCAATGGTTGTGGCACGCTTCTAATGCCCAACAGAACTAGAATTAGTTTCTTTAAATCATTATTAGAAGGGAGCAGACCGGTGTGTGCGAGCATGTTTTCCTTCCCCACATTCGACGTAGCAGTTACCGCGTAAAGTGTTTTTGATTTATTTAAAATGCCAAACCTATTCGACTGAGGATGGAGCGGATGCTTCAATGAATTCTTCGGCAGACACATTCAAGATTACTCACAAGGTTTGACGTACCTACATATACTAATGGCTTATTTGAATATTTCACGGCATTAAGCGCAATATCGCCGTCGTCGCCGCTCATACCGCTATTTGATGGCCCAGAAGAAACAGGTGTCGCTTCCTTTCACTGTGCGCTTCAGCAGCTGCAATCATAAAGGTGACGTTACGTTTCCATGTTCACTGGAATTCGTGCGCACATTACACACTATGAAACGTTGACAATGTAACGATACATCAACGTGACGATGTAAAAGCAAAAGACGAGACTTCCAGCCTTCGCTACGGTTTTGAATTCTCCGAAGCAACCTGCTCATGACACCTAGCGTTCATGTTGTTTCTGAAACATCTTGCGAACGAAGCTTTCTCCGCCTCCAACGAACGAACTCCTGAGAACTTGTTAGTCGTCTTACTTTTATTTATCTCCGTCTCAATGCCTCGTTTCCGCTCACCTCAATTCCCAGTACACACACAGTTCGCATTGGCGTCCTATAAGACCGGATAAGACCGGAGACAACCTCGAGTCCGAGGACACCAGAAACCGTGAAGGATGAAGAAGATAAGTCAAGTGGCTCTCATCCGTCAGATACGATTGGGGAAGTTTCCTCTAGACCTCCATGGGGAACCTCGCACTTCAATCATCTCGATTCAATGGAGGGCTATCCCTGGGGGATACTGGCCTCGTTTCCGCAATGCTATGCCCATATGTACACGGTCGTGTGTGCCCCATTGGACGGTTTGATTTCAAACCTTTGTGGATAGTGCCACCATCGGAAAGACTACTTGCGTCGACATATTGAGTTTTGTTTCTTGAAAAAGTTTACCTTTCACTGACTATCTCGAGTTTCTCTGAGGCTTAACAATGGAATACACGATTCTGTCCTTGCTGACCTGTGCTGTGCTACGCGAGTTCCTATGGCATTGTTGGCGTACTGTACAGAATTTACATCTTTGCGATCATTTATGTGGCTGACATTAAGAAGCTTCATACAACGTGTTGGCGTTACGGTACGGTGTAGAGCTAAGTTAATTAAATTAACGCTTTGAATTTAATTAATAAAATAAGATGATCCACATTAGATGAAAAGTCGCCAAAGTAAGGACGACGTCCGAAGCCTCGCCGAGCCACCCCAATTTTTCTTTTCAGGAAATAAATTTTGATATACTTTTTTCACGCTCATTCACAGTAACAACGAGCCACGGGAACAAATACCTCTCTGATACATGAATGAATGAAGTGTCGCCTTCCTTCCCTGAATGCACATATGGACCAAACAAATTAAGTTCATAATTAAACGAAACTTTCTTAGTGAGAATGAGGAAAGAATCTGAAGAGGCAAATAAGGTTCAATCGATCCAGTTATCGGAAATCGTTCAACCATTACGAGACTTTGGCACTTTGGAAGAAGTTGATGATGACGGTGCTCAAATACATGCAACAGGGCAGTCGCGCTAATCTTTCAGGCTGATTGACGCTACATATTGCAGTAGGCACACAGAACAGTATCCGTTCCATATTCGTCATGCTTAGACGAGCACGAACAACGTGACATTGAGAACTGGCGCTCACGGAGCAGCAGAAAAAGCTATGACATTTTGCAAATCTTCCGCTGGAATATGGGAAATGTCATTCGTATGAGTGTACGATTTATGGAAGAGATATCAGAGCTCACGACCGACGAAAAGTCTCTCGGCGGCATTCGACTGCGGTGAACTTCATTTCTAAGAGTGTACGTAGCTAAAGTCACTATCCACACAATCCTATTGCTAAAAAGTCGTAGTGCGAGAGCCTGCTATAGCCAGCTGTTGCCGTATATCATCGTAACTGTCTCTCTCTGACCACCGTAATTTCCCTCATTTGATGTCCCTTAGACGTGGGTAAAATTTTACAGTTTTACAGCGGCATTCCATCGTGTGTGAACCTCAATAGTCACGACAAAAATGTTGCGAAACCGCCGCTTTGCGACAGACGAGCACTTCGTAAGCAACACATTTCGGCAGGACCCTGGAGCAGCATTGTAAGTCCTCCATATCTTGCATTAATAAGTAGAGGGAGGCATAGTCGTTTGAGAAGCCCGCATATAGTACACTGCGCAAGTGTCGCTTAAAACGGAGGCTTAAAACGGAGCTGTTTTATGCAACAACAAAAATTTTTAGCAAGGAAGAATAGGAACCTCCAAAGGTTTCCTTTCAGTCGGCGTCGGCATTGTACAAGTCAGCTTCACCTTACGCTTGCAGCGTAAGGTGAAGCGCGCTTTACATAACTTCCGCTTTTACTATGCAGTTTGATAAATATGTTTCCTTCTTTTTTGTACTCCACCTTCACGAATATCTCACAATGTGAGAAGTAACATAAGCGTCAGAATATTGTGACTCCCACATAACAATCGTCTCACGATCCTGTTTTGCCACCTAACAGTACTTATATAAGGGGAAGCTGTCTTGCTGTTTACAAATCGTTTGAAGCAAAAACCTCAGACCGGAAGACGCCAGTATTTCGAACAGAGTCTGTCCCTCGAGTGATTTTAAAGGGCCGTGGGGTTATCGGGGGCGGGGGGAGGCTATGAGGAGTTAGCGGACAATGCATCTCTAATGCAGGTTCCAAAGTCCCTCGCGTTTATTAATGATACATGGGATGAATATGTCTGTCACGCGTGGACCTGAATGTGACTCGTGGCACGCGCAACTACATGTGGACGAAAATATGGCATGGGATGTTGAAATTTTGAGGCACTGCTTTTGAGGGTTTGTTAGCTGGTTTGTTTAGCAGGTGTCGAGTGACAGTCAAGTTCGAGATGAAATGTAGAACAGTCAGCAGCAAAACATACACAATGAAAGAATGCAATGCAGTGAACGCAACTGCAAAGGAACCAGCTTTGACTATGCATGACTATTGACCGACGACGCAATAAGTAAGCCGAAAGGAGAGAAAAGCAGGGTGTTCTTTTCTCTCTCCCTTCGGCTCAATAGTCAAGTAGGGTCAGGGCTGCTTCCTTCCCCCTGCAATTGCGTTCACTGCATTGCATTCTTTCAGTGTGTATCCCCCTTTTCCGATTTGTGTCCCTGTGTCATATTGCAAACTCTACATGTTCTGTTATGAGCGCACCACTTCCCTTGTACCTGATGAAGCGCGGTTCATATAAGATTGTACATATTAAACTTAGAAAGCTTCATTGTTGTTCTTGAGTGTTCTGGCACGGCCCTTTGTAAAGGGCCGTGGTTCTAGTTTGTTTAGCGCAGTTCCTGTTAAGCGTGCTTCACCTAACGCTCGCAAGTGGAAGGCGAAACCAATGCGCATTTGATGCAATAAAATTGTAAAGCGAGTGCTTCACCTTTTCCCTTGCAATAGTAATAAAAAGCCGACTTGCCGGATAGCATTTCTAAATCAACAGAAATAACTGGCAACAAGGCTGGCTAATCTTTTAAAAGCAAACACGTCCAAGTTAATGGAAAATTGACATGGCCATAGGCAACTACGGATGATTCAGTCCGAATGTAACACTCGCGTAAATGTGCCAACCCCTTTACAGTGTCATCTCCATCCTATATCTGAGGACTTTTCGAACGCTGCCCATTTATAGTGTACCCGTAAATGAAATTTCCAAAATTAGATATTTAGATTTACGAGCGCTGTGATAATAGGGTGCGCTGCGAAAATAATTTTTTGCGGTCGCTCTTGATACGATGCATGATAAATTAAGCATGGTCTAAAGGGATTCGAAAATACCATTAATCCCTTAAATTGCGTTCCTGCTTTGATCATAACAACACAAAATCATGGCCGCTGCGCTTGCTCCCAAAGATACCATAGCACTAACATTACTCGAATATGACCTGGCACGCAAGCACAGCACTGAAAGCTTATGCCCCCACAAACGATTCAAGAAAAACGGGCAGATCAAATAATAAAAATTCAGTGGTTCCCAAACTTTGCCACCCCGCGGCCCATAAAAATATAGACGACCTCGTCGCGACACTCCCCCTCCGGTTTTCCTCGTCTCGATGCCGGACGTCTTCTGATCTCGGCGCATGAGCGTTAGCCAAAACAATACACTGACATATTATTGGAGCTATACATTCAGAGCGATTTCTCCGGGCCAAAAAGTCTTGCACAACGCCATGCTGCACTACCGCATACTTGCACAACTGCATGCTTCGCTCACCGACAACGCTCGCGAAACGGTTTTCTTAGGTTTTTGGCGTCCACTCTAATTCGAGAAGACGCCATTGCGCGGTGCGCCCGTGTATGCCACGATAGACGCAGACGCTGTGGCGTTTAGTGGGGTCGAGTGGACCTCACGGCATATATTTTGGCCCTCATGCACAAGTGAAAGCGAGGCTGTGGGATGCATCGACAGCGCCGCGTACCCCGCATGTAAGCGCACTTATGAGAAACCGCCGCGTCTGATGCCACGAGTTTCCTGGTAACGCACAAAAGCGGGCACGGCGTGGCATGTTTTTTCTTTTCTTTCTTTTTTTCTTTTAATTTGTGAGCTGCATCGTGACCCCTCCCCCCCCCCCCTCGGAGCATTCCGCGGCCCACAGTTTGGGAACCACTGGATTAAATGATAGACGAGCACAGATCCGTCATCTTTTATTTATTTATTCTTCCTTACTATAACAAAAACAAGAAGAGACGAAATGTCTGTTTATTGCGAAGGTTACAAGCTTTCGCCCACAGTTTGGCTTCTTCAGGTATGAATATAGTAGCCTGAGGAATGCTTATATAAAGAGCGAAAAAGAACCGAAAAAGACGCTACCTGAGGCAAGGAGAGAAACCCAACGCGCTATGTTTGCATCGCCCCTTCGTAGTCATGCCTGAGACGGAGGGTGAGGCACAACACACAGCGCGTTGAGTCTTCCTCCTTGTCTCAGGTAGCGTCTTTTTAGCTTCTTTTTCGGTCTTTATATAAGTGTTCCTCAGGCTTCTGTATCCATACCTGGAGAAGCCCAGACTCTTGGCGAAAGCTTGTGACCTATGCAATAAACAGATGTTTAATCTCTTTTTGTTTCTGTTATATCGAAGCAAGACTGTGCCTTTCTTCGTGCGTCAGTCTTCCCTTACCATACAACAGGTCATCACCTCACAAGCAGGGACGCCAGAGATCGTCACTATGTTGCTCATCGTGTTCGTACATCGAAACAGCGTTCTCAGACTAGACACTTACCCTATGAACGTCGTGTAGGTCGTGTTCGTGTCCGCGCATTAAAAGTGGAACATACGAGAAGGTGGCGCACTCAAGGCAAACGAGGAAGCCGATGTGGCCAATAGACGATTTCAGAAAATCCCAGTGCTCCTTGCGTACGCGTTGCATCCTGGGAGATTAATGGAATGAACTGTCCCTCACGTTTCGTTTTCGCTGACCTTGACTCCTCGTGGACAATCGGCCGAGAGACAAGGACCGGAACAGCTTGGAAACGTCCTCCTCCTTTGTTTCCAACAAGTCCCCATAGTTCAAAGCGGCGCTAAGCTCTCTGGGATTTTCTGAAGTCGTCTATTTCCCCATTCATCATCATCAGTGTATTTGTTGTTGTTCTTGATGATGAGGAAGCGATTGACATGCTTCGTTAACGCGACTATTTTACGTGTTTGCCTTTAAAGCATGCAAATGTGCTCAAAGTACACCGTTTCCGACGGGAGCTTTCGCAACATGATCAATGGGCAAGCTAAGCAATAGTTGGAAGCATGCGGGCGCACTACGTTGTGACTCGGAGGCCTCATGCGCCCGCGTAAGCCAATCACGGACGTGTTTAAATTTGTGGGTGGAATTTACCTGTAGGCGTAAACCTGTCCCGAAGTATAGTATAAAACGACGAACTGCACAGACTATGTCACGCGTCTCTTTGCGCAAGCGCTATTTATTTATTCGCTTACTCACATTTTCTTTGGTTTTGTTCTTAACAGCCCGGAATTGTGCTGAACGCACCTGACATGGCTACGCAATGCACTCGTCGTGAGCGCCGCAGGGAGCGTGGGTAGGCTTACACTGTGTTCCTCTGCTCGTGTGTTCCAGCCCCGGAACAGTTACTTTCCATCACGTTTACCAGAAGCCGTTGCCTCGTCCTGTGTTGCATACATGTATGTCAGCAGAGCTCGAGGTAACTCGTTACTGTAACTAAGTTCCTTTCTTTGGTAACTTGTAACTTAACTCGGTACTTTTGCGCCGTGGTAACTTTCAGAGGAACTCGTTTATTTTTTCAGGTAACTTTGCCACAGTAACTTAAGCTAAGTTCCAAATTACTTTTAGTTCGCTTTTCACTCACGTCCACTTATTTTCTTGCTTTCTCTAAGGTTCTTTCGTGGCATTTAATGTCACAGAACGTGATATTCAATCAATGACAGTATTCTATTCAGGAAGTAAGAACCGCTGCCACTGAAATGAAGGTGAACCATTGAGCGCCCACAGGGAGTAAGATGCAAAGCGTTCGAATTGTTGGACATAAACGAAAACGATCTAAGCGTGTTGCAATCCTCCGCAGGCAACTCAACGCCTAACTCAACTGCTCATGCGCGCTGCTCCTGTGTAGTGCTACTTTGTGTCCGAAGTAACTTGGAAATAACTCGTTCTTTTTTTTAAGTAACTCCGTAACTGCGAGTTACATTTCAGGTTGAAGAACTTCGTTATTAACTTAGTTACATTTTTCACACGGTAACTTAACTCGTAACGAGTTCTTGGTAACTTCTCAATCTATGTATGTTAGTATGACATACATGTACATGTGTGAGTATATATGTTATGCTGGAGAGAATGTCAAGAGAGCGAGTGCCTGTGCGTTCGTTTAATCAGGCCCCTTGATAAGTCGTCGTTGCCAGCGTAGCGTAATGATTATCGCGCTCGACCGGCAATCGAGAAGCGCGTGATTCGATTCCGGCCGCTGTCTGGCTTTTTCGGCGGCTGCCATATTTCAATCTTTCGAGGGTAAACTGGCTGCCTTCTAGACGCTCATACGTATCCCCGAAAAGAAGCCAGTACAAATCTGACGCATTACAGTTTCCCTGACTACATCTTCGTGAAGAAAATCAAGTCTTACTTATGAGGTTGACGTCATTCTCTATACAATACAGAGGCAACTCAGTCTCTGGTGGCTATGGACGACAGTGTGATGTGTGTTTTGTGCGGGCATTTCTTAGTGTAGAGCCTACTCTAAGGACTGCCGGCACAAAACACACATCCCACTGTTACGAAGGCAAGCAAACGTCCGTGATACTTAGAAATGCAACTTAGAAAGGGAGCTGCATGCAAACCACTTCATCTCTCTTGAATGCGTGCTAGCTGACAGACAGCTGAATTATTTATTAGTTGAATTATTATGAATCTCCGACTCCGAATCTCTCAAAAAATACCTTTTATAACCCAGCCCTTTGATATATATCTGAATTATTACGAATATCCGACTCCGAATCTCTAAAAAGATGTCGTTTATAACCCAACCTATCTAGGATTTCGTGTCATATTACTTTTCCTTCCTCACGGGCAGAGCTCTGTATTTCGTCCTGAAGGAACTCACGATCACGATCATCTGATAAGGCGCGTGATCGCTGTGCACCATGAGCGCGGTACTGGTCGGACTCATCCTCGCGCCACTGTTTATCGCAATCACAACGTCGAACGAATGAGTTGATCGCGCATGCTGCGATCACCATGAGGGTGGCTGCATGAGTGCGATCACGATATCAGGCAAAGGCCGTTCGTGTGATATCTAGGCATTATCGCACTCATGCGATGGCCTCGTAGTTGCGCTGTTGGCACATGGCACCTCCCAAGCAGCGAAATGTACTGAAAGTCGGGTGCGATAGGGGTGGACGGGTAGGTGGAAGGCCTTGAACAGACTCGTGAAGCTAAGGAACATCGATAAGACACATACCGTCCACCCCTATTGCACTCGACTTTCAGTACATTGTGCTGCTTGGGCTGGCACAATGCAAAGGCAGGAGGGCGTGAATTTCCTTTTGTGATTGTGCTTTCGGGCCAAAAATAGGCAAATCAAAGGTCGCAATGGCAATAAAAAGTTATTCGAGCCCGGGTGTGTGGTCTTTTGGGCAGCGCTTGTGCAAGCAACAGGTGTTGCGCCGCTGCTGCAGCAGCGAAGAATCATGTCTGATCGCTTTGATGAGCCGCACACCATGGGCACTAACATTTATGCTGTGTCTTCACTGTAACACGCGAAAGACTGGAAAGGGCCAGCGGCATGGCCGAGTGGGCTAAGGCGTCCGCTCGTTAGTGGTAGCCAAGGTCATGCTGAAGACTGGGAGGTGGTAGGTTCAAATCCTATACCACCGGCTGTGCTGTTTGACGTTTTCCCTGGGTTTTCAGAAGACTTTCCAGACGAATGTCGGCACAGTTCCCCCTGAAGTCGGCCAAGCACGCATACTAATCCCCCCTGTTCCCCACTCCTTCCTGCTGTCCTCACTCCATCTGTCCACGTCTCTACGCCGCTCATAGCCACAGTTGCTTCGCAGCGCTAACACGCAATCAAAAGAGAGAGAGAGAGAGAGAGACTGGAAAGGGAAGAATAGTAGGAAATTTCGAGGAAGGACAGAGCACGCTGTGGATCGTTCCAGGACACTATGCATCTACGGTGTCCTTGATACGGTGTTCACGGTGCCTGAAGTTCGGCAGACGTCTGAGCGTGACGCGTTTCTTGCGGAGGACTACGACAAGCAAGATGTCTGCACCTCTTCGAAACACAACACCAGTCGATATCCTAAGCTGGGTCGTCTAGCGGATGTCTGCTTTTGCATAGCCGCCGCTTCCGGTGGCGTTGAACGCCTTTTTTTCGGTGGCCGGTGCCATGCAAAGGGCGCGACGGTCCTCACTTCTCCAGACTACAATGGAAAAGCTCATCCACATGGCTGAAAGCGTGAAGGGGTCAAAATGGGCAGGAAATCGGAGAAATTCCACGACGTAGCCATTAAAAGCTCTCTTCGCTACACGTATTTCTCAATGTAAATGTTAAGAGATGTTTGTTCCTTCATGCATTTCTGCGCGCTGAATAAATAATTGGTGTTAGAAGCACAATGTTAGCTACCAATTATGACAGAGATTTCTGACGACGCCATTGGCCCTGTCGTCGCCAGTATGATGCCGGTACCGCGAAGCCAACTGCGGCAAGCACAGAACGACACACACCATCACCACATGCCGACATTGAAAAATTCTAGCATCGTGACAACAGACATTTGGTCACCTGGCAACAGGTTCACAACGGTGATCGGCGAAGACGAGATATGAAAAATTACCCAGGCAGCACAATGTACTGAAAGTCGAGTGCAATAGGGGTGGACGGTATGTGTCTTATCAATGATCTTTAGTTTCGGGAGTCTGTTCAAGGCCTTCCACCTACCCGTCCACCCCTATTGCACCCGACTTTCAGTACATTCTGCTGCTTGGGTAGAGACATCGGAGGATGATAGCAACAGTTGAGAAACCATCCAAAGCAAGCGTTATGCAAATATCCCCTCTTATATTTGAATTTTATGGGCAGGGGATGTTGAGGGCAGACAGCCGTGAAGCAACAGCATCAACCATAATTTAAAACTAATCAGAATGGGCCGGAACACAAGGCGTTGCGAACGCTACCAGAAAGTGCGCGCTTCCTTATACTTTGCGCTTCTGCAGAACAACATGACCGCGGTGATGAGCGCGATCACGCAATAATCGCGCTCAGGGAAAACAGCCTGATCGCAATCACATTGTAATTCCCATGAGTGCCTGCAGAGGCGCGGCATGGTGATCCCACAGGAATCAGGAAATACAGATTACTGCCGTGAGCGCGATCGCGATCACCGCAGGTTTTCCTGATGTTATTGCAACGCGCCAAGATCACCGCAAAGGCATTTCAATGACGATTGCAATCACGATTGCAATCACAGCCACACTCATCCCTTTAGTGATCGTGATGGCGGTTATTGTGGGTTATCGCAATCATGCGTGATTTCGCCGAGGTCTGCTCACGGGCAGGGGTCGAAACCGGAACTGAACCGTAACCGAAAACCGCAAAAAAACGTTATTTTTTGCCGAACCGCACTCGAACCGAACCGTAAACATTTTTTCTCTCCCCTTGAACGAACCGGAACTGAACCGAAAAAATATGATTCAGTAACCGGTTCGCCAGACGGTAAAAACGCCTATACGCCAAGAACACACACGGTCCTGACGATGTCCCCACAGTGTCATCGTGTCCTCGTCCTTCGAGGTGTATTCCGAGAATGTCCTGAGGATGACACTCAGGGACTGTCCGTGAAGAGTCATTCAGGGACGTCCTGTGCCCCTCCCTGTGGGTAACTACGTGGGACGAGAAATTTTACTTTGTTTAGTTTACCGGTTTACCTGCTCAAACTCTCTGAACACATTTGTTTTGTTTTTAGGCCGATCCTTGGACCGGATTGACATTTTTCTGAAACAAAGGGTGGTCCAGCGTAAAATTCTCTGCCTCCGAAAAGGATGACTGTCTACGATACATTGAGCATTTCTCGTGGAAAGGACAGAAATGCGCGATTCTGTCGCACTGCTTTTAACTTTCAAAAGTCCTACCTGAATGTCTCAAAACAAAAGGAGTAAGAAACATAGACTTTGCAGTGATTCAGAGCTCATACTTCAATCAATTCCTCGCTTGGCGCATTTTTTCTTTGCGTAATCGAAAGAAACATGGACAGCTCACCCTTCGTTTTGTGTTGCAGCGAGGGTTGACGTAACCCTCGCACGAAGGGTGGCGTAACAAGCAACAAATAGTATCTGTTTTCGCTTCGGAAGAGAATTCTAGTGCCTTTCCGAGTGTTTTTTTTTTATATATCTTTTATATCCATCTCTGCTTCCTTTTTCAACCGCTGCACTTATTGTCCGCTATGGAATGCGCTAGGAACGAACAGCCAGACTTTATTGCGGCAGTTAACCAATCTGAATGGAATCCGTATGCAACTGTTTTTTTTCGCATGTGGAATAAGAAAAACGTTGATATCGGTTGAATGTGCCAGCACATTAAAAATAAAAGAAATTTAGAAAGAATGGTTCATCCTAGAAGTGCTCTGGCGCTGTTCTAAACTTGTCCTCACGTGGCGTCTGTGAATGCTCTGAGGATACCGTGGGGATGCTATATTAGTGCCAAAACGACATGTTGAGGATGATTTGAGGATCAGATTCACCCGCCTGGGGATGTCACCCCCGCCCATGCATGATGCTCTTAGGATCTCCCTGGGATGATAGTGTGTTGTCGGGGTACCTTCCCACTCGACTGCCGCGTATACCAGCTCACTACATCCCTCGGAATCTTGCCGAATTCACAGAGCGGACAAATTGATAAACGAAGTAGTGGTGAGCCAATGCACCTCCTGTAGCCTCACCTCCAAAAGGTTCACGACATCCCTGTACATTTTTGTGGCTCGAGTAAAAAAAAAAGAGTGCTACACGACAGGTATACTTTGCATTGTTTCCTCGGCTGCTTCCTTTCATTCAGCGTCGCAGTGTGAAGGCGATATCAATTTTAATAGTTCATAGTGACATCCACAAGCAACGCAGACCTCTAGCGACCATGGGAAAGAGTTTGGCGTGTGGTCCAGAGCACGGAAGAAGGAAACACAGGAGCGGCCTCTCGCGCTGTTTTTAACGGGGAGCAGCGTGCCGGCCTGCGTATATGGGACTCTGGGATACTCCAATTTACCACGTGATCGCTTTCTTCTCTTTTTTTCTTTAGAAATTTGCGATAGCCTTTTGCAATGGAGTGCAATGGTATGCTGTACGCCATTTCCCAGCACTTTTCGGTACAGTAAAGGATGATCTGCTGTGAGCTGCATGGCAAGCCATCGCCGGAACTTGTTATTCCGTCTCACATGTGGTACACTGATTAGCACACGTATACCCGTAACGGTACACAGCACACGTAAACCGGTTCGAACCGATAAATATCGGTTCAAACCTTTATTTTGGTTGCGCTGAACCGGGACCGAACCGATAACCTTGAACCGGAACTTGGACCGAACCCCCCAAAATAACGGTTCCGAGCCCTGCTCACGGGTCACGACAAGGCACTCGCGCAACGAAAGAATCACGTAATCCTCTTTTCCCGGTTACGAAGAACGGGTATCAACCTTTTCTATCTCCCTACATAATCCTTCACGAGTACGTCACGCTGCTATGCATCCGACAGAAAACGAGCACGGCATACATCATAGATGCTTTCATTTCAGTGGCCCATGCGGAGCATAAAGGGACAGCACGATATATGTACATACGTATCCCGCTGTGGAAAATAATTCATGTCGTCAGCGTACACCACAGGCGGTCTAATATACAATATAGATGTGTAAAATACAAGCACGGGAGGGCATGTAGTACATCCGTTCGTTCGCGAGGCAAAGGCGAAAATATGATCATCTTAGCAGTCAGGGACAGGCAGAGGGAGGCATGGTAGGTGGGATCGTGAAATGAATTTTGATAGATTGCAGGGAAGCCGTGTGGTTTCCGAAGCACGTACTTCACGTCATCTTGTCAGCGATGACTTTTAAAACTGCTCCGAACATTTTCTCCTACGGACGTCATCGAATTCTGTTTGGAAAATTACAGACAGAAAAGAGTCCACTTTATCTGGCACTTGTCAGACGGCTTGCACATTCCCCTTCCGTTTTGAGGGCCTCTTGACGCGCACTAGGTTCTGGGATCCCTTAGAGCGGAACGAGAATGCGGTGGAAAGTCTTAACCCACCTGGGCAGCGCTTCCTGTACGCGCACCGAGCCCGTGTTCAATGCACTGCTAATACTATTGAGAGGGTACCTTGAAGTGCATTAGGCTCTAGGGGTACTTCAGGAGCCGTGCGAGAATACGGTGGAAAGTTTCAATAACCTCGGCAGTGCTTCATGCACACGCAGTGAGGGCATGCTCAATGCACTGCTAATGGTATTGAGAGGGCACCTTGAAGCGCACTAGGCTCTAGGGATCTCTCAGGGCGGTGTTAGAATACGGTGGAAAGTCTCAATAACCATGGCAGCGCTTCCTGCGCGCGCAGTGAGGGCATGCTCATTGCACTGCTAATTGTACTGAGATGGCATCTTCAAGCGCACTAGACTCTAGGGATAGCTCAGGGCGGTGCGAGAACACGGTGGAAAGTCCCAATAACCTCGGCAGCGCTTCCTGCATGCGCACCGAGCACGTGGTCAATGCCCTGCTAGTGCTATTGAGAGGGCACCCTGAAGCGCACTAGGCTCTAGGGATCTCTCAGGGCGGTGCGAGGATACGGTGGAAAGTCTTAATAACCCCGGCAGCGCTTCCTGCACGCGCAGTGAGGGCATCATCAATGCACGGCTAATGCTGATGAGAGGGCCCCTTGAAGCGCACTAGGCTTTAGGGATCCCTCAGGCCAGTGCGAAAATACGGTGGAAGGTCCCAATAACCTCGGCGGCGCTTCCTGCACGCGCACCGAGCCCGTGTTCAGTGCACTGCTAATGCTATTGAGAGGGCACCTTGAAGCGCACTAGGCTCCTGGGGTCCCTCAGGGCGGTGGGACAATACGGTGGGCGGTGGAAAGTCCCAATAACATCGGCGGCGCTTCCTGCAAGCGCACCGAGCACGTGGTCAATGCCCAGCTAGTCCTATTGAGAAGGCCCCTTGAAGCGCAATAGCGCGGCAACTGCGTCACTCACGAAAGGAGTCGTACGTTAGCACAGTCAGCACGTTAACACGTTAGCGAAAGGCTCAACGCTGAATACAATGAGTGTTTTCTAAAATTACGGTGTTGTTGCCTTAGCAAAACACATGCATTAAGAATAAGACATTATCCACACCGTCCACCGTTACTTCCCTCAGTTCTCTACAGGCTCCGCGTAGACTACAATTAAGTAAAAGCCACCTTTGCTTCATCAGTAACTACTATCCGAAGTGTTACACGTAGAATACCGTTTACTTCTGTTTGGGAATTAAATTGCGCACTTTCTTTCTCCCTCGATACCGTTTTGCACGTTCCGGCATGCTCGTGGCCTTCACGGCTGCGGCACCGTTACCTTCTGTTCTGTACATTCTTAATTACGTTTTTCCAGCTCGTTTTCTTCATTGTAGGCGCTGCTGTACCCGGCATTGCTTTCAGGTGATGTTCTTCGGTAATGGTGGCTCGTTCATACAGAGGCTCAGCGACGGAAAGGGTTTGGTACCATCTTTCATGTCGCAAAACAGTGTCTTGTCCTTAGCGATGCAAGAGGCGCACTGACTCACTGCTGGCAGAGCGAGCAACTGCTTTGTCACGTGATCTTGTGATGTCTTATGAGGGGAGGGAGCACGTCCAAGAGTGCAGCAGCTGCTGAGGAAGTCGCATAAAGGACAGAGTAATACAGAGTGTAGGAGATGCCTTTGTACTTGAGGAGCTCGTATAGGTTGACAGCCGTATTTTGGCTCCGCACTCACGGTTGCCACGTATCTGGATTCCACCCGAGCAGTTCGGAAATTCAAGGGCCGTGTTCGGTGTCTGGGTGAAGGTGTAATCCGGACATAAAACGTTCGGATATTGACGAAGTCGTGGTGAAAACTTTACGGCTTGAGTTTTTCGTTTGCGTCACCGTCGCCAGAGATTGAGCGATTGCTAAAATGAGCAATCAAAGCTACGTTGAGTCACTTGAATATACTGTAGACAACTTCTCATCTATTATTGGAACCTTCCGTACCCAGCGCTCAGCTTTCGAGTCTCAAGAATTTGATACGGTCCCTCACAATCCACTTCATCCAATCCAAGACACAGCAAAAAATGGAAGGAGTCGTGGCACGGCCCCACAGTAACATCTCCCCATGGAACCCGCAGCTTGAGATAGTTCACACAGAACTGGGCACAGTCCCCCCCCCCCCTTCCCCCGATGTTCTGTATTTGCTGAAGGAATAGGTGGCTACCCAACCTCAGGGACCCCATGAGCATGGCATGCATGCAGAAACGCTACCGAGGCTATTGAGTATGAGCCTTGAAGCGCACTAGGCTAAGGTCCATTAGGGTGGAGCGAGAATTTTATTTGTAATACTTCTCGCGACTGACTCGCTGTGGAAGGAGGGACACACAAATGCAAGAATAAGAACTGTGCGCATATTCCAGTTCCAATATAAACATAACAGAGTACAACCACAACAACAAAAAAAGAAAGGCAAGAAGGTTAACGCTATGCCAACAAACATGAATCTGTACTAATATATATATATATATGTATATATATGTTTGTAAGTAAAATGTCGCCATGCCAGTACTGGACAGCTGCTTCGGCCTTGTTGGGCCATCATCAGCAGTACGCAGGCAGGCAACGTTTGACTCAAACGTTGCCTGCCTGCGTACTGCCTGTACTGTACTGGAATGTACTGCCTGGCGATGTTTGACTTACAAACATATGCTACACGTGCAGCCAAAGAGCTCTTGCTAATTTTCTTTTCTCTTATATATAGGGTGTCCCAGAAAACGTGTCATTGAATTATAATAAAAAAACTACACCACCTAGAGTCATGCGGTCAATAGCATTTGTTCTTACTGGGTTTTTGCCACCTTCTCATGCGAATGTCGTGTAACGTACGTTTAATTATGTAAATTTTTGCGAGCTTAAGTCGGAAATTTGCCTAGTAAATATCACTTTTTTACCCTACCAATGTGAAGAGCGTGTCTAATTTAGTCAAATTAATTATAATTGACAGGCATATTGAGGAGCTATCCCATCGGAAAAAATAGCCGAACATCATGCTCTACGGAGGTCGCACAGAATAGCGCACGATGAATTTTTCAGCGCGATCTTTGTCAGTCCGACGAAAGGAGGTTGGAAACCCAGCCCTCCACGACATCGCAGAAAGAGATAAAACAGGCACGGCTTATCGCGTTCGACTTTCGCTGGGATATAATGCTTTCCCTCTCCCCAATTTTAGGAACTGTTACTTTTTCTACTATCACTCTGTGGGCTGGCTTCGGAACCTCCTTTCGTCGCACTGAGAGCGATTGCGCCCAAAAAGTCATCGCGCGCTATGGTCCGGTGCTCCGAAAAGCATGATATTCGGCTACTTTTTCCGATGGGATAGCTCGTGAATATCACTGTGCACACACGCTCTTCACATTGGTGGGGTAAAAAAGTGATCTTTACTAGGCAAATTTCCGACTTAAGCTCGCAAAAATTTACATAATTAAACTTGGAGTACATGACATTCACATTAGGAGGTTGCAAAAACCTAATAAGAACAAATACCGTTGACCGCATGATTCTAGGTGGCGTAGTTTTGTTATTGCAATTCAATGACACGTTTTCTGGGACGCCCTGTATATATACGTATATATATATAAAGGAAACACGATCATGAGTCACGATAAAGCTCAGTAATACATGAGACAAAAGAAGGGAGGGTGTCGCAATCAATGGCCGTCTGGTGCAACTTATTCCATTCATCAATGGTTTTAGGGAAAAAGGAGTACCGTAAGCAGTTTGTTTTGAAGCGATATTGCACTAAAAGTTTGGTGTGCTTTCGTCGTTACGTATGGACCAAAGAGTTTTTAGGCACATTATTTTGTTTCTGACATGAAGATTCAGAAGCCCTGCCGACTGGAGCATTTGAGTTGGTGAGTGAAAACGGGAAAATTTGTTGTACATGAAGCGAATAGCTCGTCTTTTAATCATTTTAAGCTCTTTTATTCTCGTTCTAACTTACGGGAACCAAACGAGAGACCCATAGTCAATTACCGAACGTACTAAGGTCTCATAGGCAATTAGCTTCACGTGTTGATCGGCATCGCCAAGATTTCTCCTCAACATACAAAGCTTTCTACTGGCCCTGCTGATAACATGGTTTATATGTTGGTCCCACTTCAAGTCTTAGCTAAATGTAAGACCTAGGTATTTATGTTGCGAACACGACGGTAATTGTCGGTGATGTCGCAGGAGCATCACTATCGGTATTCGCCATTTTCCACATGGGGTACTTTGCCATTTGTCGTAAACTTTGTGCTTAAGTTCACACCGCAGCATCTCAGGCATCAATCTCTCCCAGCTCCTTCTAGAGTATTGTGACGTCACATCATCCGATCACTTCTACTGGCTGCAAAGAACGGTCTGCTACAGCGTGGGGAGAAAGGCGATCGGTCGACTATTCTGTGTCAGACGCAGGACGGGGAGCGCCAAATACAACTGCAAAAAGAAGCCTTGGAAACTTTTGGGGGCATGACTCGCGATTGAGTGGACGGCGTAGTGCTGCACACTGGCAGCTGAGGGAAGAATTTTTGCTGACCTGCTAGATTGAAACGTCTCGTGTGCGCCGGGATTGCGCCCTGCACTTGTACTTTTTGAGCGAATATGTGTCCCAGGGCTTGTAATACTAGTTTTTACTACCCACGACATGTTCCCGGAGGAACAGCCCTGCAGACATGCTCTCTTTTTCGAGCACTTTGATTCTTCATTTGAGAGGTCATCCCTAAGACCCCGGGTTTTCCGCGATTCCGCGAAATATCGCGGAATCCTTCGTTTCGCGCGGAATTTTAGGGAATCCCTTATTTTTAGGGGTGTGCGGATATTCGAGTTCTCGAATTCGAATCAAATATAAATCACTCGAAGTATTTCATTCGCGAATCGAATGCCCAATATTCGGGTTTCCGAATATCCGACTATTCGCAAAATATGAACGACAGCTCTCGAAAGTGGGCTTCACCTGACGCTTCCCTGCATGAGGTGAAGCCTGCTTTACGAAATTGCCCATGCTGCAGGACCAACACAGACGGATTGTAGATTAGCTTAAGATAACGTAAGCCCAAGTTTATTGTGCATACTCCGCCTGAGGAAGGGGCGGCGTCCCTCCCGTGTGCGGTTTAGCGGTGGCAGTAGGGGATTTTGATTTGATGTTTGGGAGTTTGCCTAGACTCTTAAATAATGCCTACAGCCCAGAAACAAAAACGGTGTCCTAAAGATGTAACTTTCACAGGGCATGTATTGTAAGCTCCTTCCTATAAAGTTCCTATAAACTCTGTAGATGCCGAAACATCTTTCAGCAGGTACAAAATGATTGCAGGCAAACACAAGATATCATGTATCTAATGCTGAGCCACAACAGTGCTTCGAATCTGTAATTTTATAACATATTTTTTGTTACCACATTATCCAAGTAAATAAAGTGTTTCCCATTTCAAGCAGCCGTTGACTGCTTGACGCGGAAAACCGCGGAATTTACAAGTCGGTGCCGCAGAATTTTGAATTTGCCGCAGCAGAAAACCAGGGTCTTAGTCATCCCCTACTGACACATTGCGCCGAAATATGGAACGCGAACTTCTGTGCGCGAGATTTCAATTCTTTTTCTTTTCTTTCCTTTTTCATTCCTTTCTTTTCATCCCTGTTTCCCTTCGGTACTATGGAGAAGGTGATTATGATTGGCATTGTCCTGCTCTTGTTTTGCTTAACCTTTTGCTTCACCACCATTGTTTTGCTAGCCTGTATCTCCATCATTTATGATCATTGTCCTTGCCTACATAATTCTCCTGCCTGTTATATGGGTACCTATGCAAACTATTCACTAAAAACTATGGCCATGAGGCAAGGAGAACTCATGTCAAGGTCATAAAGTAATGAGAATGTTCAGGGAGACTGAGAATTCCTATATTTTTTTGCACGACAAGCTGTACTGGAAATGTAGAAAAAAAAGTATAACAAGAAGATATAATGAAGCTTACCTCTCGTTTGGCATGTCGCTGCTGCTGACAATGCTGGAGGACTCGGATTCTTCTACACTCAGAAAGCTTGAGTCGTTTCCTGTGTCAAATGTGTTTAATATACTCAAAACTAAAATAAAGTTACCGTATTGAAATAACAACAGAGATTACACAAGAACATGGTGAATTCGCATGGTCATTTCCTGGCAGAGCTTTGCCAGATTCTCAGCACTTGCGTTCGCTTGGCCAAAACGTACCAATGTACCAAAACGTACCGGGTGTTAGCCTGGCGGTATCCTAGCTACAGGAATCTGCCAGCTGGCACTTTTTTTGTTCTTTTTTGTCCTGTCCTGATCAGGCCAGGCAGCGCATTGTCAAACTGCATCCAGTGTCCTCACTTCCGCACCGCAAGGGCCCGCGTTGGCTCAGTTTCGCCCGCACTACAGTGAAACCAGCGTATAACGATATTGAAGGTTAATCGCGAATTCCATCGTTATACGGGGTACATCGTTAAACGAGGGTTGACGTAAATAGCCCCGAAAAGTCGCGCGCCACCCCGCGTGTAGCAAAAAAAACAGATGGTTAAAAAATACGCGAAGCTGTGTGACATCGCACTGGCTTGGGAAAACAGCGATCAGAACTCGTGGAGGGAACCAGGGAACATAGCAGGACAACGTCTGGCAACACTACACGTCACCATTCCGCAAGTCGGCTTCACCCAATGCCTGCGTGCTTTAGGAGAAGCTGGCTTTAGAACACTGTCGCGCGACTCGCGGGTGGAAAGCACGTGCTAGGTCTTTTGAATCATCTCGTGAATTTGAGCAGCATTGGCCAAATACGAACACACAAATGCGTTACCATCCACCTCTTTCACTGATTGTATTGGAAAATGAACAGTCGTTGTCCATTTTCCTGCCTCAATTTTTATTTTGGTTTAATTCTTTTGATGTGAATTTCGGACACGAATTTTTTCCGCCACCCCGTGAGATTCGTATCATCGAAATTCTACTGTATCTTATCGCGGCGAAAATCGCCGCGAGGTTACGCGTACGGGACAGCGCCCAACATCGTTATACAAGTACTCGGAACCGCGGTTTCCATCGCTATACGCGGGTCGTTTCCCCGTAGAAACACTGTATATTTTGACGGTAAAACCATGAACCATCGTTTTACGAGGGGTATCGTTATACGCGATATCGCTATCCGCGGGTTTTACTGTATACCCGCATGCTGAAGTTAACATGAGTTAGCAGACGACGCTACTGGAACACAAGCAACCGCGATGCCCCTAGCGTGATCCAAGCGACTAAAAGCGCTAGATTCCTGGCATTCATGTTCGGGTGGCAACGGTCACGTGATCCAGCGCGGGCGCCGACCTAGCAATTTCCGAGCGCTACGCAGTGTTACCATGAAATGGCCACGCGAATTTGCCATACGCTTAATGGGAATTCAAGGACTTGCAAATCAAGGCAGCAAAAGGAGCCTGCTGTTTTTCGGCAGATTTTACCTCATGCAGTGCCTGCGATATAGGACTCATTACTGCCATTCTCCAAAGCTTTGAACAAATAGTGAATCATCTTAAAAATGAACAATAGCCGTTCACTTCTCACGCATGAGTAACTCAAAACGTTGATTGACAATTAGGCATACCAAAAGAAAGTAAATCATATGGACTCAGATGCATCAACTAATTTCTGAAAGCGATTGCCCATCTGGTAGAGCTGTTCACACAAAGCGTCATCCAAGGCATAGTATGGTAGAGTATCGTCTGCAAAGTTTCTGGGTGTTTTACTGCATGAACACCTTGACTGGAAATCACATATTCTGGATGTTCAGACCAAGATTCTTCCCGGTCTTCTTGCACTTGCGAAAGTCAAATCTATTTTAGCTACCAGAGTCCTTCTTCTAATATATCACACATTGATCCAGAGCCACATAAATTATGCATTAGAAGTTTACAGACTCACATACACATCCCATTTGAACAGATTATATATACATTACACAAAAAAAGGGGCACTTAAGGTTGTGCTATCATTACATCCTCACACTTCTGTTAGTTTCGCCTTTTCCTTTTTGTCTGTAAGTAGTGTTTTTGACTTGCCGTCCTTGTGCATAAATTCATAAACAGGATCTGCAATTCATCAATAATCTCCCTACAACTTTATTCATCGTACTCACTTCGTACTGGTAACCTTACTCTGAAGCTTTCAATTCCCAGAACCAATTTCCGGCAGTTTGCCGTTGCATTTTTGGGTGCCAAGATCTGGAACATTTTGCCTTTGGCTGTACATCAGACTACCTCCTTTTGTAAATTGAAACAGGAAGTCAAAGTGTTCTTTTCTACTGGTAACGGCAATCAATAATTTTCGACGTCGTCAGATTTTGTTTGCTGTTTTGAAGTGTGCTTGTATGTTACTTTTTGCTTGTTGTTATTTTTTGATGTTGTCAGATTTATGTTTGTAGTTTCAAAGTGTGTTTGTTGTTACTTTGCTGTATCCTCACAAGGCAGTGACACTGTGACGTTATTTTTTGTATCTCGGACTGCGTCGCGGGTTTACCATGCAGTCCCATTTCTTACATGTTTGTGTAACGTTTGTGTAATTTGGTTATATATACTGTCAAAAGGTGCCATAGTTACCATAATGGGAACTGTTGAAATATGCAAGTTGTTAAATTACCAAAGGTGACTTTACAATCCCATCAACTTTTTTTATGCTTATATCAAAGAGTGTCAATAGGCACAAGAGTGAAATGCAACTGTTGTTGCTAGCAGTTTAGTTATGGTGTAAGAATGAGAAGTAAGATTCTGAAGTTACCAGGTATTCTCAATGAGTCCATGTGTAGGTGAATATTGTTCCAGTGACTTTGGGTAGCAGGCTTGAAGACGGTGTCCTAAAGAGCAAAAACACCATATGGAGTGCAAAAGCATAAGAAATAGAAAAGAAACATATATGATCCACGATATTCCAGCCTACAGGATTAAAGACTTGGTGGGGGACAAGAGATTTGCAAAGTTACAAAGCCTCAGTGTGGAGTTAACCTTCCCACTGAATACGCTTTTAAAAATGTGACACAAGGCTACTTGAGACCAGGTTTGTACAAGGTACATACTCACAAAAATATTTAAGTTAAGTTACTGAGTACCAGGCAAAAAAAGTAACTGAGTAGAGTACTAAATACCCAATCTTTAAAAGTATTTCAGATAGAGTATTAAATACTCTCAAAACTAACTCGTTACTTTCAAGATACTTTGATGTCACTGTTGGAATTCGCTATCAAGGAAACATGAAGAGCGTGAAGTTGAAAATGGCGTTGCTAAATAGCATTATTATCTCGCAGGAACAACTGCTTTTCAAAATGACTATCCGATAGCCTGCCCTGGTTTTTTTAAACACATTACCACCAATACTGAACAATTGCTCTAGAGAAACGATGGAACTTACTGTCGTATTCCTCCTTATCGTTCAACCTCATAAACAGTTATTAATATTTAATGTGTCCTCTCTCGCTACGGCTTTCGGAACAGGTCTTCTATCCTGCCTGATAGGGGTCTCAATGGTTTACCTGCGTACCCTTCAGGACAACACCTCTTCTCCAGCACGCTCCCAAACCCAAAGCGCTGCATGCCTCTCCTTCCCAAGAGAGACATGGATGTCCCCAATATCCCAGACACTAAAGCATATATACAGCACGAAGTGCATTACCCAGAGAAAAGAGAATCTTTCGTTCAACCTCCGTGTCATGCACAAAGAAGTATCCTCAAAGTATTTAAGACAGACTACTAACTACACTGACTAAATACTGACCATTGAAGCTATTTGCAAGATACCAAGTTAGTCGCCAAAGTATTTAAGATACGTAACTTAAATGTACTACAAGTCTGCCTCAGACTAAAATATCTTCATTCTTCAGCAAACATGCATATTCACTAATCTTTTACTTGGGCTACTATTACAAGTACACCTTCATTAACGTAACTTCGGCTGGCAACTGCACGAGAGCTCGTACATCATGATACTCTAGTACAGTAGACGATCAAGTTACGTGCCCTTGTCAACAGCGTTGTGAACGGGATCAAGTGTGCTAGCGATACAAAGATATAATCATTTATAAACCCAAATACCTGTAAACCAGTAAAATTGAGGTGCCATTCAACTGCATTTTAGTTCATCTACTGGCAAAGAATACAGTTCCTTACACATTCTGAGTCCGAGGACGAGCTGCTGTCATCCACTACATGTGTTGAGCTTTTCAGAGGCATGAGATCTCTCAGCTGCTGGTCCAAGGCATCAAGCTTCCGCTGTTCCTATAGCAGAGCCGCCAGTCTGTTAGAACTTATTCTGAGCAGCCCTCGAGAATATCTTATGCTGTATCTAGTCATGTGATATCTTATCTCTCAAGCAAAACACAATTAGTAGCAGATGAACTTGTCTGATCATCAGCCCCATACCTTTGGTATCGAAGAGAAAATACAACAACAATAACAGTGACCACTGTGGAAGCACAACACAGCAATGCTTCAAGATTTTGCTTCAAGATTTAAAACCGTCACTCAACCATCTGGCCGTAAAACTTCCTCTTTTCCACAGCTACAGGCTTACCCACTTTATGTGCAAAGCTACCCAATATACTCATTTCCCTGTGTTTCGGAAGCTCTGTACAAATCAGTTTCTTTTTTGTTACTGAGCAACCAAACATTGGCATCTTGTCTGTCATAGAGTCGCCGACCGACTCGACAAGTATAGCGCAAAAGTCTGAATAATGGAGTAGTGAAAAACGAATCTGACTGAAAAAAAGGACTACTTTATTCACTCTTGTACTTTATTCAGTTCTGTGGAGCCTTGTCAATGTACTGTTGATGAACATTCTTCTGTTTCTGTGCCTCATTTCATCATAATACACCAACGAAAGTACCGCCTTCCTCAGGTGAGAGTTCGACGGCCGCACCGTATCCTGCACGTCATCCTCAAAGTTGGTCTCGCTATTCGATCCATCAAGCACTTGCCAAACGATACCCTCCAGCCAGCAGTTTTATACCGCAGGATGCAATTTGAGATGATATCGAGGATACAGATAATATCCAAAATGGTGGTGATAATTTGCGGTGGTGCAGTTGGCTTGCTCGGTGCTGCTTGCTGGGGGCAGCATTCACATGCCTGATGAAGTCCGAAAACTCGAGCAACAAAATGTACGGCATCCGAAATTTCAGGCGCTGTTTTCCATTAACTCTGTGGGGCGACCGACAGCATTCTCGATGTGAACTCGGGGGTGTGACAGCATCTAAATAATCGAGCACGTTCGAAAAAACGGCATCCGAAAAATCGGTCCACTGCTGTACTTCGATAACAGCAGCCTACGCATCGTATTTTCGTCACGTGATGTTACAATGAGCGGCCAATCATCATGTTACAGTGAATGCCACCCATATCATGCAGTCTTTCAATTTCAACCTGTTTTGTGATAGAAACTCGGCATACTGGACATGCTAGATGTGTAAATGCTGGCAGAGATCATCACAGAGGAACCCAGTACTGCTTCCTGCACTCCGAAGTATGAGATCCAGTTTGTGGCACACTGAGGTGTGCCATCTGTTCTCAGCTGCTCACAGAGCTCGCAAGCAGAAAAAGAAGTTGCTATGGACAGGTGTGAAAAATCTACAACAAAATCATTATGTTTGTGCACATCCCAAAAGGTTATTGTGAATTAGGGTATTTAAAGGAAGCTGAATAAAATTTTCAGTTGCTGAATGTATGATGCTAAACATTTCTCAACCACAGGACAGACAGACAGACGGACGGACTTGTATTCTAAAATGCAATGTAAGAGGCGAACTTACTCGTGTGAGCTCAGTCTGGATCAACTGCTTGTCTAGCGCTGAGATTGATTTTTCCTGTTCAATTTGCATGGCTATAGCTTTCTGTTGTTCCATCAACTCTCTAATCTTGATCTGAAATGTAAAAATGTTAAAAATGTCACAAGAAAATGTGCATTTATATGTGCGTCATATAGGCATTGTCAGAGTATCGAGGAAAAAAGAACTATCCTTTGACATAACGGAAGTTTGCCTCAACCATTCCGATTGGTTCTCGAGAGCTCAAGAGTTTGCCCGTGGCCACCTCACTGCCTTCCATGATGTCAGAGCTGGATGAGTTTTAATATTCCCGGGCCCAAGCTTATACAAGTACACTGCCCCGCTTGCTATAAAAGTTGGAATGTAGGTTTACATCAGTGCACATAAATGTATTTTACATTTGTCTGGCATAACTTGGGGTGAGGTGTCACAACCCCTTCACAGAACTTCAATAATACCAAACTGTTCCCGGCAACTGAACGTCTGGCCACCTGGATGAGTATTAAGGATGAGAACACTCGATTTTTACTGAGCACTAAAGGTGTTTTACACAAACTAACAAATTTTTCAGATTCCAAAAATTCAGACTTCTTGCTTTTACATACGTAAGCCATTGCCACCACGAAAGATTTGATGCCAATTGAAATATAGTTTAATTTTAAATAAAAGACTGGGTCAACATAAGAAAAATTCACATTCAAACTTAGCAGCATATTTGAGAGTTTCTCAAAACTGTAAGCACCTTTGGAGTGAAACGTCCATGTTTGGCAGGCAACAGTCAACAAGAAAACATTTGCATAGGGAGGCAATGGCTATTTAGTCGGTTGGACATTGTGTTAACGAGGCATAGGTGCAAGTACACCAGTCCTTGAAGAAGCTTTTCGAAACTGCTTAGGTTGGCCCGATTTCCCAAATTCTGTTGCATTCCTTTTTGTGACTCGTTTGGCGTGAGCCCATTTCCCTCAATTTCCCACAGCTAGTGTTTAGATATTTCTAGTTCTGTGTGAAGTAAAGGTTCTTGCTGGCTTGAGCTGTTTTGTGTTTGTCAGTCTTCTTCATCGTGTAAGCTTGACGTGCAGGTTGTTATGAGCGAGGATCCTAAAAGATCCCAAGTCAACCTTTCTCCCGCTAAAGTAATAATGTCACAAATTCACACCGAAGAAGTTGCAAGAAATGAATTGACTCGTCATATCCTACGGAAAACGACGTTGGGAAACAACAAGACTGGATTGGAGCATAGCTAATGAAAGGCATGCAAGTTTGCCACCATGTCATGTGACTCTCAAAGATGAGCAGGGGCCATTGAACACAGTCAACCTGCTTGTGCTGTTTCTCTGCCTGGGGTGTTTGAGACCAGCTTTGCTACCACATCAGCACATCACAAAAGGGCAGCACTGCACAATGCACTCACAACTGCACTGCTTCAAACGTGCTATGCCAGAAGATTTCGGATGGGTATAATATGAAATAATTATAGAGAGTAATAAGTGGAACATAATATGAATTTCATTACACAAGTTTCTTATATCATGCTCAACATCAAGTGGGGAAGACGCTGTGGTGGCTGGCATGCTAGATGTAAACGTGGATGAGATGATGAGGATGAGACATCATTTCAGAGTCTCAGGATGATGATATTCGCCACTTTTCACTACCGGTGGCATCGACAATGTGCTCGGGGCCACTGACAACACATACATAATTAAGGCCCTGGTTTCCTGCTGCAGCAAATTCAAAATTCTGCGGCACAGACTTGTAAACTCCATGATTTTCCACTGCAAGGAGTCAATGGCTGCTTGGAACAGGAAATATTACATTTTCGAGGATAATGTGGGAACAAAAAATATTTTATAAAATCACAGATTCAAAGCACTGTCGTGGCTCAGCATTACGTACATGATATCTTGTCTTCTCCTGTGATGCGGTCTGTTGCGTGCAAATCATTTTATACCTGCTGAAATGTCTTACAGCATCTACAGAGTTTATAGGAACTTTATAGGAAGGAGTTTACAATACATGCCCTGGGGAAGCCCGCTTTCGAAAGGTGTTATATTCACCGTATAGTCGAATAGTATTCGGAATCCCGAATATTGGGTATTCGATTCGCAAATCGAATACTTCGAGTGATTGATATTAGATTCGAATCCGAGAACTCGAGTATCCGCACACCCCTAAAATAAAGGATTCCGTGAAATTCCGTGCCAAACGAAGGATTCCGAAATTTCGAGGAATCGCGGAAAACCCGGGACCTTATATATAATATATCATGCATCAACAGTGCTTTCACTTGTTCCGACAAAGCGGCAAGCTGGCTACTAACTCTAAAACATGGAAGCTTGAGTTGTGCAAACGATGAGAAGCTGCGAAAACACGTTAATGTTGAAGGCAGTCCTAACCACTGCAATCACAGCACTTGTCATTGTGTAGCCCAGTGACCTACCCTTGTGGAAATTTGCTCATGTTCCACCATAGTCAGGCTGACATTGACAGCTTGCGAAGCCTCTGACTCTCACACAAACAATTTGGACAAAACGCGAATTTTTGCATTACACGAAAAATTCAGATTGATTTTATGACTCCAAGAAGTCAGAAAAAATCACTCGGCTCCTGTGACCTCCACGTCTTACTAACCTGCCTTTCCCTTAGGGCATCACGTAGTGTATGAGAGCGTAAAAGGACGGCTTCTCGTTCCTCTTCCATGTGAGCATCTTGTTCCAGCTGACCAAACTCTATGTCCTCATATGCCCTCCGTTCAGCTTCCAAGGCTTCTAGAGCACAGCGATACTCCTGCTCCACCTCACTACGTGAACGTCCACGGCTGTTCGTTGTTAGCTCTGCTAGCAAGGCGTGTTGCACTTGCTCCCAGTGGGCAATGCGATTCTCATGCGATTCTAATTCAAGACGTTCCTGGAACAAGAATAGCAACCGATGTTATATTTTCAAAGCAGCCACATAGTAACAAAACATTTTACTGCAGTGTATGTAGGTAGCTATGCAAATGGAAGAAAGATATGTGGAAGAACAAGAATCAGATATTGTACATGTACTACTCCACTGTGTGATTATTATGATAATCATGTAATAATGACCATGTGTCTATTGAGCTCAAAACATAACAACCTACCTGCTCTCTGTCATGTTCCCTGCGCCGTGTCAGCATCATCTCTTCCTGTTGCAGCTCTTCGAGAGCCAATAGGTCCTCCTTCTGGCAGCCCTGTGCATCGCTCAGCTCTCCAGTCACCAAGGCGTGCTCTAGTTCAAGCTGTGCAAAATGAATAACCAAGAAACACATTTGCACAAGCGCATGAAGCAATACATGTTTTAGAAGAATAAAGGACACCTGACTCAAAGGATAATCACATAATACTTAAAAATTTTACAGCGAGAGCTCCTCTATCGTGGAGGTTTAGCGGCATTGGTGATTATGACTAGTGTAACAGAAACGAAATGATGTAACCGCGCAACGACATCACAACATGACGTGGTACAGTGGATGCCACCAATCACGTCACACACACACATGACATCATACCACTTGCAGCACCGCCACTGGCCGGTGCGCTTGTCAGCATTGTACTAGACTCTTCACAATGGAGCGGCCACGCAAAGTGCTGATGTCACCTGAAGAGCGAGAGTGGAAACTACAGTGTGCCACTGTTGTCACACAAAGTGAAGCCCAACGAGAAGCTGCACAGTAGAAGTGAATAGAACGCGAGAACATTTTCACGAAGTCGCAGAGCCTCACCTTCCCGACATACTTTACTGATCATAAAGGTCTGTTATCGCTCCTTGAATAAAGCAAATGTGAAAACAGTTGTCGAAGGGTGCGTTCGAATAGTCTGAGATGCACCACCGCGTACCAGAAGTGCCGCCATAATGGTGCGTCACCTGAAGTTCTCCACAGGCGCACATTTGCGTCACAAAAGGTGCACTGTGGGAAGTCTCCTGCGATGCGGACTTCGTCAAGTGCTCTTCGAGCTTGTGCTGATTTTCGGAGGAGGGCGTGCTCGTTGAAAAATTTAGCAGATGACAGTTTGCGGCGGCTGTTTTGTTTGAACAAATGGCGGCATACCGTGAAGGTGTTTGTAGTGGCATAAGTTTAGTGTGTCACGTTAGATATGCATTAACACTTTAAAAAATTAACAATTAAATTTGCAGAACAATTAGACAATTAATTAAACAATGAAATTAACAATAAAAATTACATAATTTCTTTGGTGTCCATGTTGAAGTAAGAGAAATTGTTGTCCACTATTATGGCTGGTTCCACTCTTGCACCTCATGCTATGCATTCTCGGTAGTCTCTTTATTAAATATACATTGCAGACAAACAGCAGCAGGTGGCGCATGTACCGGTGCTCAGGCTGCTCATTCAAATACATTGGTCTGAAGGCGCACATATGACTAGAGATGCGAAACTCCGGAAAGAAACCGAAAATTTGGGGGAAAAAAACAGTTCTCTTTCGTTTTTTTCCTCGTCTCTGGAAAAATTGCCCAAAATTTCCAGGCGACAAAATTTAAAAATGTTAATTTTCGTGCCTTCCATGCGTTCCAACCCTAAAACAGTGCCTTAGGTGCCTCTAATCCGCCAACAACCACCAACTTAGACCTCCGTCTGGCTGCTCCAAGCGATCGCCATCGCGTTCACATAGTGTTGGAGTTCTGGTCGGAGTGGACGGGTTGTTCCAATTACCTATCGCTGAGTAGAAAGCAGTCTCATGGGATGCTCTGCTCTGCATTTATGCCTAGAGGGTGAACACTACTAAAGTTTCTAGCTCATTGTATGCTGTGGCTTGGCCGGCAATGCTTCGACTCAGCACTAACCGCGTTTGTTTCCATTTTTTTAAATTTTTCGGAAAACCCCCCGGAAAAAAATGTTTTTTTTTCGAGCAATCCAAAATTTCCAGAAATTTTGCATCTCTACATATGACGCACACTGTGACGGAGTGTGATGCATCACTATTCGAATGCACCCCATGTGTGTGGTGAAGACAATCGTGAAAACACTGCCTCATTGCGCGAAGATGATACAGCTATTACTGTCACTACTTTGCACATTGGGGGCCAAAAAGACGTGTTTTTACTGAACATGTCTTCTTCAAATATGTGATGCTGAAATGATGGGGCAGGTTACCATGAGTATATTCATTGCCCTTTGATGTGTTCACAAATGAAGCACTTCAGCTTTAGCACAAAACAATAAATGCACGGTGTGAAACACATAATATATGAGGGGTGTTCAAGTCAAACCGGAACTTTCTGTCTCCTGAGTGTACAAATGGCTCACGCTACTTCTTTTTCGTCATTTTCACATGCGACAGGCCTCCGCGTTCACCACGTGGTGGTCCAAAGTTTGTGAAAAACAGAAGACATGTGCTGGACAAGGTGGCCGACAACGAGGTGAGTGCGCACATCGAACAGCGAATTGTCATGAAGTTTCTCGTGAATGAAGGCGTAAATTCATCTGAAATTCACAGAAGACTGCAGGCTCAGTATGGCCACGATACACTTAGCCGCAGCAAAGCGTTTGAGTTGTGCAAACGGTTCCAAGACGGCTGTACATCTGTGCAGAAAGGTCCTGGCCGGGGCGGCTCAGAGCCCAGTGTCAGAGCTCCTGAGAACATCCAACTTGTGGAACACCTGATCCTCAAGGACCGACGGATAACATGTCTCGAACTGGCTCGAAAGAACGGACCTTTCTGTGGGAACGTTGAACACTGTCATTCATGAACACCTCCAGTTTCGGAAAGTTAGTGCCCGTTGGGTCCCGAGGCAGCTCTCCGTGTTTGACCGGCAGAGAAGACTGGAAATCTCCCAAGAGCTAAGGTACAATTTCGACACTGAAGGACAGCTGTTCCTTGATCGAATCATCATGTGCGATGAAACGTGGGTGCAGCATTTCACTACAGAGTCTAAACACACAAAACAGTGGACATCCGGGCTCACCAGCTCCCAAGAAGTTCCGAAGCACCCCGTCTGCGGGTAAGGTCATGGCAACGGTTTTCTGGAACGAGGCTGGCGTTGTTCATGTTGATTTTCTGACCAGTGGTACCACCATCAACAGTGCATATTACTGCCAGGTTCTCAAGGATGTGCATAAGGCACTGAAGCAAAACCGGCCGGGCCTCATCACCAAAGGAGTCCTCCTCCTACAGGACAATGCACGCCCGCATACCGCGCATCTCACGACACGCACCTTACAGGAACTTGGGTGGGAGTTGCTGCCACATCCCCCTTACAGTCCCGACCTCGCCCCCACTGATTTCCATCTCTTCGGGCCATTGAAGGCGTTCCTTGGGGGCCGCCACTTCAGCTGCGACGGCGAGGTCAAGAATGCGGTCCGATCATGGCTGCTACGCGCCGGTAAGGATTTCTACGCTGCTGGCATCCAAGCCCTCGTGACACGCTGGGTCAAGTGCATTAGTGCAGCTGGAGATTACCTTGAAAATTAAAACTAATTTCTCGCCTGTAAGTTAACTTTACTTTTGCGAAAAATGAAAAGTCCCGGTTTGACTTGAACACCCCTCGTACTAAACTTTTTGAAAATTAAGATATTCATATGGCAGAGTGTTATACAGTTACAGGATATTCTTCACATTTGACACTACACACAAATTTTAAATGGTTCCTACTTTCCTTTTATACCCTATATGACAGCCAAAGCAAAGTGACTAGAAACAAAAACAAGTTCCCAAGCAGCAGAATTAAAACACTTTCAACACAATCTACCATACAAGGTTGCTGTAGCTCCCTTGCTATAAAAAATGCTTTAGTAGTTCACTATTCCAAAGCAGCAAACATTTTAATAATTCTTAATTGAGTGCTTCACTGTCTTCAGTACACGAGAGAAAAAGCAAACGTAGAAAGCTCTAATAAGCAGGTGGAGTTCTTGTTCCATGGCCAACACCATGTATATTTGCACATGAAATTATACACCCACTATGAAGGATGTAGTAAGCTACCAAATAATTCTGCTTTCTTGAGTCAATTCTGTACAGTGTTGCTCGAGCAATATCCGATAATACACGGTATCTCCTGAATGATACAGACATTTCCTAATAACTCAAGTCTTCAGCAAATGTCAAATAAGCACCCAACTGTATCCATGCAGTTATACTCTATTTGTGTCAATGAGGAATGAAGCATCCAAATGTATATCACCACTGGTAATGTGACATTTTTATAAAGAGAAATGATGGTGGACACTGCACTTGGCAGCGTCTGACGATTGCTCAGTGGATGGGGTAATTCGGGTAGGTTTAAACATAAGGTCAGTGGATGAGGACTATAACCTTTCAACAGTCCATGTCCTCACCTCTCGCATTCCTTCACTGACACGAGCTTCCAGTGTGATAATATCAGTCTTCAGTTTTGCGATCTGATGAAGAGACCCTTCCCTTTGCCTCCTCAGGAGGCTCATGTCGTCTGAAGTAGACCTTGCCTGTAACACAGCATTAAAGATCCTGCTATACCAGAGCATGTGACCATATAAGAAAGATGGGCACAAGTTGGAAAAACAAATGCACATACAGCAGCGGCAACGAGCAAACTTATGAACTCGGTACAATGCAACTAATCAGTTGCATGTGCTGTACACAGGGGCGAATCCAGGGAAGATCCTCAGGGGGGGGGTCGCCATGTAACACGGCGAGCTGCTGCGCTTTCATTTCACACCAGAACTTTATTTATGATCTACATGTTGCGAAGCTTAGCAGGCTGTAAAGGAACGCCACCGTGCGGCGTGTGCGGAAAACGGAGTGTACGGCAGGAAAATCTGCCGGAATGGGGGTAGCGGTATGTCTCGGGGGGGGGGGGGGGGGGCCTGGATCCGCCCCTGGCTGTACACTGTGTTTATCCAGGGTGTTTCACCTGAAGCGCCAAAAAATTCTAACTGGTGACGTACTCGCCGGAGGATTGTGGGACTTTCGGCGATTACCTTCTGGAAACTTTTGACACCATTTAGGAAGGCTTTGGATAATTTTTAATTCAGAGAAATTTATTTTTTCAATCGAACTTTGAAAACTGCCAAGCCAACCTCACTTTTTTTTACAGAAATATGAAGTCCTCCACGGATAAGCGCAGACCCAAAAAAAACTACGCACAGTATAGCAACAGAAATAGTCGCAAAAAATTAGTAAAAGTGCTGCTTTAGCCCTTCCTGCTTGATTGTCGCAAAAAAGCACGCGTGAAAGGTGCGGCGATAGGAGAAAGTGTCCCTCCTTCTTTTGTTTTGCTGATTTTAGCGCTTTGACCTTGGTTCGGCGGACAGCAGTTTTATCGGAAGTAGCTTCCCAGATAAATCCCTTTTTTTTTTTTTTGTGACTGGCAAATGTGAATGAAACAGGGACCTATCTCGTGAGTTCTTTGTGATAAGACAGTTGTCACCAGTATCAAGGTCAAAGCATTGGAAATAAGGAAAAACAAGAGGCGGGGACACTTCCTCCGCACCTTTCGCGCGCGCTATTTTGCGACGATCAAGCAGGCGGGGCTAAAGCAGCACTTTTACTAATTTTTTTCTGCTATTGCTGTTGCTATACTGTGCTTAGTGTTTGTTTGGCCTGCGGTTACCCGTGGAGCACTTCATATTTCTTTTTAAAAAAAAGTGAGCTTGGCTTCGCAATTTTCAAAGTTCGATTGAAAAAAATAAATTTCCCTCAATTAAAAAGTGTCCAAAGCCTTCCTAAAGGGCAGCAAAAGTTTCCAGAAGGTGCCAGAAGGCCGAAAGTCCCACAATTCTCCGTCGAGTACGTCGCCAGTTGGAATTTTTTATCACTTTAGGTGAAACACCTTGTATATCACGTTTCACATGATCAGTTTTAAATGCGATAGTATCATTTCTTTAACCGAGTTTTGGGGGCTCCGTGTCCGCGTCGCGTGACACTGCTCCCCCTCGTTTGTTTGTTTATCGCGGCGCCGGTTCAGTAGGGAGATATAGAGGGATTGGAGATTAGAAGAGATTTAGCAGATTGGAAGGTATTTGCGATAACGGTTCCGAAGAGTTGATACGCCTAGCACTTTATTCCTTTGATGTGGCTGTCACGTTGCTGGTCTTGGATTTGACAGCTTCCTCCTTCCGAAGAACGCTTCCGATGTGCTAGAACTCCCTACCCAAGCAGCACAATGTACTGAAAGTCGAGTGCAGCAGGGGTGGACGGTATGTGTCTTATCAGTGTTCTTTAGTTTCACGAGTCTGTTCAAGGTCTTTCACTTACCCGTGCACCCCTGCTGCACTCGACTTTCAGTACATTGTGCTGCTTGGGTAATGTGTGCTTCTTTTCAGTGATCTGTTAGCGTCACGAAGCAGCTGTGGCTGTGAGCGGCGTACAGACATGGGCAGATGGACAGAGGACAGCAGGAAGATGTGGGAGACAGTGGGGTTGGTGTGCGCCTTGGGCCCACTTCAGGGGAACTGTGTCGACATCCGTCTGTAAAGTCTGCCGAAAAACCCAGGGAAAACCTTAGACGGCACAGCCGGTGGTAGGATTCGAACCCACCACCTCCTAATCTTCCGCACAACCTTGGGTACCACCAACAAGCGGACGCTTTTACCCACTTGGCAATCCCGCTGGTCGCTCAGTGTCTGCACAGCGTGTCCCACGTGATGTCGTCCACGTCGTCTGGGAACACGAACGCCGCAGAGTTTGCGCGGTGCCTGCGTGCGCACGGTGCATTCGCGTAACTGTAGAGTTCGCAGATGTGCCGGAGAAGCTGACGCAGTGAACAAAAATGAGGAACGTAAGCGCGGTGCGGCCGATAATAGGGAGTTTCAGGAAAACGTAGAAGTTTCACGATAACGTTTCCGAAAACATGATAAGCCAATCGCCTGATTCCTTTGTGGTGGATGACATCATGTTGCTGATATCTGATTGACTAACAGCGATACGGAGTCGGAATCGGAGGGGGCTTACGATTTCCTAAAACCCACTAATAGTGAACGTAGATGGGTAGAAATCCAGCGAACCGGTAGAGATGTAGGAAGGGAGTTGCCTCAGGACAGAAGCCGCCGATATTTCGAACAGAGACTGTTCTTCTTCTGGGCACCGTCCTCATCATTGGCATGGTATTTAAAGGGTTAGGTGTGACGTGTTTAAAGGTTCATGCCAATTGTGGGTCAACAGCCCGGAGGGAAGAAAAGGTCCGCACGGGCTTCTACGGCCGGAGTGAATGGCTGCTTTGGTAGAGTGTGGAGGGAATTATCCTTTCACATAATCCCCTCCACACTCTAACAAAGCAGCCATTCACTCCGGCCGTGTTGACCCACAATTCGCATGAACCTTTAAACACGTCACACCTAACCCTTTAAATACCATGCCAATGATGAGGACGGTGCCAAGAAGAAGAACAGTCTCTATTCGAAATATCGGCGGCTTCTGTCCTGAGGCAACCCCCTTCCTTCTTACTAATAGTGAGTTTTAGTATAACCACGGTCCTTCAATACTCTTCCTGGTCAGGAAACTCCGCTCGAATACAATAGACTAGGTCACTTAGGAACAATTGCTCCCGCTTGGGACGATCGCGTCGTTCGGGGGGAGAAACCCTCGTGGAGCAGACGATGTTTCCGCAGCACTGCCTGTTTTCAGGGAATATTTGATAAGCTACTTTTTAAAGTTCATTTCGTGTTCATAGCAGAAACAATTAATTTTCGAAGCGACTCATGATTTGAGCCGGCACATTTCAGTTCAGTGAACGTAAACTTGCAGATTTGCCGCGTATATTGCAACTTTCGTTGTTGTCTTTCTTTGACAGGGAAAATTTTCATTTTTCTCTCACTCGTGGCTCTCAATGGTGGTCTAGAAGTGCAATAATATGTTGGTCTAGAAACATATTATTGCATTTTGTTGCACAATCACTCAATCAAGTGATACATGGTAAGCTAACGACGCTTTCCGTAGTTATTGCGTGAGAGCGAAACTTTCCAAACTCGTGATTTTCTTGTTTTCCTCGTGGCAGTTTGTTGCAACTTGAACAGAGATAGAATTACGAGGTGATTCTATTTCAGCGCAGGCAGATAATACTTCAGAAGAAGTACGTATGGAAACCCTGTATTTGAATAATCTAAAATGATCTCTGGCGGTATGAGATGGACGGACTCTAATAGGACACCTTTCAATCATCATCACCCCTTCCACAAGCGCAATGGGGCAGTGTACCGCCATAACGGCGGAGAATTAACCACCACATCATCATCCCATTTATGTGTGTGTGTGGCGGTATGAGAGCCGGAGAATACACATGCTATAAATTGTATGGCTCGATCGTTTTCGGCGAGGAAATATACTCATTGTTTTTTGATGTGGTGCAGTGCCATGGACAAGGTTTAACGTATCGTAGAGAGCAATTTTTACATACTTTGGGAAGAGATGATGGGAAAAGTCGTTGTGAGAGATCACAACAAAACCAGCAGGCACAATGATTGGTGCCTCCTGAATGTAGTCTGGACGAATACTCTGTAATTACGGGGGAAACGATATGTTCCTTTGCCGATTCCAACAAGATTCAAGCCGGGCTATTAAGTTAACACGATAGAATTTCTTCTTGCTGAAGTGTGGCCTGACAGCGCTTTCCAACTATAGAATTTGGCTGACAAGATTCAGATGTCAAATTCAATGGCTCCACTATCACCGCGTTGTAGATAGCGTCGGCATATGAGTCAGATCAGTTCCAGGACATTTCACTGAACACACTATTTAAAATGGTGGAATTGAGTTTTATTTGGGAGGCGAGAAGGAAATTTTGAGATTGCCCAAAAACTACATTTACGAGAACAACACGGTGGTATCTGGTAACAACAACAACAACAAAAAAAAAAAAAAAAAAAAACTAGCAAGAGAGAAGCAGGGGGAAGGAGAGAAAATCTCTTGTGTTAGCCTTTCTCTTCATATTCAGCATGAAGACAAGGAAACTATATATTTTTAGCACTATAGACCGTTTACAGCAGAGTTATCTGGGCGCCGCCATCTTAGCGTACGTGACCTTGGCGCCACTGCTTGCCTTCTCTTTCGGCTGCCTGTTGGCACGGCGCACGTAGTACAGCGGTGCAACCCAGAGACGCTTTCTCCGATTTTAAATTTTTTGCAATGAATTCCGCATGTGAAAGATGACACGAGGCTTTGGCCGAAGCTTCAGCGGTCTGGTGAGCGCATTTGCTGGAGTTAGACTGGTATTTCTGTCCTCGTGCGTCCCAGATGACCGGCCCCACTATGCTCGAGTTACTACATATTTCGGCATTTTCCCCCTCTCCTTTTGTTGCGCATACGTTACGTTGTGGGTACGTTCATAATGTAATATCGTGAGTGTAATGGGCGCTTCGTGCACTGACGAGGCATGTACATGGAACCGTTCAACTGCAAGGAACGTGACCCCTGCTACTATGGGGGTATTTTATTCTCACAATCAGCAGCCAACGCCTAGAGCGGAGTTTGGGGTTCACACAGAAATGCTGCGCCACTTTGAGGGCTGCATTACTTACCCTCGCTGACTCTCCCAGTTTGAAATATCCTTCCTCTGAAGATTCGACACCTACTGTTGTCGAATCAGCTTGTTTTTCTCTCTTTGTGGAAACCCGTGCATTGCAAAAGGCCTCGAACGAGAGCAGTCTTTGTATAGCGACGGCTCGTGAATTTAACAAACAGCTTTGTCCCACACAATCAGATCTCTGTCACAGTTTGTACACTGAATCACGGAACAAGTCGTCCCTATGCTTTTCCAGACTTTGCACAGAACTGTAGCACAGCGGCAAAAAAAGGTCAGAAACACTAGGCAAAGGCACACAGGCACTCGCAGAAGGCAAGCGATGGCGTGGCTACTGTGGCGCCATCTATTAGAGCACGAAGCAACTGGCTGCTGTAAACGGTCTATATCTAATGCCATGAATGGGCTCTAGAGTCTGTAGTTTATGGTCCGCAGAAGCTTTTCACGCATTGCAGAAAGGAAAAAGAAAAATGAATAGAGAAAAAGAGAAAAAAATCACCCCTCCCCGTGCCTGCTTCCGGTGCAGCAAAAACCAATAGGTATGAGCGGACTTTGTTTACTAAGCCGACTTGGCATTACATCTTTCCCACCAAGTTGTACCCTAAGACATGTTATTGTATTGATATCATGTTGAATGATATATCTTTGAAAATTTTACGGTTCTTAGTGTTTGATGCTACACATGTCACCCAGTGATCAACCTGAAGGAGCTCAGAAAACCACGCTTATCGCAGTACATCTCCAATAAGGCTATTAGCGAATGTTTTCTGTTTATTCCCGTAAACCAAGTCATCGCTGTTTTTAAGAGAAAGAAAAAATAATTTCATTCAGTCCTCGTCAAGTTAGGGCTCCCCTTCCATGAAGAGCATATAGCCATCACGAAATGCTGCACGCTCGAATCAGGCGAAGTCTCCTTTATACAGGGTGTCCCAGAAAACGTGTCATTGAATTATAATAAAAAAACTACACCACCTAGAGTCATGCGGTCAGTGGCATTTGTTCTTACTGGGTTTTTGCCACCTCCTCATGTGAATGTCGTGTAACGTAAGTTTAATTATGTAAATTTTTGCGAGCTTAAGTCGGAAATTTGCCTAGTAAAGGTCACTTTTTTACCCCACCAATGTGAAGAGCGTGTCTAATTTAGTCAAATTAATGATAATTGACAGGGATATTCAGGAGCTATCCCACCGGAAAAAAGAGCCGAACATCATGCTCTACGGAGGTCGCACAGAATAGCGCACGATGAATTTTTCAGCGCAATCTTAGTCAGTCCGACGAAAGGAGGTTGGAAACCCAGCCCTCCCCGACATCGCAGATAGAGATAAAACAGGCACGGCTTATCACGTCCGACTTTCACTGGGATAATGCTTTCCCTCTCCCAATTTTAGGAACTGTTACTTTTTCTACTATCACTCTGTGGGCTGGCTTCGGAACCTCCTTTCGTCGCACTGAGAGCGATTGCGCTCAAAAAGTCATCGCGCGCTATGGTCCGGTGCTCCGAAAAGCATGATATTCGCCTATTTTTTCCCATGGGATAGCTCGTGAATATCACTGTGAATTATCATGAATTTGAGTGAATTCGGCACGCTCTTCATATTGGTGGGGTAAAAAAGTTACCTTTACTTGGCAAATTTCCGAGTTCAGTTCGCAAATATTTACATAATTAAACTTGGAGTACATAACATTCACATTAGGAGGTGGCAAAATAAAACCTAATAAGAACAAATGCTATTGACCGCATGATTCTAGGTGGCGTAGTTTTTTTATTATAATTCAATGACACGTTTTCTGGGACACCCTGTATGTGCAGATCATTTTTACATACGAACAGAGTGCAAAGATTGTAATAAACTTCAAGGATATTTAAAAAGAACCTATGCTTACGCACTCAAAACGCAAGCACAAAGGAAGAAAAGGTGTACACTTCTAAACACCCATAGAAACACTATGCAAGCCATATGCGCAGGCACCGGCGGACACGAAAGTCTCCCCCGAACGATCGCCGCGCCACCACGCGCCGCTCGGCCGCCGAAATGAAGTTCTCACGCGAGTTTCCTGACCAGAAAGAGTATTGAGTGACCGTGGTATAACGTACGCTGTCGCCGTTGCGTACGTAAGGGATAGCGTGGTGGTTCTGCGCAATGCGCAAAGCTCTGCTTGTGTCTTGCGCGTGCGCAGAACCACCAACGCTATCACTTCCGTTCGCAAAGGCGATAGCGTACGATATACTAAAACTCTCTATTAGAGAGTGTTAGTAGACCGCCGATAACGTCACCGTTAACTTACCGTGGCTACCAGAACCAATGACAGAGAGCGTGACTCAAAATCTTATCTGTTGATAGGGTGCGGTATGACGCGGTTGCCTACCGGGCTACCGGTAGCGATCTATAACACTCGCTAATGCCAGGAAGCGACGTGCGACAAAGCGTGCCGCCATTACACTCGGCTCGATGTTCAGAAAGGCGTACCGAAGACTACAGTGACTTTTGTGCGGCTAAGCAAGGGACAAGCCACACCAAGAGACGGGATGAGAATGAATGTTTATTCGAGGCGCGTAGCGCGGGAGCTAAACGCCTTTGCAGGCGAAACCCGTGTTTCTGCACGAGGCCCATAGCAACCTATGGTCCGGTTTGCCGTTCCGCCGCACGCAAATCATCTGCGGTCATAGCACAAGGACCGCCCTACCGCGTTTCGTACGCGTTTAGCAGTGCGCCTCGGTGAAGCCGGGTCGCGTCACACTGAGAGAGGGGGCATCGTAGAGGGGGCCCTCTCAGTCTGGCGATGCAACCTTTCCTCCTCGGACCACCTCGGGCGGCGGACGCGCTCGCTCAGTGTCAGCATCTAAATGTCTGCATGATGACGTCTACGTCGTCCTGTAACACGGACGCCGCGGAGCTAGGCGGCGTGCTTCCTTCGCGCAAGTATACAGCTCGCACTTGTGCCGCCATTGCTGCGGGAGATGCAGACGCGGTGGCAGAAAATGAGGAACGTAAGCGGGCGTGCGACAAAGCATGCCGCCATTACACTCGACCAGGATACGTTTGCATGAAAGTTGAGTACGCTTTCTGCACGCGCACCGAGCGCGTGCTCCATGCACTGCCAAGGCTATTGAGAATGAGTCTGAGACTCATTCTCAACCTTATGCAAACGGACCCAGATGTTCTGAAATGCGCATAAAGGGTACAGTGACTTTAACGGGAAGTGCTTAGCAATAACAGTATGTTGTGGGCCTCACCCTCCGTAATGGGACCTGAGGCCTGTCCAGAGATCCCTTTCCGAAGTTTAGAGACCCGCCACGCTCAGGAAGACGACGCATGCTTTCGTCTGTCCAGGTATTTTGCAATGATGGCCAAGCAGCACGGTTACTGTCCGCAGCTGTTGGTGGAACAGTGCGAATTCGGGGACGTGGTGACCCAATTGGACTTGTAGGCGGAATAATAGGGGACAGCTCAGGTGCCGGTCGCGGCGCTGCGTTGTCTGCAACGCCTACAGTACCATCTGTTTCCGAGCGCGGGCTCGATTTGGAGGAACCACCTGCAAAGATTTTCTATCTAAGCATTCAGGAAACATAGCTCTCCAAAGTGAAAAAGGCACAAGATGCATAAAAACAGCATACGTAATTAAATGATCTGGCCAAAGGTTCCCTCCTATGCTTGGCTGACGACAGAAATTATTTATTATTGCTTCTGGTAGTTGTATTATAGTTATATGCAATATACGAGGGGTGTTCAAGTCAAATCGGGACTTTCTGTCTCCTGAGTGTACAAATGGCTCGCGCTACTTCGTTTTCGTCATTTTCACACGCGACAGGCCTCCGCGTTCACCACTTGGTGGTCCACAGTTTGTGCAAAACAGAAGACACGTGCTGGACAAGATGGCCGACAACGAGGGAAGCGCGCACATCGAACAGCAAATTGTCATAAAGTTTCTCATGAATGAAGGCGTAAAGTCATCTGAAATTTACAGAAGACTTCAGGCTCAGTATCGCCACGAGACACTTAGCCGCAGCAAAGCGTTTGAGTGGTGCAAACGGCTCCAAGACGGCCGTACATCAGTGCAGGACGATCCGGCCGGGGCGGCTCAGACCCAGTGTAAGAGTTCCTGAGAACATCCAACTTGTGGAGCGCCTGATCCTCAAGGACAGACGGATAACACGTCTCGAACTGGCTCGAAAGACGGACCTTTCTGTGGGAACGTTGAACACTATCATTCATGAACACCTCCAGTTTCGGAAAGTTAGTGCCCGTTGGGTCCCGAGGCAGCTCTCCGTGTTTGACCGGCAGAGAAGATTGGAAATCTCCCAAGAGCTAAGGTACCGTTTCGACACTGAAGGACAGCCGTTCCTTGATCGGATCATCACGTGCGATGAAACGTGGGTGCACCATTTCACTCCCGAGTCTAAACGCGCATCAAAACAGTGGAAGCATCCGGGCTCGCCAGCTCCCAAGGATTTTTCCGAAGCACCCCATCTGCGGGTAAGGTCATGGCCACGGTTTTCTGGGACAAGGCTGGCGTTGTTCAATGTTGATTTTCTGCCCAGCGGTACCACCATCAATAGTGCATATTTCTGCCAGGTTCTCAGGGATGTGCATAAGGCGCTGAAGCAAAAGCGGCCGGGCCTCATCACCAAAGGAGTCCTCCCTCTACAGGACAATGCACGCCCGCATACCGCGCATCTCACGACACGCACCTGACAGCAACTTGGCTGGGGGTGCCGCCAAATCCCACTTACAGTCCAGACCTCGCCCCCAGCGATTTCCATCTCTTCGGGCCAATGAAGGTGTTCCTTGGGGGCCACCACTTCAGCTGCGACGACGAGGTCAAGAATGCGGTCCGATCATGGCTGCTACGCGCCGGTAAGGATTTCTACACTGCTGGCATCCAAGCCCGCGTGAAACGCTGGGACAAGTGCATTAGTGCAGCTGGAGATTACGTTGAAAAATAAAACTAATTTCTCGCGTGTAAGTTCATTTTACTTTTACGAAAAATTAAAAGTCCCGGTTTGACTTGAACACCCCTCGTAAAAGGGTTCCGGGTTTCCGGATTTATCCGAAAAGATCTGAAAAACGTACGCAGGTAAGATTTGAAGCAATTCGGATTTAACCGAAACACTCCGCATTTGTGCGTTCCAGTAATCGAGAACTGAGCAAGTAAAGCCATGCCTTGATGATTGGTTACATCGTTTCCTTTGGTATCGAGATTGCCTCGCATCGCGGGTTACCAACCCCTGCGACAAGGTAAGGTAGCTCTGTTAAACCAAATCCACCGTACAGCTGTCTTTCGCGAAGCATCCGTGTAACGCGGAGAACTCTATCCCTGCCTAGAGGTAATTCACCATTGGAGTCACTGAATAGGGTACCTTATAGGCACTATTCGACATGAGGGCATTTTGAGGTCATTTCCCAGATTTTTTGGGAAAACGTAGCGCCTAGGGCTTTTCTTTTTCTCTGAATCGTGCTTTCCCCTCAAAGTAGTGGCATAGATGTCGTTGTCTGCAAGATCCGCAGCATGACAGAAAGCGTTTTGGGGAGGCAGCGTCTCATTCTTTTTGTGAATATGCCGTTTCACAGCTGTAGCTTTTTGTCGCCGAACTTCGGATATTAACAGAGATATGATAAATAAAAGACGAAAAACTCCGAAAAACATCCTCCGAATATGTCAAAAAATAAACTCCGAAAACGCGGAACCCTAAATATAATAAGCATAACTGTTGTAAAATTATATTATATATAATATTATATTATACTAAGTATAACTTATATATACTAAACATTATACTAAGAACTTCCCTCATATGCGCAAGAGCAGGTGAAGTTAATAAACCCTGATCTATCCTGGGGCCCTATTCTCGTCAAAGTAATCCACCTCGATTACTTTGTGTACCGCCTGTCATTGGTCGTCACGCCTTGGTGGTCACGCCTTCTTCACGTAATGACCAATGACAGGCAAAGACACAAAGTAATCGAGGACGATTACTTTGACGAGAATAGGGCCCCTGCAGTGCGTGCTGGAATAGTGAATTCTAAGTTCAAATCATCTACAGAACCATTGAAGATTATGCCCTAACATAGTTCATCACATAGTTGATGGCAGGGCTGGATCCACTATTTTTCTGCGGGGGCCTGGCCTTGCACAGCATACTACACACACTACTTAAGGTCAATCGAGAGGAGCGTCAGGTCATCCAGAACCCCCAACCTCTATGTCCGTGCTGCATTTGTGGAATGACGTGACTGACATACCCCTTACTTTGGCACCCAAACTTGTGTGTTGTAACGCTTACAAGCATTTGAAGAACCTTTATTAGTTGTACATCCAGAGTGTAGAACCCCGAGACGAGGGACACGGAAAAAGGGAACAAAAACAACGAAGTCTGTTTGAGACTTGGTTGTGTTTGTCCCCTTTTTCTGTGTCCCTCGTCTCAAGAGTTCTTCGATATGGATCTATATCACCAGCTGGCTTGCTTCCTAACTATTCTATCAGTAGTTGTACATAGAGTGAGCGATGCCTGCGAAACAGAGAAGCTGCAGAGTGTGGACAGACCATTCATGCATTTGAGCATTCAGGCCAAGAACAAGCAAATGCATGATGAAAAGCATGCTGATGGCTTTTTTTTTTTTACACAGAGGACATTGTCCGATAAGAATTCATCTGATGCTGTCAACCACGGTTGCATCGTGACGTGGCTGAGAGAAGGCATTCATGGTAACGACAGGCACAAGCTCAGTTGCCACCATTGTAGTAACCAGATACAAAGGACGAATAAGTACCGCTCCGTCGTGCGCCACATGGCGTGAGCCTAGTTCTGTTTCAGAAAGAATGCGCTGCTTTAGGCTGCCTCTCAGTCTGGGTTCGGCAACCTGTCAGTAAACATCGCTTCTGTTCTGCCGTCTAAGCTCTCTGACTCAACAAACCCACACTGGTTACCAGTACAGCGGAGTCAAGGATACAGGGCGACGACAGGCAGGCAAGCGATAATGCCCCTGGCGCTCTTCTACAGCCTGCGCAACCTACCTCGCCACGTCGCCATTCGTCTACCACCATTCTGGCAAAGGAATCCGAACATATGGTTCATCCAGGCAGAGACCCAATTCCAGCTATCCGGCGTATCATCCCAACTCATGACGTACCGTCACACAGTGGCAGCACTACCACCCGACATCGTCATGGAAGTTGCTGACGTGCTTCAAGTACCACCGTCCCACGAGCCGTACGAGCATGCCGCCTACGCTCTCTGACTCAACGAACCCATAGCATCATAGTGTAAGCGCTCCTGGTTGCGCATAGAGTTGAAAGCTGGGCTAGTTGGTAACTTGACATGACTGAGGTAGAGAAAGAGGCACACACAACACAACCACAAGGGACGAGCTCGGGCTAACAACTGACTACTGCTGGTACTGACACTCCTGGTTACACCCAAAGTACACAAGTGTTTGTGACAACCAACTTGTCATTTGTACCCTCAGTATTTGCTCTAGATTTAGCTCTATGCAACTTCTTTCTGTATTCAACACTGGAACTGAAGCCCATCAGAAGAATCAAGCTTGAATTGAAGAAGGTACTGGGCACACTGCTTCAAGAAGGGAAGGCAACTACAAAGGGGAATGGATGCCCATTGTTACATATTTCAAGAAGTATGTTTGAAATCCAATAACCCCTCGTAGGTAGTCCACAATATTATAACCTCCTATGCCACTGACATGTCGACAAATGTACACTTATGAACCCCACATGAACAATTACGCATCAGCCAATTACGCAATTACGAGCCAGATGACACATAGCATGTGTCAGCATGAAGCCTGTGAGCACTCACCTCCACCTAGTATGTTTGTGAGTTCATCTTCTGATGATGTAGCATTAAGGGGCCTCTTGCCAACTGCCAGTAACATGTCACTAGCCGTCCCACAGCTTTCTCGTCTCCCATTGCATTTAGAGTCAGTTTCTATTCCTGAAGCAGCCACTGCAGCAGTGAGTGAACCATTCGTCTTGATTCTGTTGTGGTAGTGGCTTCCTGCAAGCTCTGCAGGCTGGCATCGAATTGTGCGTGGTGCAGGCTCGGGTGGCCCTGTTGTGTTCACTGTATTGATAAAGCATATAATGATATGCTACATTTATTCAATCAGGGGAACTGTGGTGAATTTGATGAGGCTAGAGTGACTAAATAAGCTTTGCTTCAGAGTGTCGACACTGAGGTCCAAGGGAGAGCAGGAGCGCCATCTTGTTTCCACACCACGCCAGTACCATCCCCAGTTGAGGATCAAAGACAGCTAGCATAATGCTCCCTGTGGGATAAAGAAGCGTGTATGATTGTTGTGCTATACTCCATGTATTGTCCACCAGAGCGTCCCCAGGATGTCAAGGTGAGCTCAAGGCCGTCAGCCTTGATGAGCTGCTTGCAAGAGAAAGGAACATTTCACCCACGCACGATAGATGGCATCGTCCGCTAAAATGCGCCTGAAGTGCGAGTACGCATGGCTACCACCAGCTCCGGTGGCGCAGCGGTAAGGCGTGCGCTTGGAGACTGGGAGGTCCGCGGTTCGAATCCGCTGGCCGGCTGTGCCGTCTGGGGTTTTTCCTGGGTTTCCCTCAGATGTGTAATAGGCGTATGCCGGCACAGTTCCCCTGAAGTCGGCCCATGGACTCAGCTATCCTCCCCCCGAGCGGATTCCGCTTGGTCTTCCACTTCTTTCCTCTCCTGCTCTCCACCACCTTTCCCTTCCCGAGAAACATGCCGCCTAATCAGGCAGGCAGACCTCTCGGGTTCCTCCCAACGACACTCCTCCTCCTCCTCCTCGCATGGCTACCGTGGCGCGGAAACAAGATGGCACATGCTCGCTCTTGGAACTCAGTGTCGATACTCTGAAGTGAAGCTTATTTAGTGACTCTAGACGAGACAAAACAAAAATGTGCAAGATGTGTTCTGCATTATTAGTGGTTACCCATACCTGATGCTTGCTCAATAGTCACGCTCGATATGAACTCAATGTGGTGCACTGTCAAGTTCTTTTGAAGTCTCATCTCAAATAGTCAAACTTTTTGAATAAAAGTACCTATGTACATGTGCACTGAAACAATTGCTGCGTCACAATACAACCCATGTTAGCTAGAGTAGTTGTAAAGGAGAATTTAGGCCACTTCCAATGCATGCCACAAACAATATTTTTGTGTGCACTCTGTAGGTCTCTGTACCTTCTGTCCACTTTTTCTGCCCAGTGTAAACCACTATTTGAGTTTCTCTTTTTCTTTTTTTTTTTTTCAGCGATAGCTGTATTGGGACGTTTTGTGACCTGACGGCAATAATGGTGAGCGTAGCAGAAACGCAATGATGCCACTGCGCCATGACGTCACAAAATCACGTGGTGCAGTAGATGCCACCAATCACATCACACACACACACATGGCATCACGCCACCTGCAACACCGCGATTTGCCGGCGCGGTAGTTAACACCTGCGCAGGGAAAGGGAAATGGACCCTAGCTGTGCGCTTGTCGCCGTTACACTAGACACCTCACAATCGGGCGGTCACACAAATTGCACGTGCCACCTGAAGAGCTATAGTGGAAAGCGCAGTGCACACTGCTGCTCGTGAGCGTCGTCGTACACAAAGTGAAGCACCATGAAAAGCCGCACGTTCCGCCAATAGGAGAAGGCGAGAATACCCGGAAGTGAGACAACGCGAAGCGGAGGCCGCGAAGCGAAGTCGAGAAGACCCCGCAGAGACACAATGTGATATCGAGGCCATGAAGTGAAGGCGAGAAGACTCCGTAGAGGGACAATTCGATATCGCCGGTAAGAAACGTATGGGATTCGAGGCGTGTGTACGTGAAACGAGTGCGCATCCGTCGAAATTACAAGTGGTCAACGCAAAGTCTGCTGACAAGTTTATTAGTAACGAGTTTGGATATGCGTGCGACGTGTGCGATAGACTGTGGTTTCGTACGACGTGGTGCCCGCACGCGCAATATCACGAGCAATTGGGCAATGAGTACCCTGGCGAACGAGTGAAGTTCTTTGGTGTGCCGGAGAACGTACCTATCGTAATAACCGGAGACTAAAGTAGAAAACAGTGGCCGAAACAATGAATGTCTTTGCAGCTTTCTCGCTTCCAATCGGGCCTGCGTGTCCCGCATGGACGTGAACGCACTCACCACACGCACTGTACGTACACTGAACTGGTCCTCGGCAAGAACATGCCCACGGAGTTGCAGAGCCTCGCCTTCCCGACGCACTTTACTGATCATAAAGGTCTATTAATTGTCACTCTTTGAAAAAAGCCAGTGCGAAAACAGTCGTCTATGTGTGTGTGGTGAACACAACCATGAAAGCATTGCTCCCCACTGCGCGAAGATGACACAAAGCTATCTCTGTCAGTCCTTCGCACATTACGGCGAATAGTGCATATTCACCAAAACTGTGTGCAGACGCCGAGCGGCTTTTTGGACTGCCACTGGCACCCGGTTCTCCACAGAACAAAAATATTTTCACGTCCAATATTTCGGACCCCTTCTTCCAGGAACAACTGGAGCAACAGGTTTTTCGTACTAAATTTGCACTTGAATTACGTTTTAAAGCACGCGCCTCCCGACAAAGAGAGTTGCAGTGCATTTCAAATCAATAAATAGTACATTTCAGATACCGATATCTCCTGCAGGCTTGACGGTGTTAGCGCATTCGCGGAAGCCTGCACATGGGTGGGATGGGATCTGACACCGGCGTGCTGAATTGCCCCGCTTCAAGCGTGTAACGCCAGGGGATTTCTGAATATGTGCAATATAAGTTAATATCTGGCATATGACACAGCAGCTGTCATGCTGGATGGGACGCAGATTGGTATGCAACGGCAACTTAAGTGCTACACACAATATTGACATTTGCCACTTCCGTGTTGTCAGCAACCGCATCAACATAATATATTGGCTAATGCTTTTGTGAGGGTGGGATACTGATACTGAACACCATCGGCATATTCAGTCGACAAGCCAGTTATCCGGAAAACCATGACAGAGCAGTAGCACCAGTTTAGACAAATGAGAAGTCGTCTCTGACATGCTCCTTGAAGTTGAATGTAACAGATTATTTTTTCCTGTGCAATTCATGGAAATAATTAATGTCAAGTTTACTAAGCCTTCTAGTTCTCTCTCGTATTTCGTGCATTCAAGTAATATAGCCGCCGAACGATTTTTCGGGCGCTGTTCTTTCGGACGTGCTCGATTATTCAGACGCCGACATGGCACGGTCACACACCCCACAGAGAAAACGTACAACAGGGTACAAAATTTCGGACACTGTACACCCCGTTGCTCGATTTTTGGGATTTTACTTTCCCCCATACAGCTACCCCCGCAAACTGGACATTCCAGATACAATCTTTATCCTCGAACCATCCTGAACTGCATTCTGAACTACAGAACCGCAGGCTCAAGGGTATACGAAGAAAGTTGCGCTTTCCTGCCACTATCGTGGTCACCATTCATCTGTCCTTTGCATGTAAGTGCTTTTGGTGCTTCCTGACGCGATGCCAAACGATATTGGCCCGCAACAACGAGGTGCTTCTAGTCTGAAGTGATTTAGTCTTTGGAAGTCGGTACAAAATTGCGCCGGTTACGTTTTTGCCGTAACTTTGGTGATTTACGTAGCGGAAGCATAGAGATAACCGCTGCTGCGATGTTTGAGAACTTTAATTACACCTTACATGGACAACGCAGTCATGTGCCAAAATGACCGATGACGAGATCGTTCGGCAAGTGCTTGATGGATCAGACAGCGGGACCGACGCAGAGGGAGACTTGTCGGATACGGTGCTGCCATCGAATTAACTGACGACAGCGGTACCTTCGTTGGTGTACACTGTACGGTGACGAAATGTGCCTTGGTGAAGTACAAGCGGACGTGATCGCACGGAGACGGAACAGTGTTCATCAACAAACATCGACAAGTTTTTCCGACCACTGAAGTGAATAAAATAGTTTTTTTTTTTTGTGTCAAATTCGTTTTTCCGGGATGATCGATTATTCGGACTTTTGCACAATTCCCGGCGAGTCCGAAAATCGGTTGGCGATTGTATCACAATCTCAGAAGCAGTTTACCATGTGTAATTGCGTACGCACGATGTAGCAAAGCTTTAGAGTAAGACAATTCCAGATTTTTTGTAGCCTTGTCGCATTGACGTTCGGAGTGCCACTACCGACTAAATCTTCTCTCATCGGAATTCTACCAGATGTATGCCGTCGCAACCCACGTGTTCTCCCAAAGTATCGCTTCTCTATGTGCTGCGGAAGTATCATAAAATTAATTTATAGTTTCGAGGAGTATGATGTCATAGGATGAGCAATCTACCACGCGCCCGGCAACGTTGCTCCTGGAAGGTCGATTTCTAGCAGCCAACGTGTGGCGAAGAGCACAGACCGGGAAAGTGCACTCACCACGACTTGGCAGTGCTTGCATAATATTACCTACTCTCGGAAAATCCAAAACTGTGAAGTTTTGCGGGTTCTTTCAAAAATTTGTGGAAGGGCGTTATGTCAACACGACCTGATCGCTTGAGTGACGTAACACAATTAAGAGTCCGCCAATCACGACGTTGCTTTCAGCGGCCGCAGCTATGGAAATGAGCCATCAGTCGCAAGGACATCCACTGGCAGCCGAAGAAAGCCTGTGTTTCAAAATCGTTTTCGGCGATTGGCTGTTATCTTGGCTGGCTGCTGTGATTGGCGGACTTTATATGTCTACGTGCGAGGAAGTGAAAGGAGGCATCAAGCAGGCCTTATATATCAGGTACCATTGGTAATGTTCAGTAACGGCGTTTATATTTTGCGTAGTGAGTCTCTGAGCAAGCGCGACTTATAATATGAAATAAAACAAATATATTTTTAGCCTGTAATGGCACTTTAACTCTAGAGTATGAAAGCATCAGAATTCACACACCTAGCTGTTCTGGCGTTTTGATAGCTGTAGTAGCTGCCACTTTTGTTCCAGTCTCCTGAACACTTTCTGGCAGTACATTATGTATTACTTGAGGCTGTTGCCCAGATTTTGTTGCCGCAGCATCCTTACTGTCAGCATTATCAGCATTTCGTTTATTGTCCTCTGTTGTAACGCTGGTCACGGACGACTCTGAGGGGTCAGAAGAGCTCTTGTCATCTTCCCGCGGTGGCGAAGACTCACTGGCAGGTGGAGACGTGGCATCTTCAGTGTTCGAGTCTGGTGACAGTCTGTGATTAGAATCATGTGAGCGACGTTCATACTCTGCACACAAGGACAGGATCTCTTCTAGACGGTGACGTTCCTGTCGCTCCTGTTCCTGATCACGTAACCGCTCAGCCACTGCCTGTATCAAAGAGAGGGGTTAAAGCACTGTTGCTTTGTTTGACGAGTATATGCATACAATATAATTGTGCAACACTCATGTGGTCATTCTTAGTTAGGCTCTGAGGCATGTAAGGGGCTCTTTTATATAGTTGGAGAAATTGGTAAATCGTGCTACATGAGGTGGATGCACATAAATTATGTATGTGCAATCATATGGTGCGGTGTCAAGCATATACGTACAGCAAAGTCATAATCATTGAGAACGGAGTAGCAAAGTGCAAGCTAGCTGGTGTAGACGAGTTGTTGAAGACATAATCCTAAGTTGCATTGTTGTCTGAAGAAAAGACTGCTGTATTTCATAACAGTCATAGCTAGAGCCCCTAGGTTTCTGCGGTTGAAAATTTGTTTTTCCGCGACGGAGACTTCACAAATCCGCGAGTGTCCGCGAATAAAAAATGTCAAATCCGCGTGATATTTCTGCGACTTTGTAACTGAACAACTGCGTTCGTGCGATGTTTGAAGCTTGATATGTGCTCGTCGACCGACGATGCTCGTCGACGATCAACCGATTTCGTGCATGTTCGGCAGGAAATAACCCCCTCATCTTCGTAGAATCCTGCGGACTTTACTTCTAGAAGCCGCGCCGCACGTACGTCCACGAAAAAGCGTTGTGCGTATGATTGGCTCACAATCATCACGTGACGCATATTGTTCGAGAGCGTTCGGGTACTTTCGGGAGCTTCGCTGTTTTACAACGTTGCGCAATCAAAATGCCATCCTCTGTGCCGCCTGCGCGCGCGTTTCGCAGGGAGTGGTGGCGGGGATCTGTAAGTATATACAAGCTTTTAACAGTTCGTTCCTGGTTTTCTATTCTTTTTTCCTCTGTGTGGAGAAAGGTGCTCCAAATAGCACATCTAAAGAGAAAGCCACGGAAACTCGAAAAAAAGAAAGAAAGAAACGATAAGAGCAATATGTAAATTCTTGGAATTCTGCGACAAAAAACCTGTTCCGCGAAAAACCCTAAGTTCCGCGAAATTTTGCGGAATCGTGGAAAGCTACGGCTTTAGTCATAGCAAATACAATGAAACAAAGCAGTGTATCGGTTTGTGCTATCATGACACTCATTTTTCCTCACACTAAACCAAACCAAACCCATGACATTTTATATGCAACGGGAATACAGTAGTCGGCCGATTTTTGCGACACCGCCACTGGGACCATCTAACTCTTCACTGTTTCAGCACGGCCACTTGCGCGCGTCGCTTCACTCGGAGTTTGATCTCTAGAGCTTCATAAACGACACGGAGACGGCAACTGCTCAATCTACCACCAAGATCAACGCTGCAGGAATGTGTTGGATAGTCTTGCCGTGAAACTGGCGTGACACCGCTGATCATATAACGACTCAAAGTAGAGATGGAGCAACTGAGCTTTCCCCGAGCTGTCTATTCCTCTTTAATCCTTGATGAGATGTCCATAGAGGAGAGAGAATTTAAACAAAAGTGTCCAGCGTGTCCTGAGCTGCTGCACAAGTCACTTTCAAGAAAGGTCTTGAGATTATAAGTGAAATATTTCATATGAAATGAAGATTCTCAACGAAAACATGAAGCCGTGAAACTGACCTATGTAACGACAACTATAGGTTCTAGGTACTCCTAATTGGAACACTCTTTTTTTTTTTTTTTGGCATGTGTGACTTCGTTTTCTGTACAATTATAAATAATGGCCCTCCTTGTGTACGTACGAAAAAGCATGCACTCATTGACTTAGACATGTGCTCGTGAGAGGCATTATCATCCATGAGCGCATTCGGCACGCCTCCTCAACCATGTGCTGGACAAGCACGATACCGTTGCTAGAAAAGTCTTAGTCACACACACACACACACTAAAACACAGCAGGCACAGGTACAGAAAACATGTACATTAGGCACCGAGGCACAAGTAGGCCGCGTTCCTGAGTGCCCTACGTCGTCTGCTCGTCCACGCTGCGTGGCGCCCCCCGCGGCTCCAAACGAAACTCCGCCGTCACAGGAATCTCGGCGCTGACGGCAGGCCGGAGGAGCGAAGCGACGCGTGCAACTGACCGTGGTTCCAGTGTACTTTCATGTTCATCATTTTGCACCAGTTGTTCGAGGAAGAATTAGATTTTTCGTACGCATTTTGGCTGAAACTTGTACGACGAAACAGAAAGCCCCTCTCTGACAAGCGGAGAGCAAATACAAACAGTGCATTTGAGATCCCGATATTTCACGTAGATTCGGTGGCGGTTTCACCAAAGCAGCGCATGCGCAGAAGCCTGTACATAGGTCGAACATGCATGTGCGTACATGTGCGTGCCCAGCAGCGCCGCTTCGCCCGTAATGCCAGTGGCAGGGTGTCGAACCGAAACGTTTTTCGTTCCGGTTACATCATAAACGATCCGGTACCGGTTCTGCTCCGGAGCAAAAAAATAACGGTTCATACCGGTTTTTGAACCGGTTCCGCTTCTGCTAGGAATATTCATCCCCACAAAAAAAATCAATGTTACAAAATGTAAACCCGTTTATTCCGCACACATGGTATTTAATATTAATAGACAGCTGTGAAATTGGTAGCTCCTAGTTCCTGTAGGTTACTGTCTGTTCAAATGGGCTTTCTCCTTTCTTGAAGTGCATGCTACAAACGGACTTGTTTGTCGTGATGTCATACATAAAGTACTTTCTTGCTGGGTTGGAGAGATCGCGTCCCATCCAAATATCTGTTGCTACTGTATAGCCAGCAAGCACCACCGCACGAGTACGACGCAAGTCGAGGAACACCTTCACTCACAAATGCGCTCGACGGCTCCGTTTTATTTTCTCCGTGTCCTGTCCACAAAAGAGTTGCCACTTCGCACGGGCTTGCCCTCGCGTATACGTAAATGTATTCAACTTAGCTGCTCTCACACAAGGGACGCATTGCGCGACATTACCGACAAAGAAGCCGTTATGCAGCCCCCTTGGGTCGCTGTTTAGTTGAGAGTTTGGGGGGATCAAATTAAAACTAGCACTACGGCACATTGCTAGAGAGTCACATGTACCTCTAAGTCTGTGTGCGTGCGCGAACGATAACCATTACAAAGGGAGCCTAAGGGTCATACCGACATACATTCTACCGTAACCGTAACCCTCGTATAGTATCCATGACACGACTTCAGAGCACACGACGTCTGTTTCATTCGCCTATCCGGAGTCCAAACCGGCGAAGTTTTTTCTTGGGCCGAAAACCGTTAAATATATTTCTCGGTTTCCCTCCTGAGCGAAAAAAACGTATACGGTTTCGATTCCGTTCCGGTTCGCACCAAAATAGCGTTTTTTTTTCGGTTTTCGGTTCCGGTTTTCGGTTCGCTCCGACACTCTGGCCAGTGGATTAAGGAAGGGATTCCTCACGTCGACGACGCGATCGTTGCCTTCGTGACAGTGCATATCACGGTGCACTTCAGCGAAAAAAGATTTGCCGAAAGTGTTTTCCCGTGTTCATTCACGGTGGAGCAGGCCAACAATGGCAGCTCGTGAAGCCTCTAGCAATTTCAAGCAAGGCTGTTGACAAACAGGTAAGTTTTTTGCCTCTGATTAAAATCTAGAACTGGGCGATAATTCTCACTGATGTTACTCAACTGAAATATCCGTCAGCGGGTCTAGTGCTTGTCCTAAGTGAAACAAATGAACAGCGAAAAAAAAAAAAAGAACGCAAAACAAAAGCATAAGTAGCACAAATGCATTCATAAATAGCTGACAAATGGCCATTTTTGACATATTTGAGACAAATTTGGAAGTGACAGTACACACCCTGCGGTGTTGTTGAGCAAGTTCTTCCTCGCATGCTCGAATGTCTTCGAGACTCTTGCGTGTGATGCGAGGAGACGAAGGAGTGCAACGGCCCGAGTGTTGTGTGGCGACTAGGCGGGGTGACTTTGGGGAAGAAGGCAATGGGGTTGTCGATGAAGCTCGAGATGGAGGTGTTGACCGTATCCCATCACGCACAAACCACCGTGGGTTGTCTGTTGAGGTAACAGGAGGGGAACGGCTGCTGTGAGACAGAAGCTCAAACTTTGACACTTTGTCTACGAAGTCCACGTTGTTGTCAACGTCGAATGTGCGAGGTGATGCTCTTGACGGAGGAGTTTCACGAAAGCGGCCTGGTGGTTCTGTCACTGTCAACAGTAAAGCAAAACGCTAATAATTATATTCAATAAAATAATTAGTCAAAGCAACAGTTGCATGGACAGCGAGGTCCTTTAACAATTCATTCATTTTTTTATTGTTTCTCTCCCAAGATTTGATGTTGTGTATCTGGACGAAGGGCATGTTTCATGTTTTCCTGAGTTGGCCAAGACAGAGAAAGCAACAATGATCTTAGACAGCCATAAGTGTACTAGAATGTGTCAAGTAATATAACTTCCACTTTCATTCTCACCTGGGAAAAAGGCAGTTGTGCTTCCAGAGAGTCTTGTGTTGGGCAATGCTTGTTTCATATTGTGGGCCTCTTCAGGATGATTGAACCGAAAAAAATTGGACCTGCCCACGCAGATTGTGCCACCTGAAGTGTGTCATGTGTGGTGGAAGAAAATCTCAGTTGGGAAAACATGAGGCCTACTAATCGTTCAACTCCATCAAGAAGTACACAACCAACAAAAGTAATCACATGGGGAAATGTTCCACAAACAATTGCTGTAATATCAAGCAGATGCATGCTCAGGGAACCTAATGCCCACACACACCAGAGTCCTGACCAATCAACTAGACATGAACTTCTTAACAAAATATGCATATCACAATTTACCACATGGCTCATTATCCACAGTGGGACAATACCAAAGTGAAGGGTGAAGAAAAGGATGAAGGGCAGTGCATGTGCACCTTGCATAAGAAATAAGCAAGACTCCTAAAGGAAGTGCCACCTTTGCCCCCCTCCCCCCCACCAACAGTTTGCATGCTGTGACTGTGTCAAAAAAAGTGGAGAGGCCAGCGGCCCACTAAAAGTAGGTACAGGTAAAAGTCTCAGGCTGTTTGAAGCAGGAATTTTGAACAGAAGGTTGTTTCTCTATCAGGCTCTGTGAAACAGAAGAGAGAGCAGTCTCCTGTTCACAATATTAGCAGCCTACCATGCTGAGGCTTTGTCCTCTATCTTCCCTGTGTGATAGTGTTTTGGACTGGGTCAAATTCCATCAGGAAGTGTTTGCGACACACCAGTGGATGCGAATACACATGCTATTTTTATGTTGTGCATACTCACAGGTGTCTTCCGCCTCGGCCGATTTGGAACAAAAACAGGAAACCACTGACATCAATTTAATATGCTGCTCTACTAACATCCAAGCACAATAAAAAGAACATCAAATTTGTGTTAGTATATCTGACAGCACCATCACACAGTAATTGTAGTGTGCATTACATCGTGTGGAGCTATTGGACAAAGTACCTCTTTCCCAAGGGACCAGTAAACATGAAAAGAGTACTATGCACGTAATCAATGAGTTAAATAAAGACAAACTATACCATGTGTGACAAGGATTGCAATGAATCTCATAATGATCCCCAGCTTAATGTAAAAATGGTGCACAATATCAGAAGTACATAGAATATACATAGGCAAATCAATGTGGCAACCCACAAGGCATCAAATCAAAAAGCAATGTTTTGAAACCATGACAATTTACTTTGTCGACTTCCTTAAAGTAAGAGTAAAATCCTCATACTTGTTTACTCCAAATTTCTCCATTTAGCTGTTTATTCATAGAAGCCCATAGCACCATGAGTGTCACGGTGGGCTACCCTGGGTACTACTGACAAAACATGCTTTGATTTAATATTCAGCCTTAGATATTCAAGTCAGAGACATGTCATGTTTTATATCTGTATGAATGTTGGTAAAACAACATTCACAATGTTATACAACTCTGGCACCGCATCTCCACTGCTATTCAATCGAGGTGAAGACAAACCAGAAAGCTGAAGTGTTATGTCAAGTGTATGTGTAGTTAGTAACTAGCATGTACATACACATCCTGCTCTTATGCAGCACGACAATGTGGTAATAGAAGATGGTGTGCTAGCAACAGCACAAAAACAAATTTATGTACTTTATAACTACTAATTAGGCACATAAGCATTAGTTAGGGGCTTGCAAAACAGATATAAATAAGAAATATCATAGTGCCACAAAATGCCTTCAAGAAAAAGTAAACCTAATTATTCCACAGTAAAAGTGATTTTCCTTGTGGTGCTAGTCCCTTAACACCCCATATATGGTTAATTCTGCTTTCAGCCATGAAAGAATTATGAAGCACCTTGAGAGGCAAAGCAACCTCTACTTTTTCACGTGTGTCGAAAGCTGCTGGGAAGAGCATTGTCCTGCAACATCATCGGAACACCCTCATTCTGGCTTGATCCAGAAACGGTTCCCTTAATTCATGTGACCTCAAAGCAATATGTGCTTGACTTACATCATTGATAAAGCCCACTCTAAAAACGGAAATATCTATAATTACCTTAGCAGCCACTGTGTGACCCAAATATCCTGGTACAGTAGTGCAGCCAGAAGGTGGCCATGTATTGCACAGGAAACAGACAAGTGGTTGAATGGCACTAACTTCAGAGCAGCAGCGTGCTCTGTAAGTTCTCCATTCAGACACTTCCTGTCACTCTTACAAAGTACAAACTACTACACCACATCCTTCGCGCACATCTGGAAGCGAAACAGCAGCTTGAGATGTCAAGCATCTCTGATGTATGCAAAATAAATAAGAGTCTTAAAGTGCACAGGAGCAGGTGACAAGAAGTCTCATCGGTGCAACATCACGATCTGCCACTCTAGGTGGAGGAAAAACTAACGTGAAAGTATGCAGTCACCTTTCTAGAGTCTTGCGACAACTGAGGTGCTGTAGTTATTGCTTTTTGTCTGATTTCTAGTTAAGACCTGAAAGTGGGCTGTATAAATTCATATATGCCTGCTGTTATATGGCACTGCATTTTCTGGCTGCACACTATGTACTATATGCATTGCATCATGGTTGTTTTGGCTTATTGACAGTCGGGGCTACCAGAACAAGGCTTTAAACATCACTGGTTGTTTTCTCTAATTGTTGATGTCCTTGTTTGTTGTGCTGTTTACCTTCTGTGAATTTGTGCCAATTAGAAGGAAAGAAGATGAGCTCAATTGCACCTATGTGTATCTGGCTGCCTAATACAAGCAAGCTATTTGAAAGACCTGATATGTTTTTTCTCACGCAGGTAATCCTTACCTTGATGTAGCCTGGTCGGTTGTGTGACAGTCATGCCGTCGAGAGAGATAAGCTTGCCTGGTAAAGGGTGTAGTGTCACCTTGCCAGAGTCATTGAGAATGTAGCAGTGGTCAGCTTCAATGCCCTTTCCTTCAATAGTTATATCCTGCACAATATCTGGCCGTGGAGGAGCCTCTGCTCGACCAATTCGTGTCTTGCCTGCAATATGAGCGGTGTAAATTGAACCCACAACACCTACACCGAGTGGCTTAAACGGATAGTCAGGGGATGTCTCCCCATTCATCAATTCGTAGATTTTTGTTTCCACATGTAGTGCATTCTCTAATTTCCCGAATTCCGACTTGAGCGGTATAATTTATTATTGGCATTACAAATCATTGCAATCCACACAATTTCAAATTCCCGCGCATAGAAACACGTACGACTTCAGTGTGACGACGTTATGACGACACGGCGGCGTTCCCTTTCCCCTGGCTCCTACCGCTGAGTTCTGCACGTGCCGTTGCGAATAATACGTGACGGCGAGGTGTTGGAGAGGACACTCACACGTGACCATCCTGGCAGAACGTCACAGAAATGTCACTCGTGCTAATGAGGAGGTTTTCCCGCTTCCTCCTCCCTGTTGGTGCGCGTCCGCTGCCTGCTGTCACGACAAAATGCGTTCGACTCTGAAAATACGTCGATTTCGAGCGAAAGGGATCGCAGGAGGGTTGTTTGGTGTCAAACGCTCCCGCCACACATATTTATTTAAATTTCGCGAACTTTCCCTTTAAGTAGACCTCAGCGGCTGCACTGCGACAGCCACCATGTGTTTACGTGCCGCGTGCTTTATGTTGTACTGTTGTTGAACGACCTTCGTAGAATGCATACTGCACGTTTTCAGGAAACGTTCAGAAAACGTGTGCAGTAAGCGGCAAATGCGCATTTTTTTGTGTGTAAATATCAGTAAGATGGTAGGCCCACGTCACGACAAATCAGGCAAGGAGGTCCCATCAACCTCCTGGATTTTTCTTATTTTTACATACATGGAAGCTCATCATATACATGATGACAACGGGCGGTGAACGTAAAGCGATTTGGGCTGAACGGTTTGTGTACAAAAAGTCAGAGAATGCACACTCGCGATGAGCGCATTAAAACTCGGCTCTATGGTATCCCCTATACATTTTTAAAATCGTACATCGTAGTGCGAGGGATTGTTCAGTTTGCGTGAAATATGTCCACGCTGGTACATTTCAGTGATTTTCAGCGTTTAGTGAGGTAGATCTTCGGTGAAGGCCCCAGGAGCTTCACTACCAGCGCTTAGAAGATAGAAAAAAAATCGCACTTTTTGCTTCATTCACTTTTGTAATCACCCCCCAAGTGCAGATTACTCAAACGAGAATTCTAGTCTAATTAAGCGCAGGAAAAATTAAATATATTTAAAATCAATAAATGGAACAATGTTACGTCAACGGTGAGACGATTGCACAATTTTGCGATAGTCCAATTTCAGATCGTCTTTTTTTTTTTTTTTTAATGTGTCCGGATATTTCAGATCCCAGCTAGGTGGAAGGTGTAACATAGTAACATAACACGAACGTAACAGGATCCTCTGGCAGGATCGTGACAGAATCTCCTTCTCGGGCTCGGTTGAAGAGACAAATAGGTTGAAGGCTACACCAACTTAAAAAGGGGACGGCAGAGTCAGGGGGTAACTAGGGAGCCGTAATCCCCGCTCTCCATAACATGCACGGCCAGATGAAACCCCATAACTAGAAAATACGATAAGGCTGCTCATTTTCGCGTTCGCCTCACTTTGGTGTAAACATGATCAGGGATATGGTCACGTTTTCGGCTTTATAATACAGTAATAATAACGATTCGGAGCTTTACGTCGCGAGATAACTGCGGTCACTAGCGACGCCACAGTGGTCGGGTCTGTGGATTAATTTTGCCCACCCGAGGATTCTTTAACGTGAGCCGAAATCTCGACACATGACACACCACATTTAACGTCCCTCGCAGGCGACGGCGTGTCAGAGCAACTCGTACCCTTCCACCAAGCCGCCACCGTTCTCGGCCAGGTTTGAACCCGCGATCTTGGGATCAGCATGCGGACACGCTACCGACTGAGCCACCGAGGGCGGCTGTAGTACAGTAGCAGTGCGCTCTATCGAATAACAGGAATCGTAGCGATGTGGGCCAAAAGAGTAGGGATTTTTTGGGAACCGGCGCAGTGCATACGGTCGATCGGTGCGTGGTACAGTGGAAAGGAACCTACCGGACACTCGCCGAAACGACCGGAACTCGCCGGGACCGAAGAGGAACAACCGGCTCCATACATGTGGCGCCATTTCTCGTTAAGAATAGAAGCAAAACATTTTTACGATGCCCTGTGATTATTGCTTCATAGAAGAAGAATAAGCGGCGTACTCCCATACGTATATTCGACCGATAAGATATTGTACAATCTGCGAAATGGAACGTTTGAGCAGTTCTAAGTCACCAAGTCACCACGTGGAATGGCATTCAAAATGGCGGCAGTAGCCTTTCCCGATATTTTGTCGGCGAGTTTCAGACCTTTAGCCTGGCTAACAATGAACCAGAAATATAAACACACCGCGAGGTTTCCGAGAAACGAAACTTTGTGAGGAACCATTACGCCATCCATGGAATTCCAGTAAATGGAATACATCACGGCGGCGGCGGACATGTTCCAGCATCGTTGAGGAATCCCCAATAGAGAACGATCGGAAGCGAACCGATCGTGACCTCGAAGCGGCCAGGAAGATCGCCGCGCGGGAAAGATAATCCCCACGACGTAAAGCGCATGCGCGTCGCTCCCTTCTCTCCCAACTGATCGTACCAGCTGTGCTCAAACTTTCCAACGGTACTGGTGCGTTCAAGAACAGACGCACACAAGCAGCGCGGTTCGGGTACAAATCTGCCCGTTTTCAAGGGAGTAATACCCCTGCCACACGGGCACGAAAAATGACATTAAGTGCGTAATGAGTTAAGTCTTAGTGTAATTCGTGCCGTGCTATACGGAGATATTTAATGGAATCCGTCTGAATGACATTTTCCGCGAAATGAGATCGTCACAACTGATTTGCCCATGAAATGTGTACCCTCGCTTACGCTGTCTGAACACAAGAGCAATTTAAACCTTCCATACGGCCACTAACTGCTGCGCACCGCGCAATTAAAATAAATAAATAAATTACAGGAAAGCAAGCATTCTTTTTGGAAAACGTGCCTGGCGTTGCTAACGATTCTTTCTTTTTTCTTTTTTTTTTCATAGTTGCTTTTGGTGTAGCTGCCACCACCTGACAGGCAAGATGGCAACAGTTTTCCGACATAATACAGACAACCGATTATGAAATAAAGCAAACTTTCTCGTTTTGTGGGATACTATGGGTATTTTCAACCTCTTTGAACACGTTTACGCTCTTCAAGTATCGCAACTCTTACGCGGCTAGTGGGGAAACCCGCATCAACATAATCGCCTTTAATGTCATTCTAACCAGACGTGTACCACGACAATCGTAAGAAATGGCATTCGGGACTCGACTGACATTGCAATGTCATTTTTCTGTCTCTAATAAATTTTCTGTCTTCTAATGTCATTTTTCTGCCCATGTGGCACGGGTATACGCCCCTGGTCCTTTTTTCCAGAGTAAGTTAAGAACGCAACGATGGCAAACTCCCCCCCCCCCCCCCTCCATAACGGGCATTACCATTATTATGTACCCTACCCCGCATTAGTATTAGCGCTGACTGACGTTAAAGGGGCACAAAACAGGTCGACGAACATTCACCAATTATTATGCCCAATGAAAGAATGTAGCTCACGATATCCAAACATGAAATGCTTTTGCTTCCAGCGAGTGTCTTTCACACGAAACAATGCCATTCAAAGCGCATAATCCGCGCGAGCCTCTCCTTATCCTTGGAGCCGGGTCACGTCACTATATTCCAGCGTATAGCAACACCGAATTCTAGGCGCTGGAGGTGGGGGAGATTTCGCTCTCCTAGCCAATGACGGACCCCACTGAGACAAGCTGCAGCTCGCGAAGGAACCGGTTACGGGAACATCGCGGTGACCTCGCGGAGCAATACAGCACAGAGAACATAGTGCGCATGTGAAATAGAATATTGAGGGTTTTTGGTACAGTTTGAACTGGCTACCTTGGATTGGGCAAGTGGGAATACGTTTAGAGTTGACCTCACTTCTCGATATTACAAAAAAAAAAAATTAATATATAAGCGTCCCGTATTCTAAATGGCTGAAGATGCGCGACGTCAAAATGACGTGTCGCTATTGTCGCCAGGGCATCGCAGGGCGGGGCATGAGGGCGAAAGAGTGCAGTGAATATTCATTCGGTTTGGAGCCATTATTTACTTTTTTGCGACAACATTTTTTCGAAAACGTTCACCGTCGGCAACGTATCACATAAAAAAAGTGCGCCTCGTATACCTGTTTATTGCCCCTTTAAATAAGTTTCCTCAAACAAAGTAGTACTTAAGAAGGACGTACCAAGTGGCAGTGGGTGAATGGTAACGGTGGTGCTGAGACGGCTGCCTCCGAGGCTAACCAAGTGCGGTTGCTCTTGTTGCAGCTTGAGGCTTCCACTTCGGCCACCATCGCTCACCACGAGCGCACTCTGTAAAGAGATGGTAAAAAGCATCTTACACATTCGATACGCATTCATATATTCAGCGTCGACACAGAAACAGGGTTGAGCTGATACCCTGATACTGAGGTTGCGAAGCAAGCACTGAACTTATACGGGTACACAGAGTCATACACTTGAACCCCCCCCCCCCCCCAAGAATCGCTCCGCGCGCGGGAGTGTAGTGCGGCGCGCCCAAGTGGGGACTGCGGGGAGAGGGAGAGCCGGAACTACATCACGAAGCTGGGGCGTCGCGCAAAGGCTGGTAGCCAATCACAGGAGCCTTCCACGGTTGAGTGGGCGGTCCCAATTGTAGGACTTAAGTTGTCACTGACTATAGGTTCTCTTGACTTCTTCGATTGAAGAACCGTGAAAAGGAGACGAAAAAAATGTCAGGAAGGGTAGAGACTGCGGATAAAAGCCAATCCTGGTATATGCAACACTGCTTTTAATCTCGCGACTCGGAAAAGCTGCTCCCTTCGGCTGCCATTTTGCAACGTCAGGGCTTCAGCCCAATAGAGAGGCGCGAGCCTTCTTTAGCTTTCCCCTTTACGGTTGCATTTGTCGACGCCCGTCCCGCGTCTGCCGCAGAGCAGTCGACCGATCGCCTTCCCCTCGCGCTATAGCAGGCGGTTATCGACAGCCAATAAACGTACTCGGATGACCTAACGTCAGAACACGCCAGTAGGTACTGGGATAGCCGCTCTTGTGCGCAGTCTTGTTCGAGGTGCCTTCCATGCTCGTTCAAAGAATGACAGTTGACGAAAAGGCAGTAGCAGTAAGATTCGAACCAACGCCTTCCGATTTCCGGCACGAGATGCCAGCAGTTACACAATGCCGCCTATCTTCTCATCAACGCAGCTGGACGTGGTGAGGTCTTAAGTGCCGCGATCATGGGCGCCATCACGGGAGGAGGGGGGCAAGGGGCGCCCGTTGCCCACCCCCTGGCTTCCAGAAACGTAGGGTTTCTGAGCCAAGACAATGTAGTTGCGGGCGCAGTTGACGCAACCCCCACCCCCGCCCCTCCCCGAACATTCTGCCCTGCGCCTCCCCTCCCTGGACATATCGCTGGTGGTTCTGCGCAAGCGCAAAACATAAAGAAGGCTTCGCGCAGTGCGCAGAACCACCAAGCTATCCCTTACATACAATAGCGTACGATGTACTAAAACTCACTATTGGCTTGAGCTACCGCTGCGTTACTCTTATGCAGCATTCCAATAACGATATCGTAAGACCTCAATCGAGGGAAGCATTCACTGAAGTCATGAAGTATTTCTGGTCGCGTTACGTAGACACGTTTTCCTGGAGATGAAAATTAGTTAGAAAACTGTCTGCGTCTTTGGGCATTGCGCCAACCACGCTCAACTGGGTATCTTGTCAAATTTAGAGGCGTTGTGACACTTTTATGCATATGATTCATTACATCATGTACGCATTGCACTACATCCGGACTCTTGAGGGAAAAAATACAAACAAATAATTATTTTTCTACGTGCCGTACTTGGCGAGATATGAACCCCTCGAACGTATACGGCCATTCCCATTGGTAGTCGAAGTGGTACGTGACCTCTGGTGACATAAGTGACGTGTGACGGTGACGTGACGGTGACGTGACGTAAGTGGTACGTGACCATTGGTACGTGACCTCTCTCGCGACTGCCTGCCTCATGCACTGGCGAAGACGTCTGCAGTGTTGCCAGAGCAGAGTGTCTTTCGGCGCGACTTTCTGCGCATCTATTACCCGCTCTGTTGTAAGGCTTAGAATTTAGGACGGATGTCGATACCAGTCTCTTACATTTACCCGTCATAACTTGGGACGCTGTGTTCCGATACCTTTAAAGCTTTAAAGTGCCACCCCGGACTCGGAAAACAGCGTTTATTTTATTTAGTCCATAAAAAAAAAAACAAAAAAAAAACAGGTGTCTCAAGGATTCTATACGCAAAATCTCAATCCTGCTTACGAATGCTGTGCATTTCTGTCAATTTCTGAAGATCTGCTGAGACTCCACAAGTTTTGATGACGCGAGGAGAGGGTGACGTAATCATAAGCCCAAAAATTGTAGTGATGTCATGTTCTGGAGAGGGCACTTGTCTCCTAGCAGGGATGGGCATAAATACATTTTTTGAGTATTTAAATATAAATACAAAATACTTTGTTGAAAGGGGTATTTAAATACTCTTCATAAATACTTTTCCATATTAGTATTTAAATACAAAATATAAATACAGTATTTAAATACCGTAACTACTGCCATAAATACTTCGAGGACGATGACACCTGGGATTACAGAAATAATTATGATCATCATGACGAATCAGCAAGCAATAGTAACATTTATTTGTTAAACTATCATGACGATTTTAATATTTGAAGTTTCTCGAAGACTGCATCTTTGAGGCATCTTCTGTTCAGTTGTACGATCAGTTTCGCAAAGGAGAACAGCATCTCCACAGATGCATCGTACAACAAGGTAATCGGGTAGATGTGACCGTTGTCCGCAACAACAGTGAAAAACTCCCCATCTAGAATGGTTGTCACATGCGTATGCTGCGCAAACAAGGTATGACTGTGCCCCAGACTCGCCCTTCTTCGCGAAAGGTCAAATGCAGGGCAATTTTAGAGTATGAGTCAGTATATACTGTATTTAGGAGTATTTATAAAGTATTTACAAGAATAAATACCCAAAGATTGGTATTTAAATATAACTATAAATAAATTTTTCTAGTCTGTATTTAAATACAAAATATAAATACATGTATTTATATTTTAAATAGTATTTTAATTACAACGTATTTAAATACTGCCCATCCCTGTCTCCTAGCAGCAACGCCTGCGTCCTGAAAGGGTCGCATGGAGGAGAAGCCACGTGAAGCTCATCGAAAGAGGAGAAAATGGGACAGATGTCTTCTCCGTCCTTTGTGCTTTCTTGAAGGTCGGAGCGGCCGGAGGATATGTCACGTGGGGCTCCGGTAACGGAGTGCAAAAAGTGAGCCCCCCGGAAGACACGAAAGGCAACACCGTTGCCAGATGAGAGCCGGGCGCTCCGTCGGAGCCTTACATGACTCACAGTCCTCAACGATAAAAATTAATTTTATCTAGCTTTCGCTTCACGGAGCAAAATTTTTTGCAGGAATGTAAAGTGAGTAAAATAACTTTGGTAGGATTCTGAAGCGACGAGATGTATCCCGTAGTGGTGTGACGCCACCTTTCCCGAGTGGCAGTCTTCCTGCCGTTGTGCACCCCTCGGATAAAACGTTTGACGAGTCGCAATCGCGCCATCTTGAAGCGGCGCTACCCGAGTGATACGCATCAGAATGACAGCGGCCCGCCAGACGAAAAAATGTGGACGGAAAACGAGACAGGCCCAAGAAGGGAGGAGATTCGCCGTCCTTGGCCGACTTAATTGGGAGCTGCATGCCGACAATTGTCTGAAGCGCGATAACTCAGGAGATGACAGTGAGAACGACGAATTCCCGCTGTTAGACCTTGCAGATGTAATTTAGCGTGGCTCCTGGAACTGGAGCTTCTATTATAACGGACCCCGCTGAGAGAGGGAGACAGATAAATATTCGATGTAAGAATTTCCCAATCGCCGGGGACGCCTGCAAGTTCTCCAGACGACGTGCTCCAACCAACTAACAAACAGCAACGAACACGACCGCTTTCCCAGAAGGGCGAAAAGCAAAATTGTCCTCTTTGATAGATTGGCAGAAGTGTGAGTACCATTGTTGCAGAAAAAGAAAAAGAAACGGCGAATTGCCTTTCTTTTTCAGTTTCCTGTCTGTCTGTCTTTTTTTCTTTTTTGTGAGAAGCACAAGAACCAAACGGTATCCTTTCATAGAAAATTCCAGTACAAACGCGGTCTGTATCAGGAATGTCACATATTTATTTGCATTGGCGTGTACGTGCAAATAACGGGACATACGAGACATGACCGCAACGCGGACTATTTGCGATAGCGTTACAATTTTAAATGTGACAGCGGTAGTGTTTTGGCACTAAACCATTTACATACACATATACAAACATACTAATTTACATACATATCCAGGGTTGATGATACTGGTTGTATACATATCGTAATGTATATGTCTATGTACATTGTTGTGCCCCCGCTACTATAATGCCTCCTGGCGATGTAGCGTGCAAGTATAAACGAATATTAAAAACCGAGTGTTCCATATAGACCAAGATTATTTACATACACAAGAGCTGTTACACACAAAAAGTTGTTACATACACAATGTTGCTGCATACACAAAGTTGTTACATACACAATGTTGCTGCATACACAAAGTTGTCACATACAGAAAAGTTAGATTTCAGCATACATCCTCTGCCTTTCTATACGTACGTCTGACACCGTTCGCACAGCTATTGGCTTTGGAAAGACCCTCCCCTTTCGGCGCTGTGAGTGGGAACGTTGTCACTATGTTCAGAATTGACTCCATTTGCTGAAGACCAGCTCCTTGTGGGCCATTTTCAGCATAGGGCCAGGAAAAAGTCAGCCGAGACTAAATCTAGACCTTTACGGTGGATGTGCAATTAAGGTGACCGCTTTTTGAAAAACAAAAAAGAGAAAAGAACTAGTGACAACCAGCGAGGAAAGTGCCGGAGCATTGTCATGAAGCAGATATCACTTCAAAAGGCGGTCCATTACTTCGCAGTAGAACATAGTAGTAGAACGAGTAGTGTCCATTAGCAGCCTGGCCTGGTGGGACGATTTCACCGATTACTGATGCCTTTCGCGTCGTCTTCATTTTCGACCTTCAAGGAGCGCTGAGGTGACCCCAAATGTTTTTTTTTTTCTCTCGCTGCGGCGTGTTCTGCAACGAATGAAATGACCTTCAGCGAAAGAACGACGAGTGAAGGTGACCTAGAGAGCGCGCGAGAGAGAGGTGTCTGTTCCGCACACCTTTAAAAAATCAACCACTCGTGAAAAGAGCGTATCGGAGATCGAGAGAACGTCGTGACGTAACGCGGTCCCCGGGCACGTGACTCGTGACGTAAAGCGACAGAGCTCAAGCAGGTATAAGCGGCGCGTGAGCTGAGAAGAAACAAAGAAAAAAAGGCACGGGGCCTTCCCTACGTCACGCGAGGATCGTGTCGGCCGAGTGCGTCTGTTTCCTCCAACTGTTTTTGTAAATTTGATTGCGCAGTTATAGTACATTGCAGGGTGAAAATATTTTGCACGGAGGCTCCTGATGGACAGCTTGATAGATGAAACAGGGTTTCGAGCCATGTTAAATGTCACCTCATTACTGCTTGAAATCTTCATTTTCACTTTCGTATTCACTTCCGGGATTAGAAAGAGATGCTAAATAAATACCGCACAGAGTGTCCCTTTGGAAAGCAAGCCATGCACGATAGTGTTGCACACACCTCACATAAACCAGCAACTCGTCGGACAACATCTCGATCGTTAGCCGGCGGTATCGCGCCAGAAGTACATGCACACGTTCGACACTGTTGTGTCTGTTGCCTCCGGAAAGGCGTCTTTCTCTTGGATCGTCGTCGGGCGGCTGGCGGCCAGTTTTGAAATATGAGTGCCTTAGACCTGGTTTCACTAACGCCGATTAACATTTGAACCGAGACCAACGGCCCCTCAAATTGAATTTAACGCTTAAATCTGCTTCACTAAAGGAAGTTATCGTCGATCAAGAACACCTCGCAGCAACAAGACAAAGACGCCGTTGTCTTCCTTGTGCGACTCTGCCTTGTTGTTGCGTTGTGTTCTATCATGTAATACCAACTACCCCACCAACGTTGGTGAAACCAGGTCTAAGGGACGAATAGCTCCGAGGCAGACAGTCACTTCCATATAAACTTTTCATACGCTCCTCTGTAACACTTCTTTCCAGATTTAAAGGGACTGTCGCATCCGTCCAGATCAATTCTGAAACTATAGCTCCGTTTTACTCCTCGTTCATCACCGACAAGAAGGTCTAAAATCCGACGCAAATTAGTGAAGTAGTTTCTGTGCAATTTGGTGTAAGACATGGCAAGAGCAGACGCCGGGTGTTGAGAGTATGGGGAATTCCCTCTCTGGAAATCGGAGAAAACGTCACGCGGAGAAGTCCAGTCAGAGAGCGCTCTTAGACGACTGGCTGGCGGGCTGGCGGGCGTGCAGGCGTCTGCGAGTCGCGAGAAATATGTGATCGGCGTGTGGAATGCCAATTCTGGATTAGCGTCGGACTTGTTCGTATGTATAACCAGGAACGTAACACCCTGTCCTATGCGACATGGTCGCGTCAGAGCTCACATCGATAAGTGAAAGTCCACGTATTTACCGAGGACTTTTCACGAAGTGCATTGCAGTGCGAACGCGAAGCAGACGAGCTCGGAGACAATCGCCTGCGCTGCGCTCCCATTGGTGCGCATGGCCTATGTCATCATGATGTTGCCATCGCTGGGGCTTCCTTAGCTACAGAGGTAGTGCGAATCTTTAAAACTCGTTTATTTAACATGTAAGCTGTTTCTGAAAGATAAAGTTGAACAAGAAGAGTATGAAGCGGCCAAACATTCTTGCATCGGTCTCACAGACACGTTTCCGGATGCGAGTCCCTTTAAAGGTACTGTAAAGCAGTAGGCAAGCATGATATGCCGGTGATGTGACTAGATACTTTGTTGCTTCTAAATACCATATGCGGAACCATACGACCGACAACGCGCTATAAATATTTTTAATTTGCCATGAAAGATGCGGCGTAGTGGAGCGGTGCGACGCCTGGTGTCAAACAACCCCCTGTACAGCGGGCAACACTGAAAATTGGTATTACACACTATGACATCGGAACTTCGTTATTTTAGTAAACCATATTATTAGTTTTCCTGTTTACCTATGCATTCTGAAACCCCTGTTAACAGTTTAACCTGTTAACCCCTGTTTTTGCGGAGTAACCCAGTGCTGGCCGCTGTTCGATGCGGGATCTCCCTACATCTCTGCTGCGCCTGCGCGCTCCTTTTGTTCGCGGCCTCTTTCGAACGAACAAACTCTCTCTGTTAACCTCTGTGAACAAACAAGTCCCGACGCTGTCTGGCTTCTTGAACGTCTGACACATTTTTTTCAACGGCTCAGCATTTCATTTCAGTTCGCTTATCCGTTTATCCTCAGATGTGGATCGTTGTGTGGATCGCAGGGGCGGATTTTATGGAGGATTGTGGTGGATTGTTATGTCGCGCCCAGTGTTATACGCATGCAATGTGGTTGCCGCCGTATGTGTCAGAAGTACGGATTCATTTCGAATACCTAGTACAGTGTTGCCCGTAATCTTTAATTGTAATTTTCTAATTAACTGCACCGTCGATTGGAATAAAACTTGCACAGTTTATGTCTTGGTGGCTTGGACTATCGAATAGCCACACTAAATGACATTTGATCGGTGCTGCTTTACAGTACCTTTAAAGGGACCGAAAAGTGAATATAAACCTATCGAAACTTTATGTTCAGCGAAAAGCTTGAACCTTCAAAAGTTCAAATGTCAAAGAACTCCGCTGAAATCGCTGTAGTTTTTCTGTAATCGAATTTTCCATAATCGCATGTCCAGGGACCTAGTAGGAAACCGAGCAGTCTGTCAACAATGGCATGACCCCGCGCCATCTGTCGAGGACGCATGTAATACGCGGACTTCCGGGCGCTAATCCGGCGAAAACGAAAATGGCAGTGGGCATTTGTGACCGCTTTCTACGTCGAGAATGTCGACCCTCTTGGACATAAGTGCGCTGGAATTCCGCATTCGAGAACTGTCACTCACACAGAACTGTTGTTCGTGCGTTAGCGTGCTGGAAAGTGCGTTCTTCGCAGCAGAAGATTCCTCGTCCAGAGATTAATCGGAGTCACATTCGTCCTCAGGAGTAGCTCACCGTGCCGTGAACATGGACTGCTTTGTGAAATTTCCATGTATCAGGGAGAAGCACTTATGTAAGCCGAAACAAGCGCTGTTTTTTCGTCGTGCAGGTGTTCATGTGTGAAATGCAAACCGACGGATACTACGGTGGATACTACGCTTTTTGCTGCCGAGAGGTAGAGAATGCGTGTGAAAAGCAGACAGACGATTGCATCACAACTAACGAATATTCCGAAATACTGTGCTTTGACACCGAAGTACTGCCAGTGTCTTTTACATACATCCGAGAAACCGAAGAGCATGGCAACGTACACGGCAGCGCCATGTGGTCTTTACGCGCTACTTGAACGGCAAACTGGAAGGAAAACCCTTATTTCTGCAGGAAATTCCGTTTTACCACCCGTTGGCGATTCACAAGGATATGGGGTGCTCCGTGAAAATACAATAGAAAATACTCCACTGGATCTCGATCTTAGTCATGCATGCTATTAGGGATGCTTTCCCATCAGTGCGCTGACCTCTAGAACTGTTGTCAGCACATTTTCATTTCTTGTTTGCTGCAAGTTTTTCTCATTGCTTTTTCTTTGCTGTCACAGCATATTATAATTACTAGTTTGTACCTGGGAGGTTAAGTAACCTGTGGGCATAGATGTATTTGTAGGTTATACTCATGTCTCACTTGTATATGTGAGGAGTAAGTAAGACAATTTTCATCAGTGTCATTCAGCTGAATTGTGTTCATAACCTTTTAGTATACTTCTTAGTGACCACGTTTCCAAATGTCAACTAATAATTGAACCAAGATTGGGATATAACACTTCATTAACTCTTTTGCTAAACGGAGTACTTGTAACTGATTCATTATCACGTCGCCAACTAACATTTGTAAAGAAGGACTTGAGGGCTGACTTCAACTATTATTAACCCTTGCTCTGGGTTCAAAGTTAACAATGCACCATTGGTGTGCATAGTACTCCAAAATGGCTAAATAATTTATTGCATAAGTTCTCTGTTACTGTAATTGAGATGTACTTTTGTAAAGTACTTTTGACAGCCCTGCAAATTGAAACTGGCTTCACTGTACACTACAAATGCATCGTAACATTTAATTGAAATATAATATAAGAGCAGAAGCAACGTTTTGTCCCAATTCAAACTATATCTTTCTTTTTTATTGTCCAGGGATTTAGGAAATAGAGTAGGACTTCCTGCCCTCTGATGTTTTGACGTACTTGAACGTACAGTTGTAAAACCTACAACAAAATAAACAAGAGAAGTATAAACAGTTTCGTCTTTCCCTTTTGAATTTAACAAGCTAGTTATATTTTACCATTTGTTCACTTTTGTATTCTCTGTTGGTGAAAAGATTACACGAAAAATGATGCTGCAGATCAAACAATGACCTGTCATCTTGATGAAGATCAGAACATTTCTTCAGGCATGCTAAGTGAGACAAAGGAAATGTACAATGAAGGTTGTACAAAAACAGCAAATCTCCGTCGACTATAACTTTATATATGTGGATGTTACCACATCGTGTAGTTTCCACCCAAAAGTAGGACTATTCAAGGTTGTTTGGAAGGTTGTTGGGATGTTGATGTGCTATACCGTTAGAGCACATCAATATAGATGAGGGGCAAACACAGTAGACAGCGTAATGACTGCAAGCTCAAGTGAAGGTTTATTCAACAGAATAAGAAACCGAAAGCATGAGCAGAGAAAGGCAGTGCCCATGCAGGGTATGGTGAACCATATTCATTTCTGAGAAGGTAGGAATGGAAGAGCAATTAAGAGAAATGACAGTTGCGTCCGAGATAGGGGAACTCTGCAAATTTTGGGACCAATATGATGTGGTAACCTTGCATGGCTCACTGCAGCTCTGACACACATTGAACAATTCCAGTAGTTAGGGCTTCAAAGACAATGAACGTTTGCTGTTGCACTGGGTATTCAAGTGTAGAGGATGCATCTCTAGAAAATTAATTAGTGTTCCTTAGTCATAAAGTCATAACTCCATCTCAACAGGAACTATTCTCGTACCCTTCAAACAAGCTAGTAGTTCTCATCGGTTTCTTCTCCTCTTGTTGACGTCATACTAATGTTCTGCACCTGTCCAAAGACTAAAAAAAAGAAAAAATGTCACAAAGTCTGCAACACGTAACAAATCTAGTGCTTCCATCTGTGGATTTGCATACCTGCTTTCGGTTATTTCTGTCATGTGAACTTGAGTGCCTGGATCACACATACGAAGTAGTCTTGCGCCACTTCAACACTGGAAGGCCCCTAAAATTAAATTTGTTGATGTTGACAAAGTTGAGTACGGGACAAGTAGGATAACATAAGTTAAATGGAATACGTCGTCGCTATATTATAACTTATACGTGTGTGACGCCTGTACATACCTAAGACGTTGTGTTGAACTCGTCACCTCGGTGAAGCAAAATCACTGGATACTGAGCATCAGTGTGCTTCGGACGTCTTCGCAATTCGCCTTCTACGGCATCTTCGTAGTCATCGGCAGCAAAATGAGCTCAGCACATACCACACGACTGCTACATCTAATAACCGAGTGCTTTGAACCACATTCGTTTTCGCGCACTCTCCTGTTGAATCTTGTGGTAGAAACGCCTGCCGCCGATGGTGAACGAACATGATTTTTGCATCCCCAAACACAAAAACCACACCACTCATATGTAGGTTTCTCGAATAATTGACACAACAACCACGAACATGTCATTCACTTCTCTTCGCGCGACCAACACGACCGCCCACGGCGTAAACAATAAACGCGATAACACAGACGACTTTGCAGATGGCGCGGCGGATCGTAGCTCGTAGCGGCGAAGTAGCTGAATGCTTTATTAACGCAAAAGCTATGGAAGTGAGCGTCATTTTTAAAATAGTGTTTAGCTGTAAGATAATGTGCGCCAGCTTCGTTCTCTACAAAATTAGCTCTCACGTGGTAAGGGTTGACCAATCCCTGGGAGCCCTGGACCTGAAACCCAAGTTGCTCTTTTTCGCCGTTCGCTGGCAGCACCGTCCATGTTCCGGCAACCTTCAAAATATTTATACGTAAAAAATATGCCGAATTGAGAAGTAACGCTTTCTGTGTCTTATCAAACAACGATGTTGTGCACGACAGTGGGCAAAAATATGGGGGTTATTTTTCACTTTTCGGTCCCTTTAAAACAAAACTTAATCCCAAACTTCTGCTCCATTCCGAAAATAGTGACGACGCAAAAAATCTCACAAACTTTGAAGTGCTCTGCACACAAGCCACTGGTTAGATGGCGATGCAAATAATATGGTTGACATGGGAAATGTGTATATTAATTACCATGTAGGTCTCTCTCTAGTATTTATAGCCCTGCTCACGAATCTGTTGTGGAAATCTGTGTGGAACTTCTCAGGGATGGACGACGGAGAGCTCACCTTGTGCATGGAACCATGGTCTCTGGGTAGGCTATTGTAACCGCTGCTGCCATTGAGATGGTGGGGCGATCCAAACAGATCAGAATTGCTCAGCAGCCTTACGGTGGTCATCGCTGTCAGCTTCCGTTCATTGGGATAACAGACCTGAAACATGTTGTTATTCATCAGCATCACACATCTATAGGTTGATTTAATTGTAACAATTACGATGAACAAGCTTTCCAGTGACAGGCACTCGAATATGAGCAAGGCCGGTGACATGAACCATACCTGGTTTTCATGGCACCGTTTCGGAAATGCGACGTATAGTCGATACGAGAACAGCGGGAAGAATTTACTCCAAGAAAGGTACACAAAAGGGAAGGGAAGAACGAAGTCTGTTTCGTAAGGTTGGAAAATTTGCGCGAAAGCATGTGACAGCCTGAACCAGTTGGGTACAGGAGAAGTTACGGATTTGAAGTTGAAATTCAGCAGTGCCTCAGTTAACACGGTCCAAAGCAACATCAGAGCATTTTTTTGCGTAAAAATGATTCCGTTTCACAAGAATTTTTTTATGCAAATTCAATATGCACACATATTATAGCAGCATGACGTGTTTCTTTTTAAGGCCCAACGTTTTTCCAGCGCCTGCAAGCGGCGGCGAACAATAGAAACCCGGCGCAGCCCCGAAGTCTGAGACGAACAGATATTCTGCGGTGGGCGACGGAAGAGCTGGGAGCTACGCGCGCAAGTGGCCAATCAGGGATTAGCCTCGAGTTAGGTCCATCCGGTCGCGCCACTTTTCGTGAGACCCCACAGATGGCGGCACCAGGAATTGCTCTGTTGCTCAGATTGCTTGGGTAGATCGCGTTCCGACAGAAGATCAGAAGATTATTGCAGATGTTAAACACGTACTTCTTGTATGAGAGTCCAACATGCAAAACGCAGAGAAGTGTACAACAGATTGATGAAGATGTCAAGATGGAATGCTGCGTTCGCTCCCTGTATTTGGGGGCCTTGTGAATAGCGGGACCGACATTCACAACGAAATGGCTCCGTAAGTACACATTGCTGCAGTATCTTGTTCGTTATAATATGCTATCGCATATGCAATTTTCTCCCTCAAAAGCACCTGTGTTTGAGACTTTTTCGCTTGTAATAAAAGCGTTTATCAAGTTTGTGGAGTTTCTTTCCTTGAGAGAGTACGGAAACATTCGCATGGGACGCCGTCCACTCACCGTTGTAGAAACGCCAGCATGCGGTTAGCTTTGGGCGTTTTACAGCGACAGCTGTAAAACGCGAAGAAGGGTTCAATTTCGTCAAGATCCTGCGCGTACGTCGCATCGCCGAAACCCCTTATCTCCCTTGGCGCGAGATGAAGCGAAGAAACGAGAAAAAGGCGCGCAATGCAGATTGGCAATTTCGAAAAGTCACGTCGGCTGTGATGTTGGCGTAACGTGCCTCAGAGAAAAAAGTGGTAGTAGCAGCCGGGCGGGGTTGCGCTTCACATGTCAGGGAATGTGAAGAGTTGCGCCGCGCGCGTATCGGCTTCTCGTAGCCTGCGCGGAGGTGAATAGCGGCGTTATGGGCCCTCCTAGGAAGGATGTGTATGTACGGAAGAAGCTCCTGCTGCGGACTACAATCAACAGTTCGAACCACGCACGTAGCGAAAGGCGAGCTCAGTAAACAGCTCTGTCGCTGTCGTTGATTTGATGCCACTGTATAATGGCCGTGTCACACTACAACGACAGGCCACCGATTTGTCGGCCAACAGTGTCATTGGGACCTGTTTCGTCGGGGTCGGCCACGCATGCACATTATAGCGACCCCAACGCACCTCAAAACAATGATCGACACAAAGTCTGATCGGCCGATTCCAATCTCCACGACCCCGACAATACACCGACGCCGATTCCAGACACACTGCGCATACAAGCGACATCGCGCGATCACGCTGCACGAGCCCCTCCTGCATTTGACCTCTGCTCATTCTACGACACGTAATGTCTGAAGCAGAAAAGTGATGCATTATCTGCGCTCCTCTTGCTTTTTGCGCTGGATGAGACCGACGGACGAAAAGATCGAAAAAAGAGTAGTGGAGGCGTTGGCTGCGGCGTCGCAAAGGGCTCGGGTGCTATGAAAATCTTCTGCGTGAGCTGGCCCTCGAAGAGACAGCAACGTATCAACCCCGGCTCCCGACGGACCCTAATACATTTGAGCTGCTGTTGTCGAAGGTGCATGGGACCACTCATCCGACGCCAAGACATAGCTTTCCGAGAGGACCATCCCCGAAGGGGGACAGACTGTCGATAACTTTGCCATTCGCGACATCTCAGGCCACCTTACATTAACGTAATTCTTACTCGATCCCATGTCCATGACATTGGGAGGCTGTGTTTCCATGCTAGAATCGAGAAGCGTGCTTTGTTTTCATGAAAGACTAGTGCATCATCGCAGACGACATTTTAGGGTGTAGGCTGGATGGCTGGATTTTCATTTGCACATGTATATGTATGAACACTTGCAATGTAAAAGCAATCCTTATAGTATGAGCACATACAGAAATGACAATGCTAATGTGTGTTTTTTTTTCTCCCTGATAAATACATTGATTTACCTATTCTGGCGGAAGGCGAGTCAGCCACGATATACCGTACGTGGTGACATGCACGGCGATGCACATGATGCCCGTCCGTAAAGATATCACAATGGAAGAGCTTCAGCCAAATAACACAATCTATCTGCCCTGGGGAAATTGATGGCATCAAAGCACGTTAAAGACGAATCACTGGGCCCGTATTCTCGTCCAAGTAATTCGTGCATTACTTTCTCTGGAAGCTATCATTGGTCACCAAATATGGGCGAACTCACCTTACGTGCAAATCTGTTCCCAGTTATTATTACGGCCCCAAATGTGATAAAAAGAGGAAGAAGAGTGATTGCACGACATGGCTTCTGTATACATTTTCTTTAAAGCAGCGTACGTAATCTATTATGCCTCGAGAGCGGCAAACAAACTTAATTTTGCTCCAAAAATATCTTTTACGTACAGCATGGAATCGCGCAAAACTGGGAATTTCATAGATAAAATGCATCGCCTTTTTCTGGAAGCTTCGCCGCCACCGAAGAATGTGAGCCGAAGCACCTCGTAGGCGGCGTGTACCGCACAGTCTCGCATTTATTCGGTCCAAACCCTGCAGAGCTTAGTCTGACAACCAGAAGCGACATCCATAAGCTTTCACAGTCTAATTTTAGGGTGGCTGTTCTGAGGGAGCATGTATGACCAAACCAGAAGAGAACGGAAAGAGTGGGAACCCCTGTATAAGGCAGTAATGACGGTGGGGCCAAGCGATGTTCGAATGCTCTGTATTGATCCAACTATTGTTTTGTGTCTTATGTGTACCGTTGCTGATGCTCCATTGGTGTCACTTTTGTCGATTCCTTAAGTGCCAAAGGCGCGTATTGGCGTCTTCGCAATAAGCCTTCGTCTCGCAAAAATCACGTCACTTCGCGATTCTATTGAGTGCATTGTCAAGCGCCAACCAAGAAATGCATGGCCTCCACTAATAAATTCCTCATAACCTTGTTGACATGCACAAGCAAGGACGGACTTAACACAGGACCATGCGGTCACTGCGGATTTCACAGCCCGAAATTATTCTTTTTGATACGAGAGAATTGCATTACATTGGCCAATCGTACGGCTATTGGCCATTGCATTACATAGTCCGTTACATTGGCTTCAACTGGTCCATGGCTAAAGCAGAAGACACGCAGTTTCTGCTGATGGCGTAGATCAACAGCATGTGGCTTGTAAACCCAGCACAACAAATTATACATATGACAGAGATCGCTTACTATTTTTAAATGTGGTGTCCGGGCAAAAAACGCATTTGCACTGAAGGTGCGATCGGAATAGCGGGTGCCTCAAGTATCGGAATATTTCGTTTTGAAACAGTCGGAAACATTAGAAAATGAATTTAATGAGATTTTGCAGCCGGCTGCGCGCTCCCGGCTGAATTCAGGCAACAGTGTGCGGACGGACGTCACCGGAGTTATCTGTCACTGGTTTGAAGGCAGGCTGTCAGTCACGAAATGCGGTCTTCCACTCACAATCTGCTGCCGAACAGTAGCTAGAAACATTTGCTTTCATGCTTTCGGAGGTATCGGATCGCAACCACCCTGGCCACGCCGTCAGCTGAGCGATTGGGAATCTCGCCAGCAATGCCAATTACGTCACCGGAAGAGGCGAAGCACAGAAGGGCCGTTTCAACAGGAAGCTCACAGTTGGTTTCGAATTCGATGTTTTATGGGGGGGGGGGGAAACACGAACGAATTTTGGAAACTTTTTTTGTATTTTCTATCCAAGTAGATATCACATTAACTTTATAATTCCGCATTCCTCGCGGACACCTCCTTTAAAATGCTAGCAAAATGGCGGTTACGCTTCAGGACTGCCGTCTCGAGGGAAATAATCCCCAATTCGTCAAGCAACAGCGATCTATTGCCAACTGTAGGATGGGACAAACGAAAGCTTGCCCACATCACATATGAAAAATAGTACTGCTCTCGCCCTAATGGCTATGTAGCCGACACGTAGCTGACCCTTTCTCCGTTTTAGACCCAGTGTGAAACATATGCAATGTAGTTTTGCCGGTGACTAACAATGTCCTGTTGGTGACTACTTCGACACAGTTTTATACTTTAAAAGCGATAAAAACCCCCGTGCCGGGAAACAAATAAAAGGACGACACAACACACAACACAGACTGACGAACACGGTTTTCTATTGACAAAACCTGCTTCTTAAATATCCTGAGCAGCAACGCCCTCTTCCGCAAGATTACCTATCACACCCTCGAACCTGCCTATAGTGCCTTTATCTTTTCGAAAGCACAGGACTTATCAGGAGTCCCCTTCCTGTTAGAAACTTCCAAAAACTCCTCGACTGGATCAGTTAGCAGCACTGAAGGCACACTCACGCACCTGTTCCCCGCATTTTTTATCCGTAATGCTTCATGATACTATAATAAAGCATCGACGGTTTTTTTATCGCTTTTAAACGATGAAATACCGAAGCCCAATTTTTAACCATTATCGACACAGTGTTGGAGAAAATTGCACGTTGCAAAATTGCATGCGCAAAATTGCACAGAAAATAAAAATTTTCAATTCTAATTTTCTATAAAAAAAAACCTGGGTGCAACTGAGACCAAAAAGATGACGTAAGCTTACTCAGGGGCTGAGGTTACGGAATGGATAATTCTGAGATTACGCCCATACCGATTCACGGTACCTCTAATAATGTGCCGGAATTCGTGCATAACCTTGGTGCTTGACACACCTGTCCTGTCTGCAAGTCGTGCTACGTTTGACAAGAGACTCATAAGTCTCGTTACGAAGGGTGTTAATTGTTACAAAGGGTTGTAACATTCAAGTCGCAGAGAAATCCCGTCTTGAGTTTATAGGAAATAAATCCTTTCAGACGCATGTCGGGGCGATAGGTGTATTTAATTACTCACCGCAACTGAGCTTTAAAAAAATTGAAATAATAATTAGAAAAACATCGCACACTAGACAAAAATGGGGCAGTTGGTAGAACACGTTGCGAGAACAACTTCCTCATGAGGGAAAACTCAGGCCTAGCAATTTTCGTTACGCGCTACCACTATTTTCGGCTTGGGAGCCGAAGAATAAACAGTGCCTTTTATCCGTTGTCTCGTCCATAGCCATGAGACCAAACAAACTCCGTTCTAAGTCTATCAGTTCCTATTTTTGGTAACATTTTATACCAACCGGTACAAATAATGACAGCCTATACGCGTATAATTAACACGATCACGTTGATTTGATGAAGCAAAGCCAGCTGGCTTATCCTTGAGTAAACATCTCTGGGCTTGATGACAAAACACGTAGCAGTCGAACACGTGTTGTCAGTGCGTATTGGTCCGGGCAGCCTACTAATTATTCGAGCACGTGGGAGCCCGCGGGGCCTTTCGTCGGGAGGGAAAATTTGATTGGCGTAAAATGGGGTAAAGCCTACAAAACTGCAGCGTCTCCGAGAACATGAGGAATAAAAAAGAAATGCGATGGATATACGTTAACGCGTTAGTTGCAATGCCAAGCACATCATCCAGTTATAGATTGTTTTTCTGTTTAACACTGTGGCTAGGAACAGCGTGCAGTCATAGGCAGGTGGAGAGAGAGGACAGGAGGAAAGAGCGGGAGAGAGGGTGGTTACTAAGCGTCATTGGCAGACTTCACGAGAAGCTTTCTGATCAAAAACTGTTCAGAAAAACGGCCTACAAACCCAGGGGGGATTTGGACACTGAGCATCACCTTCGCGATATACCAGGTTGATAAAATTTTGTACTGCTTTCACAATCACTAGAAAGGACGTTGAGATCACCGAGAGAAGTAACAGCGGAACTATAGGCGGAAGAAAGCGCAACCATCTGGAGAAATCCACGCATACGATTTGCGAGAGCCTGATGCTCCTCTACGCCTCGAAGATGCACGAGGAAAGCGAACGCGCTTGTCGGAACTCCATCTCGATAACTCGGACCTCCATCTCCATCTCGACGCTGCAGGACGCAGACGAATAACGTACAATTTCCGTCGAGTAATTAACTATACCTAAACCCGTAGATGCCCTCGAGTGGCATTTCTAGGTTAATTACGTAGCGCTGCACAAAGAATGAGGACACGGAATCAAACCGCTGCACTTATTGAAGAAAACCTTCACATGACTGCGATATGGACACGGTCGTGTCCTACACGGTGGACAGATGTCTTTGGAGGTTACGCTGGTGACGTGATACATGGAACATGCTGTATAGCTGTCACGAAACTTACAACGTTCAAAGAACACCTTTACTCATGAAGACATTTATTGGGTAGCGACATTGCAGCTGGGTAGTTTCATTTATAATCGAATGATGCCCGCCGGTCACATTTTTTATTTCTCTCGAAAAAGATATATGTTATCTCACCCACAAAGAAATGCAAAAGGTGCCTGACCGCAGATCTCTGCGATATTTCTCCGTCCACAGCGCTTCGAAGCAACCGGCGCGATTTCGCGGCTTAAATTTTTTCCAACTTTGTGCCCTTGTATCTCTTGAACGAGATGTCCCGTTTGAACGAAGTTTTTTTTTTTTTTTTTTTCTGCTGACAGAGTGGATGGTGCACGTTCCACCGTGGGCTATTAAATTTATATGGTCAAGATAAAAGTATACGAAAAAAATCACGGAAACGCAACAGAGCGCCTTTTTACCGCACATTTGGAAGGTCATGGCCGAGGCCCTGGATCTCCGACTGTGATGTTCTTCGCATGAGCAGGAAGATAATTCTTCGCCCTTTCGTTTGACGTTACACACATTGCTTTATCTTCAGCCATTATCCCGTAACAATGCCGTGAACACAGAAGGGTAGGGGAAAATTCTCATTTTCGCGGCAGTTTTTACCCAAAAAGGACATCTTCAAATTTTCCGATATTTTGTACTAACATAGCTGAGACATAGCTCTTTCAGGATATGCAATAAAATGTTTGCTTATTTTGGTCCCATAGGGCGCGCAATTTTTTCCTCGCACCCCTATTGGGCAGCGCTCGCAGGTGTCAGACACACGTACAAAGGGTGGACTTCTACCCCACCCCCTGTCTTTTTCTTATATCAGTACAAAATATCGGAAAATTTGAAGATGTCCTTTTTGGGTAAAAACTGCCGCGAAAATGAGAATTTTCCCCTACTCTTCCGCGTTCGCGGCATTGTTACGGGATAATGGTTGAAGATAAAGCAATGTACCTAACGTCAAACGAAAGAGCAAAGAATGATCTTTCAGCTCAGGCGAAGGACATCACAGTCGGAGATCCAGGGCCTCGGCCATGACCTTCTAAACGTGCGTTAAAAAGGCTCTCTGTTGCGTTTTCGGGATTTTTTTTTTTCGCATACTTTTCTCTTGACCATATAAATTTAATAACCTAGGGGAACGAGCACCATCCACTCTGTGGGCAAAAAAAAAAAAAAATTCGTTCAAATGGGACATCTCGTTCAAGAGATACAAGGTCACAAAGTTTGAAAAAATTTAAGCCGCGAAGTCGCGCCGGTTGCTTCGAAGCGCCGTGGACGGAGAAAAAAATATCGCAGAGACCTGCGGTCATGCACCTTTTGCATCTCTTTGTGGGTGGATAACATATATTTTTTTCGAGAGAAATAAAAAATGTGACCGGCGTGCATCATTCGATTATAAATGAAACTACCCAGCTGCAGATAGCGTACTTGAAATCCCAATGACCGAGAAGCTATGTAGAATCACGAAACGCTACAGCCGTTCTCGTATAGGACTCATGTCAGCCAACGATAGAGAGACAGCAGGCTTGACGGTTATCGTGCAGGTGTAGACGTGTATCTACGTAACCGCAGTATAGGTCGAGAGTCTGTTTTCATTGCTTCGAAGGACTCCTTTCCTTTTTCCTTACCTTTTTGTTGCGTCTTTTTTTCACTTTGCTAGACTAGTTCAGTGCAAAGCTAAGGACTGGACACAGCTTAGCGTGTTCGGCAGCAGCACCGAAGACGAGCTAGTTGCGTGGCTGTAACTGCAAGTACTCTATTTTCGTGTTTCGAGCACAATTGGGTAAGAATGCCAGATACCTATGGTACACGCAAAATATCGCACGACTTCAAAAAGGCGGAGAACGACATGTTCAACCAATTTATAGGAACCCCCAATTGAATGACGGCAGTTGAAGAAAAGGCACCAGCAGTGGGATTCAAACCCACAGCCTCTAATTGCCGGTCAGAGATGCTACCGATTACACCATGCTATAGCTACCCTCTCTTCAACGTGCCTTTTCTTCAGCTGCCATCATTCGATGGAACTACGCAACTGGGTGCTGTGAGGCCTGTGTCATGTATGTCCTATGTTTAACTGCCTCATCCAATACAACATTAGGCGAACCCTGCACACACGCAGTACAGTTTCTGTTAATGTACGCGCGGCCTCCACTGAGGCTCGAGTGCATGTTGAAGAAAATGGTTATTTCGGGATATGTGCTTATGCGGATCTTTCATCCACAGCAGCCTTCTCGAGAAATTTTCAGCTCCTTGCTCTTGGTCACGTTCTTCCGTGCCAAAACGATACGTTGACTTAAAGGAGCAAGGAAGGCCTTCTCCATAAATTTCTATTTTTGGCTCGTGTGTATGAGCAAGAACAGTGCTCGTAGCTGCCCTGCAGTGCGAGAGAGAGGTCTTCAGTCCTCACCCCCTCCCCTCCTTCAGGGAACCCGTAAGTGAACGAGTGTTGGTGACGCCACTCTGTGATGCACAGAGTACGACGCAAGTGGCGTCTCGTCGTGTTCACAGTTCGCGTCTCGTTCGTGTTCGTGTCGTGTTGACGAATTTTCAGTGGGAAATGAGACATCGCTGCTCGCTGCGATGATGCTGCGTTGCACGGACTTGATTACGTCGCGCCAGGAGATTGGGCCGGGTCTCGAAGGTCACGCTGCACCGTTCACGGAGGTTTTGTAAATTCAACTGCGCCAGTGATATGACACCATAGAGCGAAAATACCGCGCGTGGTTTACTCCTCATAGACTGCTTGATCAATGAATCAGGGTTTCCAGCAATGCTAAGTGCCGATTATCGTTCAGTAAGCGAAGGCAACCAGATGGGTACAAGTAAGTTTGGGTTGGAGGCCGCAGAACCGAATTTACCGATCAACTTCTCGGCCTAGGTGACGACAATGTTAGGAGTGATGCCGGACTTCCGTTGTGTACATTTGTATGTTCGTTTTGAACGCAGAATTCGTTTCTGTTTGAGAGTGTATTCCGTGCGATTTATTTCCATACGTTGCGTCCGTCCGTAACACCTCAACCCCGTCACGGAATACGCTCTCGCGGACAACGCCACAGTCTGGCTACTACAGCTGGCTTTTTACAGCTCGTATATGAATAATCTTTTCCCCCTAGACCACGTAACAGCACGCAGCGCTTTACGTGGCGTAAGCCTCCCTTCGCCATCGTCCTATAGCTGATCCTCCCAGCATTCGGCATCCCAGATCCAACACTATATACGGCAACGCAGAAATGCCAGAAATCAAGCGCAAGATAATGAAAGTTGCCCCGACGAATTCGAGCTACGATTACGTATTCTACTGTGCCAGACCCAGCGCCCTACTTATGTTGTCGCGTGCCGAGCCGTAGTCGGCACGGACGGCGGTCAATAAACTATTATGCGTTTGACGTTCAACTTGAAGGCTGTTCCCTGATAGAAGTCTGCCTGATTTCCAAAAGGAGCATGAAAGGCACCTCCAAACGTATTATTTTTTTAACGCGTGATATGGGCGTACTATACCTCAGGAGCTGTAAATTTATTTACAAGAGTACGCGCAGCAACAGGGATCTCTCCCACGTCCGTCTGGCGTGACGCCTCGGCAAGCGACAGCATAACTGTGACACTGGGTACGCCATTCTACGTATGATTTTATACGTCTATTTTCTTTTCTTTTTTCACCCCTTCCATCACGCAAAGCCGAGCCAAACCAAACATGATTTTGTGAAGTATTGCAGGAAGCTGTTCGCAATTTTTCGTCTTGCTTTCGGTAAGGGTTCAGTGTGCTAGCCGAGCACTGTCGTCCAACGATTTTTTCGAGCGCGGCTTGCACCTATTGCAGACGCTGGCAAAAAGCTGCAGAGCAGCCTTTGACGTCTACAACGCCTCCACCAGTGCCGTCCCAATGCTCTCAAACACGCTTGATCACCAAGCAACGTCGGCATCGTCTGCAAGGGGTTCTACAGCTGCCCACTAGTACGCTACAACTTACCAGTCAAAGTCATGAACTCGTCCACATAATTAAGGTCACCAAAGTAAATTCAATGGCCAAAACCTCGCGGGCCCCTGCAAGGGAGAAAGCCCCCCCCCATTTTTCGACTAGCACTCCTAGCGGTCATCCAACAAGACATGGTTTTCCGTGGACGGTTTGCTGTTATTTCCAAGGGAGCATAATGGTGATCCAGACACATCCCCCACTTTACTTTGGAAAACAGTACAGCGTCTGAAATTCCTTTGTTCAGCTTTCCCGGGCATGCGGAAGGGCTCATCGCGGGAGTTATGCACAAACAGTGGCGGTATTTTGGGGCCTTCCCGGATGCGCGTGTCTGAGCGACACATCCGACAACGGACTCGAAGATGAGCCTTGCTAAAAACAGATGGAACACTTTCGTTCTTCCATGTCGCTCGACACGTGAAATACGACACTCCTCACTTGAATGTGAGTGGCGTGTGTTTCAACTAGCCACTTCCTCAATTACGAGGTTCAAGTGTGTGGCGTGCTGCATGCAGTGGAGAGAGAGTTTTGATATCATTTAGGACGAAGCTATACGTTTCACTGGACGAAGCTGAGGTGTGACCAGCAGTTGTATCATCATCACTGCCACTGACCAATAATCTTAGTCATCGTGGTATCATTCATCCACAGAAGCGATGGGCACGGGAATTCACCGGTCGAGGCCTCAACATCTATCAACCCTTCGGCCCTTTACGAACCTAAAGTCTTAATAAACGTCTATCTGGTCTTTCCGTACCTTTATTCATCAACATCTGTCCTGGCCAAATGAGGACGTCAACTGGACAGCCACTTTGTCACCACCGGCCACCAGTGACCAGCGGGGCAACATGTCCGGTTCTCTTCGAAGATGGCCATGGTCCACCTCAAGGGTGCTTTCAAAGTTGCGCCTTTATCCCGTTTACAACTTTGTGCAGGTTTGGACTATCGCTTGGCGACGACTAGCGCACGTATTAATCGTGCCGTGAGTCCCTGTTCAGGAGCTGCTATTCAGCTTGTTGTAGTGCAGTCCGGTTCAATTAAATCTTAGAGTAAGCCAGTCCGTGTGACAGGGCTTTCACGTTGATACCAATGCACGTCTTACTTAATTGTGTGTAAGTCTAGGTTTACTGAGCCGCTATAGGGAGCCAGCTTTATGTATTCTCTCTGACACAGAATACATGGAAATTCGTGTCCTGACCTAGCTGTGTACGACAAATGTGTTTTGGCAGCTGCCCAACCGGAATAAATGGCGCAGCGCTGATTGAGATAACACTAATGGGCTCGTGTATACCAACCGCTAACGCCGACAATTTCCAATAAGCTTGTAACCATAAATTATCGTCTTTTATGCGTGTGTGTGAGTTCACAACACAATGGACATCGCGAAAGTCAAGAAAAGTAATTTCTACGCCCAATACCTCGCACAGCTCTCCAACGGGAGAGGGACCCTCAATATTTTTGTGAATAATGTTTCGTTTGTAATGGTTTTCAGTCAGTTATGTTTATCCGCTCAGTCTGAGTAGTATCCCTCTCTATATTACATATTGTAAAACTGAAATTGTATTTACAAACATTTATAACGATGATAACGTCAGTGAACTAAATTTAGCTTTTCCTTTCTTCATAGTTCGATGGGGCAAGATCCGGCGAGTACAGAGGATGTTCAATGTATTCAAATCGCAAGTTCTTCGGAACCTGCATTTTCTGGCCTGCTTCGTGAGCCGGTGCATTGTCACGCAAAAGAAGAACGCCTTTCCGTAGCTTCGCGCGCCGTTTTTCTTTCAAAGTCTCGTTTAACCAGCAGAGCAAGCTACTGTAGTATATGCTGCGTTAACTGTTCCACTCTTCTGGAGATACTCAGTGATCAAAACATCTTCATTGTCCAAGAAGACTATAGCCATGACCTTCCCCTCTGATCATTGAGCCATGAACTTCTTCGGCATCGGAGAACCCGACTGCCGCCACTCCAGGGACTTTTTTTGTGTTGTATCAGGATCATGGTGATGCAACCATGTTTCATCAACTGTAACATGTCGCTGAAGAAGCTAGGGTCACAAGAACGCTCAAAACGCTGCAAAATCAACTGGGAGGCATCCATTCGGCGTTGTTTCTCTCCGGCATTCAAACATTTCGGTTAAAAGCTTTCGCATCCCAACTGTTCATGAATTGCAAGCGCGATACGTTCTCTGGGTATGCCTAAGGTCTCCGCAATTGTTTTAGCCGAGATCCGCCGATTTGCCAAAATAAGGTCATGGACACAATCAGCAAGTTCTGGTGTTGACGCCGTTGGGAGTCTCCCAGGTCTTCCGGCGTCTTCAGTGTCAAAACCCCCCACGCTCTGAAAGTTGGCACACTTCTTCACGGTCCAGTATACGGTGGGCACTCGTCACTTAATGTTTGCATCATTCTATAATAGATTTCCCTTGGAGTTGTCTTGTCTTCTCTTGGAGTTTTCTTCTTGAAGAGAGTAACTTCATGACGGCCCGAAGCTCAACCTTAAAAAATTTCACGCTTGTAGCAGACATGGTTTCTAGCTCACCATAGTTCTGTTGAGAGCCTGCAAAAATGACCGCTTCGCCTATGGCAACCTAGAATAGTCCTTCTAGCCCGCCATACTGTGTGTGGCGTGTTTTTTTTTTTTCTGTTTTGTTTTGCAATAAACCTATATTCCCCCCCCCCCCCGCCATACTTCGCCTCACAAACCCAAAATTTCTCTTCTTCGTGATAGAGATCGCGTTTGTACACCTGGAAGTGTGTCAGACCAGGAACTTTTCAGCACGCCCTCGTATGTAATGTATACCTTATGACGAAACATGCGATGCAGCTTTACCTCACACGGAAGCGACACTAATCGAATTCATTTGTCCGGTATTATCGGATAATAAGTTAAAGGTACGCGAATGTACGTGCAAACTATTGTTCCCTACAACAAGCTGCGTCACACGCGATCGTCCGGTACGGAACTTGTCGCCATCAACAAGTGTTGCAGACAGTGCGAAGGCTATTGTCATGTCAAGGCATGTCACATCAACATCGAACTGCAGCGATTCTTTTCTGACATCATTCTATTCTGAGTCGTACCAACCCTGAAGATGCACATCTCAAACATAGTACAGTGACTCGTAAAGGGGGCGGCCTGCCTCCGTTGATGGGCGTAGCGGATGTTTGTTGCGATTTGTAGCGCCGTTACCACGGGGCGAAGTAACAACAACGGTGAACGACTCGCTTCTAGCGGATATTGTCCATGCGGGAAACTAGAGTCATTGTGGTATTCTTTTCTCGCTACCGCAGCTCTCGACAGTGTGAAAGAGAGAAAACAGGCATTCCGCGTTTCTTTACAAGCATGCATAGTGCGTGCGTTGGAGGTGAATAACTTCATCATGTTACGTTTTGCTTAATGGCATTGTTTGCCTAGAACGCTGTACATTGTTGTGCCACAAAAAAACAAAACATTGTCGGAGACCATTTCTAGGACCATTCCACAATAAACTTCGGGCAAGCGCATTCATTCCTGAGGCTCCTGAGTGTTCTGCACACAAACCTGTTAGGGCTATTTTGTTCCATTCAGATAGTAATGGTTATTCGAAACCCTCAACCGGCCACAACCTTGCACCTTTAATAACTCATGTCTTCTAACGTAGTATGGCGCCAAATTTTCAGGAAGAAGAAAGTCTAGGCGGGTTCTACACAGCATACCCTGCACAAACACCTACCCTTTTCGAACAAAGCATCCCATGACGTCCTCATGTTCTGCTTCGCTTGCCTAGTAATGCCTTGCAGTGTCTTCGTTGCCGGGAAAGCACGATAAACTGCAGGATGACAGAATAAGCCGCGGTCCTCGCCAACGCGGGTGTCGAATTGGCTTTCCGACCAAGGGTATACTCAGAAGAGGCTGGTAACCCGTAAATAACTCCCCCCTCAAGAATCGGGGGACTGATGTGTTTCTTGAAACCGAAAATGATTGCCAGTGGTAGCATGTTCCTAGATCTGTGTCTATTGGCCTTTCTGTTCCATCTTGTGCCATGTGATATATCCACTATTGGCATGTTCAAGCTAAGAATTGCATCTTTTCCTCTCCCATTATTTAATCGCCAGGACATAACATAAAGTTCGAAACGTCGCATTATCATTTTTTTTCTGTTCATATATTTATAATAATAATTCGTAATTCGTGACATTACATCGCGAAACAACTATGATCTCATATTGGGTAAGGTGGGGCAAGATGAGACAGAAATTTGCAATTGAATATGGAATTTTTATTTTTCGTGTTTTAAAAAAAAATTACCCATAGTCACATTCTCAGAGGTCTAGAGCTTCTGATCTGTAAATGAGAACGGACCTAACCGTTCTAAAATAAACACAGAACAAGAAATTCAAAAATGCAGATTGTCTCATCTTGCCCCAACCCTCGGGGCAAGACGAGACAGCGCGTGGGGCAAGAGGAGACACGCCGTGGTCATGAACTATACAAATTAGTTTTTGCAATTTAAGCACCTACACAGCCCCCTTGAGCCCACCGCATACATGATGTGCGATAAGACAACACAGAACCCGATGCTAATCCCCTCCACCGTCCTTCGCAAACAAGGCACCTCCAGTCTGATGTGTCGCTGGTCGCTCGCTTTTGAGTGCGCTTCTGCTTTGCTGGAAATATCCTAGGACATAGGAAAATTTGCTGGAAAATCCTAGGCAATATGCAAAAATGGAATCTCTGAGGAACAAGCATAAGGCCACCTAATAGTTGAGTGATCAGTTTCTAAATTACATTAAATTTAAATTGCATTACATTTAAATTACTTAAAGGGGCCGTAAACAGGCCACCAAACATTTCTGAAATAATGATACCCCATGAAAGAACGCAGACCATAATACCCAAATATACATTTCGTTCGGCTCTTGCCAGCTCATTGACCCATATAACTGCTTTCAAAGATGAGTAACCAGCGAGCCTCTCTCCACCACGCGTACATCACATGGCTACGTAGCGTTTTGCCGTCCAGTCGGGGGGGGGCCGAGCTGTGCACATGACGTTTCAAATTACCAGCCAATAAACATACTTCGTTATCAGCTGTGAGTCGGAGCGCTCAGTTTATTTGTGTGAAACGACGTTTTGCGCTCCGTAGTTCCGAAATTCAACGTCATGACATCTTCAACATCTCTGGCTGGCGCAAACGTCAACAGTTGGGCTGCTATCACATGACGCGATTCGAACCCGGGTTCCTCCCAGTCACGACGTGCCATGGCTAGCAGGCTATCCACTGTACCACGCGAGCTGGTGACGCGATGCCGCGTGGCTCAAACCAAAGTACGGCACCCCAGTTGTCGGAACCATTCGAAGATGACGAAGATGTTCCATCGCGCACCTACCTAAGATTCCGGAACTGTAGTCCCGGATATTCATTCGCGCTGGTGGTGTGCTGCGTGCTACTGCCCAGAAAACGTAGTGCGCGTATGATACCTAAATTAAACGCATTTCTTTTTCAGTTTGAGGCTGTAACTGTTTAGATTTTGAATAGAAGAGGATTCACGTTCATCTAGTCCAATTCCGCATTTGAAATAAAATCATACGTGGAACACTCGATCGTAATTGGTGAGGAAAGCGCTACGTCAAAATGACGTAAAGTTAGAGCGCGGGGCGGAGCTAAAATGCGAAAGGGTGCAGTGAATATTTCATCCGTATGCAAGCGCCTTTTGTTTTTGAGCGTTCGAAATTGCAAGGAGTTTTCACTGCATAAGCTTCAATAATATAACACAAAGAAATGTGCACCTTCTGTACCTGTTTACGGCCCCTTTAAGTTGTCGCGTCTTGCCCCGTAGATACCATCTTTTTCTTATTTTTTTATTGCGTGTTAGCGCCGCGAAGCAACTGTGGCTATGAGCGGCGTACAGATGTGGACAGACGGAGAGAGGACAGCAGGAAGGGGTGGGGGACAGGGGGATTAGTATGCGTCCTGGGCCGACTTCAGGGGGAACTGTGCCGACATTCGTCTGGAAAGTCTTCGGAAAACCCAGGGAAAACCTCAGACAGCACAGCCGGCGGTAGGATTCGAACCCACCACCTCCCAGTCTACAGCACGACCTTGGTTACCACCAACGAGCGGACGCCTTAGCCCACTCGGCCATGCCGCTGGTATAGATACCATCGGATGCATTAATTTTTCAGTTAAACACCCGATAACCAAGAGTGCCCATATTTTGCATATATCTAGATGAATGAATAAAGAAATAGGATGTGGACTTCCATTGACAGAATAAACCTGCGACACGCTGTTGCACAGCTGACAAGAAAAAGGACAACAGAAAATTGCGCCTTTTTTGCGGGTCTTTACATTCCAGGCAGTAGTAACCGATTTTTTTTTTCTCTTCAACGCAAATACCAATCCGGACAATTCTCACGTCCAATAAAGTGGACAAGCAGAGCCACCTATGAGTAAAGTTTCAAGCGCATGGGGAAACGCGTCTCTGAGACAGGCGGCGTCGAGCAAAAAATGTCTCATCTTGCCCCACCTTACCCTTTATGTCTCACACTAATTATTTTCACGGTTCAATGGAATAACCGAATGTGTTATAAATCTCACCTACGGCTCCCCAGATGCCGTTCTTAGGTCTATAGTGCCAGCCCATAGCGAGAGATCAATCAGCTAGGTCAACATTATACTACGTCGCAGTACTGTGCTGTTCGCTAGCAGTTGCCTTCGTTGTGTCAAAAACTGGTCCACTTTCACGCGATGTCCTTTCTTCAGCAATTTGCATAAGCGCTATTGAAGATTTGGAATGAAGTCCGAGTAAAGAGTCAACATGCCGAGAAAGTACCTGCAGATATGCCTTTGCCAAGCACAATAATGCACGTAATACATTTCCGCCGGCGAGTACCGAAAGCAGACCCTCCCAATGTGATAGCGTACAGTGATCGCTCTTCGGGACGTGAAGGGTTGTTTTGCACTCTGCCGCACTTTTCCTACCAGCTTTGAGACCCCCACCAATGGAGTCGGCCATTCGCTATGGATAAGCCTTGCGCAGAACCGTTGTCCTCCGGACATCAGTGATTTTCGCGAGACAAATGCCACGGGAAACGGGCCTGGGAATTTGACGTGGCAGGTGTGTTGGTCACCCTTGGAGTCCTCGCAAACAGTTAATAAAACAGTGTGGTTAAAAATAAAACAATGTGGTTAAAAAATAAAACAGTGTGTTTAAAAATCAGAGTGGTGAGACGTGCCAGAGTACTCGAAATCGGAAAGCACATGGAATTTTAGTCTGTAAGAATGAAGCAGGTCTTCTTCCTTTTCGCTTCATGAAGACAATTTAAACAAATTTGTACAACGTCGAATTACATGTTCCAGCACAACAGAAAGAGAATGCAGACGTCAGCCGTCTTGTTCCCGATTTGGCCTCATATTCGCACAGACAAAGAACAACGAAAGTTCGACACATCGACCACAGCCCCCGTGCACGCACGAGTTCAACTCGCTCAACTGTCCTTTCCCGGCGCCCGGGTCGCTCTTTCCATGTACGGGACCGGAACACCGGGGCCGCGGAATGGGAACACGCCTTCGGTTCAGCCTGTGTGACAGCGCAAGCGTGAGCCAAATTGTGCGATCCGGCCGCGGAGGATGCCGGCAAAAAGGCGTGAAAGCGTCGGGGCCGCAAAAGGGAGAGGCTCGGGGTACTTGAACTGACTCTTGGAACGATGACAACAGCCGGGTGGTTTTCACTCACTCGTCCGCACCCCGCGATGCCTTCAGCGAGTGCCAATAAAACAGCTGGCAGAAACACAAACACGCTCGCGCTGCAGCAGATGCACTCGAGTACGCGCGCAACGCGTGTGCCTGCCTGAATACGTGTCGCTGAATAAACCGAGGGATACGCCTATACCCTTCTTTTCCCACGCTTATTTCCCTCTATCACCGTTTTTGCCGCACGCTAATATTCGCAGGATTCACATCCTCTGCGTCATTTCGCCTTCCACTGTATTTTCACGCACGGTATCATGGTCGTCAGTAACACACGATCATCCTATACTTCCTACGTGTTTAAATTCCGACTCTTCTTAAAGGAACAGTAAAGCTATACGCGTGCAAACTCAGAAAATTTTTCTATTCGATAGCTAATGCCGTTTACGTCACGATTTTAGTCCCAACTTCACCCACAGTTTTTTTTTCTTTCTTTTTCGAACTGAGAGCTATGGGCAACAGTGCGTCTACGTTGCCACCAATTTCACATTGCACGGAAAGTATGGCAGCAAAACTACATTGCATGCGCATAACTTTCGGTCTAAAACGGGGGGAAATCGACTACGTGTCGGCAACGTAGCCATCAGGAGCAGCAAATCATTCCGGGGGACACAGATCGCTGTCGCATCGCGGATTGGATGTTATTTCTCACCATACCAGGGCGTACTGTACTATAGTACTATAGGCCATGCACCAGACTTCGCCCCTCGAGTGCTTTGTCATATGTATAACTTGTTGTGCTGAGTTTACAAGCAACAAACGATTAAACTAACTCGCCAGCACAAACAGCCTTCCGCAAGAACGTTGTGACAGCAACGGACGGAATAATCCTAGGCAACGGAGGACAAAATATCGAGCATTTTTGGAGCTAAATCAGAGTGGCTGAGACAACAGCAGCACGGGAGGGAGGGAGGGCGGGCGGACTGGTAGGGGGGTGTACTTTACACGTCACTTAGAGGCGAAAATGCTATAGTGAAGGCATCTTTATACGTGCGTGTGGCAATAAAGAGCAATCATCTGAATTCGATCGAGCTCAACCGACACACGAAGGAGATGACCCGCGTCAGAGCTTTCGGCGTTCGATGGCTGTCACCATTTTATGGCAACTTTTACTACGAACGCATTAGTCCTTCAACTTACAGTCTTGGTGTTGCTCTTAACACGCGAAGCGTTATCATCGTATCACTGCCGTATCCCATAGATACCAAGAGAATTCGTGCTATAGTATGCCGCGAAAGACAGTTCATTGTAAATTCCATAGCAGAAAACCCGTGAGGGGCTTTGTGATAGAAATAAGAGCCATCGTAGTTTATGAGAATCACGTTCACGTGATATTACGGAGCATCCCACGTATATATCAGTCCTGCCGCAGCTCGGCGAAGCCCTGCCTCCTGTGTCATCTAATATCTGATCTGTAAACTGCATATAAGCATCCAGCGGACGCGACCATAGAAGATAAAAACGAAAGTGGGAAGACGAAGTAACCCAACACCTGCTGTTTATGCAGGTGTTTTTGAACCTGTTTAGGAAACGGCTCGCTTTGCGGGTTGGCAACAAAGTTCGTGCTCTAGAAGAGACGTAAAGGGATTATCCAACGCAAAGCGACTACAAGTTACTTTGCAGCTATGCATGGCAACACTAAAAATTCGTACGTTCACAACTTGCCCAATTTCAGGAGTAAATAAGATATAGATTTTCATGATGTAACACTCAGTCGGGATCCCAGGACGTGTGAGCAACCCGTGTCGAAGCACAGCGGATGTCCAAACCATGGAAATGTTAAAGAAACATCTTGACCACCAACGCACTTCTAAACATTTGCGTAACACTTGTCTTTCTTCTTTTCCTTTACCTAATGTGAAGCAAGATGATCAACGACAAGTTCGATCTTTTTTTATTGATATATACTGCATTCATATCCACGTCTGCAAGTATGGCTTCATGTCTGCATATAAAGACGCAGCTCTCGCCCTAGGCCGCGTTGGACTGGTCATTGCTGGGATACCCAACTTGTTATATCGTTGCTTCGTTCACTGCTACGTGCCTTTTTCTCTCCTTACACGATGGTACCCAAACGACAATCCTCGATTAGTAACCTGAGATAGGAACATCGTAATTCGTAAGGCATCTATAAGAACCGTCTGACCTTTCCCCCTTTCCTTTAACTTTAATAAACATACCCCCCCCCCCCCCTCCCGTGTGAATAACACGCCACAATCGCAGCGGCTTATATTGGTACGCTGCAGAGAGTTCGAGCCTGCAAAAAAACTTCAACAATTCGTCCACGCATTTTGGAGGTAGAATACAAGCAAGTGAGGATAAAGCGCAAGGAATTTGCGTTCTCCAGTCACTACTGCGATTGGGCGGACAGACCAAGGAATTCTGGTACCGTCCTGGCCGTCCCGTCTCTGCGAAACACACAGTAATGAGTGACAAGCCAAAACCGGTGAGCATCGAATTGGAAACTGTGTACGGAATAGTGGTTTCTAAGAGGCGATCAGAACCCCCTGTGCTATTCTTAACCTAAGAAAGGCGGAACGATTTTCGTATATTTTTCTTCGCGCCTGGGTTCATGTGTCGAACAAGGACCACAAGGCAGAGCTTCCCGTGCACAGCGACTAAAGATGGATATGCAAGGTCGGCACAGTGAGCGGAGGTCGTCAGGACTGCTCACACCTTTGGAACAAAAGGTGGAGGAGGCACGCATATGCAATGAGGAAACAAAGAAGGAAGCGAAGGCCGACATACATCACAGAAGACCTTATTTCAACCGCTACCCGTTTGGGCAAACAGTGAAGCGCGCGTGCCGATCTACTCGCTACAATCGTTGAGCGACGGCCGTGGTACGCAGCCAAGTTTAAGGAGTGATAACTGACATGACATGATAACTGACATGTTCCTGAAGATCCGGCGGAACAGGACTTCTACAGGACGTACCAGTCACCTAGCTCGACACGTCCTTGTCGGCAGGCACGAATATAGAATGGGGTGGGGGGACGGGGGGGGGGGGGGGGTTAGGATGTCCTGAACCTCTTTATGTCATCACCTCCTGCTTCAATTAACATTGTAGCATGTTGGCTAATGCAGGACCTCCCTAGCGTTGTTTGACATGCAGCACGATCTGGAAACTGTGCCATAATGTTGTCACCTAAATATTAATATTGTATACGCAACTACTGTACGTCATTCTACATAAAACGACCTCCGCCCGCCTGCACGAGAGCAGGAAGGCAGATAACATCCACCCACAAAGATAAGTCCATCGCAAGTTATATTTGCGACGCTCCTAGCCATTTCCGCTAGCTGCTTGCAGGCGCTGCAGGCTCGTGTAGTGCTAACCCTACAGACATATTCGTGCTGCACTAAATTTCCGCCTACTTCGCTACAACAGGAAGATGGAGAAATATTGTACTCACGATCGAATTTGTCTACGTTAGAACGAGGACATATTACCCTGTCGTCTCGAAGTCCTCGCGAGACATTTCGGAAACTGCTTTCATACTAAGTAGACTCGGCGAAAAGCGTTACAGCATGTCATCGCTGGTAACACTCAGTACTTTGTGTCACTAAGGCCCGGTTTCACAAGCGTTGGTTAACTTTGAACCGAGATCAAGTGTTGCTAAAACCTAAAAATTGAACTCATTTTTTTTTTTTTACAAACTTTAGTTGGTGACGTAATCAATGTTTCAGTGACAATAGCTCCCTCTAGTGAAGCAGAGTTCAGGGTTCAAATGTTAATCGGCGTTGGTGAAACCAGGACTAAGTCGCTAATACAGTACGTGTATAGGACGAATAGGTATTTCCAGGCTGGTGCCAAGCTAGAATGTTGTCAACCGCAGCTCTGTTCTGATAAGCCACCTGGCAGCCTCTCATACATGCACTCGAAAATTGCGTCGCATTATAAAACCCCTCCGAACCTCTCACAAATGGCATCACCTTTATTACGTGAACAACAATTAAATGATGAGTTCACGAACAATTTCCTTACTGGCAATGAAAGTGCACTCGCATAAATGGAAGCTGTTACGATTACCCGATACGATTGACGAAAGCTGAAGAATCCCTTGGACCAACATGGCAACTGAACAGCGCATAATAAACTATTGCAGCCCCGACGTCGGACTGCGGAACACTCCGAGCTCCTGGAAGAAACGAGGGGGTAAGACACCAGGAAAAAGAATCCCCCAGCCTCGTTCTCGAATTAAAGATTTACCACGGACGTCACTGGCCTCACCCCTCGAGGGGGCACAATAGGTTCGAAAAGACCGTCATTGCAGCGTAGGTCAAGCGAAGTTATTTGGTGTCGGTTTTCGATTCCTGCCCCATGCCATTCTTTTTGATTTTATTGATATGCTGCATACGGTACTCTAGGAAGAAATGGGAGTAAAGTGGAGAGCCGATTCCAGCGTTTAGTTCCCTTGAGTGGAATTACTCCCCATGTTAGTCTCCTTACCCTGAAATTTGCACACCAGCACTGCAAATAGCCCTCAAACTTCGCATATGGTCCCCTGAATGCAGCAATCACCGTAAATATATTCTCTGTGTGAATTTGATGGAACGGGCCAATATAATTGCGCAATTTTCTGCCTACACAGGAAGAAATGGTGAGCGCTTCTTTCTTAACAAACTGCGCCCTATGCATGTCACAAGAATTTTTATTACTCTCCATACCACGGTTTAATTCAAAGTAGTTTCATTCATGCACATGCGAGGGAAAAGCGTGAAATGCAGTTCCCCAGTCTCTGACACTCATTTAGTCCTCACGTATTTAGGCCCAGATTGTGGCGATGCATTGAGTCCCCAAAAGGGCTAAAATCGCGTACGAGAACTTAGAGACACTAACTGGACTGTGAGTACGATGATAGTGAAGGTGTGGACCACGGTTGTGTGGACTGTGTGCGATCGTGACCTCATGAGTTGCATCGTGGCGGCAAATCCAGTAGTAGTGCTCCCTTGTGAGTGACGTCATGCGAGTAAACCCTACCAGCACTATGCGCGTTCCTTATTTGCTTTCATTTCACTTTACGGCGATTCCATTCCGCGTGATTGGACGGCAACAGAGTGCATGGCTACGAGGCAGCGGAATCGTTCCTTCCTGCTTTTTGTGAACGTGCGCACCAACGACTGCATTATAATAGGCTCAGATACGCATCATCAACAACGCCGAGACCGATGCAAATAATACCTGACCTTATTCTGAAATGTCCGTTTCACCGAGGCGTATTACAAACTTGCCGTTAGCGCCGCATTTATGGTGTGCAGCCGAGCACAGTACGGAGGTCATATTGTCCGACACAACCGAGCTAGTGCGTGTACTCTTCACAATGGTGCAATGATTTGTATCGCTGCCGTTATCTTAGCCTTCCGAAGTTAGATAGAGGTGATGAACTGATAGCCAGCCGGGAAGAGAAGAGGGCCGCAGAACTTGATGGCTCTGGCCATTTCAGTAAAAGCTCTCCAGCGATTACCGTGGAATACAATTTGTCAGGAGACACAGCGCTTTTACTCTTTTTTTTTTTTGTCTTGTTTCTTATTTTTGTTTCTTTACAATTGGAAACATTTTTGTTCGGGGGCAAACAAGGAGAAAGACCTTTTTGGCCGCGCGCCATACGTACTCTTTTAGGTCCATTCACATGTCACTTGTGTACTACCGCGTGCCAACATGGAAAAATGAGGCATGTGAAGTGAATATGGCACTGTGATATCCGAATGGGCTTGAAGCACACCAGAACTTTCCCGACTCTCTCCAAGCATGCGCTGTATTCCGCCCACACGGAGTAACTGTAGGAGGATCTCCCAAATTTGGTATAATTATCTTGAGAATTGGGCATCGCTACGAGCTCCAGCTTATGGCAACCCACTAACGGCCCACCCCATAATGAGAGCAATGAGCATCACGAGCAATGTCGTGTAATTTCTTTTCTCTCTTTGTTCCTTTTATTATTTTAGTTCTCTTAGTCTCGGCCAAGGTTCCCCCTTTTGAAGATTATAAGACATTAGTTGTACTGTTTCAGGCAAAACTGAGCACAGCAAGTTGCAGCCTGGCCAGGCCACTGATTTCCACAAAATATGTGCTCGGGGCAATTATGAAGAACGGTTTCTACCTTAGAATAACCTATGTAGTAAGCCATAAATAATACATACAGTCATTTTATTTAGTGCCCAAAAATTGTCTGTCACATGGTCCTTGAGAGCAGAATTGCAAATAAATGTAGCAGATACTTAAAAGAATTGAAATAAGTAATCGTAAAATATCGCTCCAACGCGGAAAATTGAAATATGGCAGTCGTGGAAATAAAGCCAGACAGCAGCAGGACGTCAGAACAGATACTTTTCACCTTGATCACTCTAACATCTGCCATCACCTAATCACTATGGTGCAACTATGTCACACACACTAACTACATGTTCACTGCATGGTAGCATTGGATGCAGATCTTTGTATCTAGATAATTAGCAGCACGAAGTATAAACTTTATGCAAAGCCAGGTGTGGCAAGATTGTCTGCTAGACTTGTTCGGTGAAAATGGTATATCTGTCGCACAGTAAGAGTAAAGGACATCGCGTAAAACAAATAGAAAAAAAAACTGACATAAAAACTTATATAAAAAGTCAATATATTGTGTTTGTGTGCTCAATCTTATGCTATGACATCACTTACACACCTGCATAATAAACCAAAGCTAACTAAGACCCAAAAAATGTTAAGTTTCAGCTTTCCTAAAGGTACAGGAGGCAGCCAAATTGTGATGTTAACTATTCTGTCAATCAATGTTCTAAAACTATAACTGATTTCCAGTTAAATTTTGTATTACAGTATGCATTGTTGAAAGAAGAATAAGGCAAGCCAGCTGGCGTGACACAGAATGAAGATTCATAGCTTGAGCTCGAGCAGAAACAAGAGAACAAATAAGACAGAAGGAAAACACAACTACACAAACTCAGAAAGAACACAAACTAGAAATCTGAGTTTGCATAGGTATGTTGTCCTTTTAGCCTTCCTCAAACTCAACGTATGAACCTTCATTCTACGGTACTCCCATTTAAAATTTATTTTGGAGAGAAAAAAGATGGCTGTTGATGCCCCTCCATTTCACTCCGCGAACTTTCAGCGAATGAGCTGGAATACTCTAGCCGATGAAGCCGTGATCCACGGATGAGTGGTTATGGTATGGGTTCAAGAGAAATGCTCAGCGAGGCACTTTTCACCAGTAGCCATGTGTAGCACACCGGCAGAAAGGTGTGGCAAACAGACAGCATGGTGGACAGTGATCCCGTCACAATTTCCTACATTTACAATGAATTTACTGAAATATCGTATTTGGCATATGATTCAAGTGAGCAAGGCAAAGCGATAGGAAGTGGAACTTCACTTTCAAGTTTTTTAAAGTTCACTTTCATAGAAAGTGAACTAAAATAATGGTATTTGTATGAGGCTCCCTGATTGCCACGCCTAGAAAAGTGAGCAAGATTTAGCTCTCGCCTGGCCGGTGGTATGCTGACGAATTGGCTAAAACGTGCTCGTAACGCTCTGTCATACATCATTGTTTTATGAATCTAACAGCTCGAGGCAATCAGCTTTACAGCGACAGCTGAAGTCGGTTTAACGGAACACTCTTTGCTGCATTCGCTGCGGGCTCAAAAGCACGCTAGCGCTAGTACGGCAGTGCTTTTGTTCGGCAACGAAAAAAAAAAAAAGAAACAGGAGTCGATACCACTATCAGCGAGCGAGGGTCTCTACGGCAGAAACACGCGATTTCGCCGCACCCTCAAGTACCTCCCGCAGCGAGGAATGTGAAACATGCATCCCATTGCGGCAACGATTAACGGTTGCACAACCGCCGATACACATGCAGTGCGAGCTTGAGCCGTTGGGAATGTCGCATGTCATGAGGAAGCTCCAGCACGGGATGTCTCTCCGGTCGACCGCCGTACTCAGATTTATGATACCCACAGACATTCCGATGATTCGTCCGAAGGCGGAATTGATTACGATGCAGCCCCGTTACTTGTAAACACCGCACGTGAGGGCAACCGCATATCTCCCGGCCTTTGTCACTGTTCACGCTGCCGACGTAAACAGACAGCAGCGACCAACTCTGGTTGAGCAAGCGTAATAATCACGAGTAGACAGTGAATGATATAAGTTACATACGTACCAAACTGAATATGAACGAGTTATAAACGAGCAGAACGACACTGCATGCTCATCACTTTCACCAGTACACAACACCATTTACTGCACTGGCAAGCCGTTGTACTCCGCAGGGTGAAGTCAAGATATGTTGAATACGTGCACGCACTGGTGTAGAGGTATTGCCAGACGAAACACTACGTGTAAATATCACAACAAACACACCAAACATGCACAATGAGCGAAGACTGAAACATACACAATCCCCTTCACGCAATCTCCTCGACACTAGCGAGAGCAAGCAGCCGCACAACTCTCGTGCTCTCTCGACTGCAATCTCGGTTGTGTGAGGGTTGCCAAACCGCTTCGCTGAAAGAGTAACACAGGATTCGGTTTCGGTTTCGATTACACTTGGTGAACGGTGGTGGTTGGGTGTTCCTGTTTCGTGCCTGACGTGATTGAAACGTTGAATTTCCGTAACTTTTCCTAGAGTAGGTATGGGCTGCCATTAGGGGTGCGTGATTTGATCGTTTTATACGTGTCTTGTCATGCTTACCAAATTAGCATTTAAAAAAAAAAGATCAAACTTTTGATACAATAAAAGCGTACAAACACTTCGACACAAGGATACAGGTTAGATGGCAATATGGCAAACATGAAAGCTGGGCTAAACGTTTATCGTATTATATAACTGCGATACCTAATACTCAATACTGCCAGAAATCGAGCTCTCACTATGCGAACACTCGATACGGGGCCCTCCCCTGGACAAAATAAGATAAGTATTTAAAGAGATGGAAACATTCAAATAATTTATTTTACTAAAAAATCAAGCTTTCGGACTCCGTCGTTTTTTAGTAAAATAAATTATTTGAATGTCTCAATCTCTTTAAATACTTATGCTATTCACTTGCGAGTGCTAGACTTTTTCAATTTTTACCTGTTAGTTTCGACAAAATAACTACAACATACTAACAAAGAGGTAAAAATTAAGTGAGCATGCAAATAATAATGTACAAGATGTAGTGGGCGTTCCTATTGATTGTTCTTTATTGACTACACTAATCAATCTAATCTTATATCTCTAATCATCAGCAATACGTCAGAGTTTATTTATATGACGGTCTACCGGTTTTTCTATGCCATTTGACACATATTCCGCTGATACTATTCTTATTATTGTGTTCTCCAAATATATTGAGTCTTTCATGTTATGCAGGCATATGTTTCAGCTATGTAGGCAAAAACCTGACAGCCAAGAAACGCAAAAAATAGAAAATACCGTGAGACGAACCGTTGCGGCGAAAAGAAACAAAATGGACAGTGTTGTGGACACATCTCTTACGTAGAATACGTCAGTGTCGTTTGTGTGCGCCGACGTGGACTCCGCGTGCCGAAGCTTTGCAACGCTCTCTCTAGAGCCGTTCAATGATCCCTCACAAGGATAAGGTGGGGCAAGATGAGACCGGGCAAGATGCGATATTTTTTGCTCGACGCCGCCTGTCTCGATCAGAGGCGCGTTGCTCCATGCGCTTGAAACTTTACTCATAGGTGGCTCTGCATGTCCGCTTTACCCAGAGCCATATATCGGGACAGTTTGGCCATTCTCTGATCTTTTGCCGCCTCATGGGTGGAGTCTATTTTGACGTCGGAGTCGTCGTTGGGCCGCCCCAAAAGCCTGAATCCAAGCAGAATCCGCTTATCAGCCATCTGATGCGCGCCATATTGATGCTGTCCATCAGCTTTGGTGTCGCAATGAATGCAATCTACAGGAATAATCGGCTTATGACCCACAGCCGCCTGTGATAAGGGGGGGGGGGGGGGGGGGCTTTGTTGCCAAACTGAAAGAGTTAAGGACGAAGGGCTTTCGAAGGACAACGTACGCACGTGTCTTCACTCCTTGCATCGTAAACAACAATCAGCATCAACAGTGAGTTTTAGTATAACGTTGCTAAGGTTATCGTGTCTACCGGAACCAATCGTAGTCGCGTGTGACTCAGAATCTTATCCACTGATTGGATCCGGTTGATACGGCTCCACGCAAGCCACGTTATCAACGGTCTGCTAAAATTCTCTAATAGGGCGTCGGCGACAGGCTGACAACGGGACAACAATAGAGCACGGCGAGTGAGGTGGCTTAGCCGTGACGTCGCATGACGCGTTTCAAGTTAGGCTCCTCCTAATGGCCAAACTCTCCCTATAAATGGCTCTGGCTTTACCGGCTTTACCGTACGTGAGAATTGTCCTGATTGGTGTTTGCGTTCATGAGAAACAAATCGGTTACTTCTGCCTGGAATGTAGCGACCAAAGAAAAAAAAAGCGCGATTTTCTGTAGTATTTTCTTTCCTTTTTGTCAATTGTGCAGCAGCGTGTCGCGGACTTATTCCGTCAGTCTAAGTAACATCCTATTTCTTCATTCATTCATTTCGATATTAAATATGGGCACTCTTGGATGTGCGGTGTTTAACTAACAAATTAATGCATCCGATGATATGCACGGGGCAAGACACGACAACTTAATGTAATTTAAATTTAATACAATTTAAATTTAATGGAATTTAGAAACTGATAAGTCAACTATCAGGTGGCTTTATTCTTGATGAAGGAACGAATAACCGAGAGTAGTCTGCGTCATAGTCTGCGCCCTATCTCTTTTATGGCTTTATTCTTGTTCCTCAGAGATTCCGTTTTTTTTTTTTTTTTTTCATATTGCCTAGGCTTTTTCAGCAAATTTTCCTGTTTCCTAGGATATTTCGCAGAAAGCAGAAGCGCACTCGAAAGCGAGCGACCAGCGACACATCAGACTGGCGGCGCCTTGTTTGCAAGGGACGGTGGAGGGAAATAGCACCGGGCTATGTGTGTGATGTGCAATAAATTTATTATATGTGGACGCTGAGCTCAAGGGGGCTGTGTAGGTGCTTGGATTGCAAAAACTAATTTGTACAGTTCATTAACACGGCGTGTCTCATCTTGCCGCACCCGATGTCTCGTCTTGCCCCGAGGGTTAGGGCAAGATGAGACAATCTGCATTTTTTAATTTTGTTGTTCTGTGTTTATTTTAGAACCGGCTAGGTCCGTTCCTGATTTACATAAGAGAAGCTCTAGACCTCTGAAAATGTGCCTATGGCTAGTTTTCCTTTTTTTGAAAAACACGACAAATAAAAATTTCATAGTCAATTGTAAATTTCTGTCTCATCTTGACCCATTTTCCCCTATATACGGCATTTTGTCGCCTTTCTTCCAGCATCCGTTCTATTTCATATTCCATTTATATAACATATTATGTTTGCATACGTTGCGACATTTCGAAGTGAAGTCGATTTTTTTCTCACTTTTTCACTTATGTGGCGTGTTACGTCTAATAGCGCGTTACGACTGTTTTTTTAACTTTATTATTGTGGAACTCGTTTTTTTTAGACTCGTTTGGGCAGTCAAACACGCGCGCAGTCTCCTCAGTTGCGTCATTTTTGCATTGTGCCCTTACATCTGTCGCCGTGTCAAGGTCGCGATAAGTCGCGGTAGTTATCACGCCTACATCTCTGATTTGTCACGTGATACTGTTGCCACATGCCCTCGACTATTCTACCAGAAGTAGTATACGTTCGAATTCTGTCCTAATTTCGTTGAGCTTGGCTACCCGAAACGGCCCTCCCATGTGGATCCAAAGACGTATCCTACGTCAAAACCCGAAAAGAACCGTACTGAACAAAATCTTAGGAACCTGAGACGAGGTCTATGATGGCATGAAAAGCCCGATTTAGGAGTTAAGACGTCCTCATCGAGGCATGGCGTTCCAATTTCCCACATTTGACACCATTTGAAAACCCCTCTTGTTTTTGTAGCCTCTGACTCAGCTGAAAACGTCCCTTTTCGACAAGTTCTGTCTTTCAGACCGCTACTTCATGAACAGCTTCACTACTATAGCGGCTATTTTACTCCCTCTGCGGATCAGCTGTGGCGCAGATGTAGAGGTCTCGGAGCAACGGGACTCCGCCACAAAATCACCACAAAGGTTGTGGTATATCTTTGACCTTTCGGCTGTCAGGAATGTCTCCCCCTTACGCTGCGCTGATTTTATCCAAATGAATATCTTACGAAGCGTGCGCGCCGCTTTTGTGTAGCAAGTTGTTTTTAGAAACCAACACTGGGTTTACGTCACCGTGCGGCTTTAGATAGCACTGCTCGTTTTGTCCTACCATTGTTTTAGAAGAAAACAACGTTTTCTGAAGCATAGGCATTTTTAGCCTGTTGAAATCTAAACTAGAGCACTGCACGGGCCGTATTTTTAAGCCCAGGCCGGACCTGAGCCCAGCCTTCCTTTGATTTACCCACCCAGGCCCGGCCCGATGGCTGCATACCTAGTCCGGGCCCGGCCCAAACCCGAAGGAATCTAAGTTTCTTGGCCCAAGCCCGGCCCGAGCCCGAGAAATTTATAGGCTACCCGTCCAGCCTAGCCCGGCCCACTGTATCAGGCTGTAAAATTTGACCGTGGCTAACTAAGAGAAGGGTAACACAGCCTCGAGGCCGACCTAGGCCCGGCAATGTACGGGCTCGTGCCCGGCACGGGCCCGTAATGGTCTAACCCAAGTCCAGCTCAGGCACACAAAATAAAGTTTTACCCGGCCCGGCCCGTGCAGTGCTTTAATCTTCTGAGCCATAGTAGCCGGGCCAGAATGCAGCATACGTGGTGGGCCATTCCAGCGAAAACCAGTCAGAGGTGTAGCTCGACCCTGTTAGATTTCGCTGAAAAAAAAAATATGTGCAGTCCTTTAGGGGTATGTATGTAGGATATAAACTTTTTGCGTGCTTAAACTAAACGCGTGCCTTCCGGATACATACAGGCGACATTTCTACGCTTTCTTTGTCTGGTGTTAGAGGGGAAGGGTTCACCTAGCTTCCCGAAGGGCGTATGGAACGAGAACAAATCCGGTGATGTCGTAAGAGCTTGGAGGGCATTCCAGCTCTTCGTCTCCATGTATTTGCCAAGGAGCCCGATTTATGCTTTTTCTCGAAAACTAATTAACGGATATTAACACTGGCGGTCTTATTGGAAAGAGGGTCGAAGCCGGGATGGGTCGGTTCTCAAGTCCAGAACTCCGAAGTTTGCGTTATTTTTTTTGACGATGGTTTCGTAAAGATGAAGAAACATTCATTATTTTCGTGGCGTCTCTTTCAAGGCGTATTTTTCCATTTCCACTGCAAGCAGGGAAGAACCTCTGGAAGAACCGTTACGATAAATTTTTGGCAAGTTAGCCTTCATTCAGGACCCCGAGATTATTTTTACTCATAAACTACTGTATGGAGATTCGCTTCACGTAAAAATTCGAAGCTGACCTCTGTTCATTGCATAACTAAGTAATCGAGAATATGGATCATTCGTCAAAAATCACACTTTTCAGATTAGTACGATGGGTGTTCAAGTCAAACCGGGACTTTTCATTTTTTGAAAAAGTAAAATGAACTTACAGGCGAGAAATTAGTTTTATTTTTCAACGTAATCTCCAGCTGCACTAATGCACTTGTCCCAGCGTTTCACGGGGGCTTGGATTCCAGCAGCGTAGAAATCCTTACCGGCGCGTAGCAACCATGATCGGACCGCATTCTTGACCTCGTCGTCGCAGCTGAAGTGGCGGCCCCCAAGGAACGCCTTCAGTGGCCCGAAGAGATGGAAATCGCTGGGGGCGAGGGCTGGACTGTAAGGGGGATGTGGCAGCAACTCCCAGCCAAGTTCCTGTAAGGTGCGTGTCGTGAGATGCGCGGTATGCGGGCGTGCATTGTCTTGTAGGAGGAGGACTCCTTCGGTGATGAGGCCCGGTCGCTTTTGCTTCAGCGCCTTATGCACATCCCTGAGAACCTGGCAGTAATATGCACTATTGATGGTGGTACCACCAGGCAGAAAACCAACATGAATAACGCCAGCCTTGTCCCAGAAAACCGTGGACATGACCTTACCCGCAGATGGGGTGCTTCGGAACTTCTTTGGAGCTGGCGAGCCCGGATGCTTCCACTGTTCTGATGCGCGTTGAGACTCATGAGTGAAATGGTGCACCCACGTTTCATCGCACGTGGTGATCCGATCATGGAACAGCTGTCCTTCAGTGTCGAAACGACACCTTAGCTCTTGGGAGATTTTCAGTCTTCTCTGCCGGTCAAACACGGAGAGCTGCCTCGAGACCCAACGGGCACTAACTTTCCGAAACTGGAGGTGTTCATGAATGACAGTGTTTAACGTTCCCACAGAAAGGTCCGTCTTTTGAGAGATGTCATCGGTCGGTCCTTGAGGATCAGGCGCTCCACGAGTTGGATGTTCTCAGGAACTCGGACACTGGGCTCTGAGCCGGCCGGGATCGTCCAACACTAATGTTCAGCCGTCTCGGGACCGTTTGCACCACTCAAACGCTTTGCTGCGGCTAAGTGTATCGTGGCCATACTGAGCCTGAAGTCTTCTGTGAATTTCAGATGACTTTAGGCCTTCATTCACGAGAAACTTCATGACAATTCGCTGTTCGATGTGCGCGCTCGCCTCGTTGACGGCCATCTTGCCCAGCACGTGTCTTCTGTTTTGCACAAACTTTGGACCACCACGTGGTGAACGCGGAGGCCTGTCGCGTGTGAAAATGACGAAAAAGAAGTAGCGCGAGCCATTTCTACACTCAGGAGACAGAAAGCCTTGGTTTCACTTGAACACCCCTCGTATTTTCACATACCTGAGGCCGTATGGGAAGTGAAAGAAGTCGTGCCATTTGTAGGACAAATCCTCTGCTATAATATATTGAAAATCTACAGGTGTGTGTGTGTGTTTTCATAAAACGAGAAAAAATATATTTTCCCCTCACCATACTCTGCTGAAGCTCATTCGTTAGTTGAGGTCGCCTAGGGAGTAAAAAAGTGATACCTTTGTGACCCTCCCCTGTGAAAATAGACCCTCTCCTTGACTATTTTGAGAATCTACAGATGGATTTGGTCTTACGCGAGAAAAAAGGTTCATCAAAGCACTCGCATCCCGTCTGTAAGGTACCATTGTCAATGGACGAATTTCGCCTTCTGCTGTTTTGCGAAGTTCTACCAACCTAACACTCACAGTCGCTACTTCGTAGCACATTTGACATAATTTGTGGTTTTCACATACCTGAAGTCGTCTAGGAAGTGAAAAAAAAGAAAAAAAGAAACGCACTATTTTACGAACAGACCACCTCCTATATTGAAAATCTGCGGGCGTATCTAGTCTTAAACGGGAAAAAAACTTCGTCAGCGCATTTGCATCCGCTCTGTGAGGTACCATTATCACAATTTTTCTCCCATTGTTTGCTGTGGATCTTACTGTGCCAGATAACCATAGCTATTGGCTTAGAGCACACCAGAACGCGACGTAACAGTCTCTGGAATTCCCTGGGTTTTCCTCAGACGCTGTCGAATACATGTCGGCACAGTACGCCTAGAAGTCGGCCCAGGACGCACATTCCCCCAGAGCGTTAGTTATGACGTTGCGCACGTGCTCTGGTCGTGCGTCGTGGTGCTTTGGTCTGCTCTGTGAGGTCGAAAACGGCGAGCCCTTTCAGCTGTGCCACCCTCACCACCAAAAGTCTTTGGAAGTCATTTGTCATGATCTCGCACGCATTTCTCCCACAACAGCAAGTAAAAGAAGAGAAAGAAACATATAGCTGTACGCGCAAAGTCTTGCTTTCAATGGAAATAGACATTTTTGCTGTGTACACTTGAACAGAAGGTGTGGGCTCAAAGTAGCAGTACCTCCTGGTGCACTGGATGGAGCATGCCTCCTTGTGCTCCATGTTCAATGCCATGAGTTAGGCAGTCAGTAGCGATGACGAAGCTGCTTCGATGAGGCGGGTGTGAGTACTGGCGGTAGAATTAACAGTAGAAGTCAAACTTCCTTCAAAGGTGATAATGATACCGTACAGACGGCGTATGAATACGCTGAAGATTTTTTTTTCTCCTTTATGAAAAAATATGCATGTAGATTTTCAAATTGTTACGAGAGAGGGTTTCTTTCACACATGCACGCTTATTTTACTTCCTAAACGACCTCAATTAACGAATGACCTACAACGAAGTACGGTGACGAATTTTTTTTGTTGTCGGTGCATCAGAGCCGGTACTTCGTCGTCTACAATCGAGGGATGGCGCAGCGAGCGAAATGGTTCGCGCAGCCACCGCTTCACAACATTTTGGCGTTTGCTTGGAAATGCGGTACCGCTGATGTAACGTCTTCTTTTTTTGTTATTTTTGTTTTCTCTTTGCGCGCGACGGGTGAAGCGAAATCTTGTGCAAACATATGACCGCTCGTGCTCACCCATGCCAAGTCCAATACTGTAAACACGCATATCGCGCTCAGCCAGACGGAACAATTAGTGGCGCGGCTTTTGAATGCGCACAGGCTGTCCAGCTGTCTCCTGAACTTCTTCGTCGATCTGTTGCTGTTCCGTGCTGTGTTGTTGTCGGGCGAACGGTTAGTCACCAGTCGTTTCGTGTGATTTCTGCAATGCTTTCGCATATAATAAATGAAATTCCTCGTAACACAAAAACCTAGGTTGGACAAGACGCGGTTGAAACACGTTGATGTCGGCATGTTATAGCCTACCGACATTACGCGGAAATTGCGAAACGAAGCCGCAACCTGTTTTTGTTATTTTCTGTCACCCTTACAAATTTCAGACCACGTTGTGGTGGTGCAAAACGCTTCATTTACTTGCACAGTCAGGGGAAATTAAATAAAACTGCAAAGAGGCTGCATAACGTTTCCCATATCCTTGGACATCAGTGGAGTAGGAGGAAAAAGGCAAAAGAGAAGAAGAAAAGGGAAGAAAAGCAGGGTAGAGGAGAAAAATGTGTCTGCCTGGACCATACAGCTGCTTGGAACGTAAAGTGCGAATGGAGGTTTTCAGTTTGGTCGTCTGTATAATTCGGGTCTGTTGTGCTCATCCTGGTCGTCACTAACCACGGCCCCAGACTTCACCCAAGCACAGATCAGCATGCCGCGAACTGGGTCTCTGATGTCCCATTCGTCTGGAAGTGACCTTCAGCTCGTGGTTCTGTCAGTCTGGATCTCGGAGTGAGAGCATTTCATAACAAATTGTCATTGTGAGTGTCATCTTGCCTATCCGAGCAGGAACTTCCAGAAATCCTCTCTAACTTTCTTTTGCGTCCTCGTCGTGGCTGCCGACATCACGACCTTGTCTCGATTAGCAAAAAGCACACGGCACACTGATTACAATTGTTCTGGCCTGGCGTACTTCCTTCTGTAATCGGGGACTCTAATTCGCATGCTTCGAGGATGGCGAGGGTCAACAAGCTCTAGCAGGAGGTAGTCGTTATAAATTCGCGCAAGGTACACCACACTTTTCTCGTTCCGCAAGGCGTCGTCCAGTACCTACAACGAAGACGCAGTACTGCCGGTTGGTTATACGTGGAGTTGGCCGTGGATCTGGTACCGGTAGACATGCGTGCACTTCCACAGACAGCATTTCCTCAGTTCCGGTAAGTGACTCTGTCCTGTACGCTTGCTACCGTCCACCAGTTGGTCCTGATATTTCGCGAATGTTCCGGTCACTATACAAGGCATGTTCAGCGCAGCAGAGAACTGAGCATGGGCTCAATATCGCGCTCCACTAGAGAGGACTCCCAAAACTACAGCGATGTTCACGGCCATATGATCTTGTCCAATGCTTGGTGAACGCTCAGTGTCAGCCACACCCTTTAGTCTGTACATTTTGCACTGCAGTGTTAGTTCACTGCGCAATCCTTTTCTGCGTTCAGAAACGACTTTCATGTCCGCAAGTGCACAACAATGGGTGATGGTTTCCGAGCGCCTTGAAGTTACTGAACAGGTGCATTAGTGACAGACAGACGTAACTAAAGCCCACAATATTGACATGTAACTAAAGCCCAAAATACTGACATGTAACTAAAGCACTTGTAGAGGGGCGCATCCTGCATACTCTACCAAAAAAAGACGCCGTAAGCCGCTTTCTCCTTTCTTGTTTCCACCGGAGGCTCAGAGACTGCTCTATGGTGTCTTCCTGTAATGCGGCATGCTCCTCCTCTGAGAGCTCAAGCAATTTTTTGTAGTCGATGCATGCCGTTGCGAAGGACGTTGGCTCCATGTCTGGTCTTTGCGCTTGTTCCCCATAGTCAGCAATTCGGCGCTCGGGCTTCTTACGCAGGGCTGGAAGGCTGGCCGCCTTCGCTTTGGTGTTGAGACGGCGCTTGGCCCTTGCCTCTTCACGTGCTCACGTGCATTACAACGTTTTTGAAGGCTCAAGGTGTACTTCCCTGGCTTTGCTTGACACATCTCCTTGGGAACACGATGATGCAAACCTTCACGTGAGTTCACGGATACGGCTGCGGCAAATGCGCGTGTTTGGTAAGACAACCGCTGACAGAAGTTGATCCGCTTTCCCCCAACAAACTTCGCGATAACGGAATTGAAGTGCTCGGCGGCGTTATTGTCAACATTCATCAACAAGCTGCGAGCATTGCCTGCAACACGACTTAGTGTGATCTCAGTGACTTAGTGACTCAGTGTGATCTCAGTGATCTCCAGTGTGATCTCAGTGCGCAACCCTGTTCTGCACTCATGAATTATTTCCATGTCTCAAACAGCCAGAAGCTTTCGTGCCTGTCCGCAATGGTTTTGCTTCAAATGTTTCCTTTATACGATAGCTGACTGGTGCTCTGAATTTTTTCTTGCATTCCTGTTTTTAATACACAATTTCCAATGAAGTGAGGCTAAACACGATCGTCCCGGCGTAATATGGGGGAATGACATGCCACGTTCATGCCCTCCCCCGCCCCTCCCCTCCGAGAAAATAAACATCGATGAATGAACAGCTCATGTATAGTATAGTCCGTTCACGTATTTGCGGCAGGGCTAAGCTGCGTGTGCTCGTGCTCCTGCGTCACAGTCAACGTCGGCCTCGTCGTCCACCTGCACGTGCAGCGGTATAGCATTTCCAGCGCTCAAATTGTTGTGTCTGGTGACGATACCCTCCATGGGAGATGGCAGCACTGCGCTGCCCATTCTGAAGCGGCGTACTCCACGGATGACCATACCTGACAAAAACTCGTGTGCCGAGTCAACAGCTTAACATAGATGAAATCTTTTTGGTGGGATTGGTTCTTGATATGTTTTTCTAGTGCGTGATCGAGCCAGATTTTCGATTTTGGGCGGCTCTATTTTGTAAGCGAGCGGAATCTTGAAATATAGCTTTTCCCAAACCTTTCGACGACGATATAAAAATTTCTGAGTCTAAAACGCAAAATCTGCTTCGATCAGGCACTAGATCTAAGCATCCTCTTCCGTTTAAAAGCAGTCGCACGGAGGTCAACCAAATTTTCGCGGCGCTACGGGAGTTGAAAAATATATGGGGATTCCCATAGAGCGTCGGTGGTGATGCACCGCCTTAAGGAGCAAGACACCCGTAGATTTTCAATCACAGGAGAGGATCTGTCCCACAAATGGTACGACTTCTTTGACTTCCTAGACGACCTCAGGTATGTGAAAATCGCGTGTGAAAAGCGCCATTTTTTACGAATGGTCGATATCCTCGATTGTTTAGTTAAGCATCATAGGTGAGCTTCAAATTTTTGCATGAAGCGAACCTCAATACAGCAGTTTATGAGTATAAATAATCTGGGGCTCCTAAGAAAATGCTAACTTGCCAAAAAGTTATCGTAAACTTTGCCGAAAGCGCGCTTCGTTCTTGAGCTCTTGCGACGTCACCGAATTTGTTCTCTTTCCATATGCTCTTCGCGAAGCTAGATCGACACTGGGCCTCTAACACCAGACAAAGAAAGTGTAGAAATTCCGTCTGTATGTGTCATAAGGGCGCGCATTACATCATGAACGATCCGGTACCGGTTCTGCTCCGGAGCAAAAAAATAACGGTTCATACCGGTTTTTAACCGGTTCAGCTTCTGCTGGGAATATTCATCCCCACAAACAAAAAAATCAAAGTTACAAAATGTAAAGCCGTTTATTCCGCATACATGGTATTTAATATTAATAGACAGCTGTGAAATTGGTAGCTCCTGGTTCCTGTAGGTTACTGTCTGAATGGGCTTTCTCCTATCTTGAAGCGCACGCTACAAACGAACTTGTTTCTCGTGATGTCATACGTAAAGTACTTTCTTGCTGGGTTGGAGCAATCGCGTCCCATCCGAATGTCTGTTGCTACTGCCTAGCCAGCAAGCACCACCGCACGAGTACGACGCAAATCGAGGAACCCTTCACTCACAAACGCGCTCGACGGCTCCGTTTTATTTTCTTCGTGTCCTGTCGACAAAAGAGTTGCCTCTTCGCACGGGCTTGCCCTCGCGTATACGTAAATCTATTCAACTTAGCTGCTCTCAAACAAGGGGCGAGTTGCGCGACATTACCGATAAAGAAGCCGTTACGCAACCCCCCAGGTCGCTGAGGTCGTCGAGGAGAGTTTGGGGGGGATCAAATTAAAACGAACACTACGGCACATTGCTAGAGAGTCACATGTACCTCTAACTCTGTGTGCGTGCGCGAACGATAAACCATTACAAAGGGAGCCTAAGGGTCATAGTATACCGACATACATTCCACCGTAACCGTAACCCTCGTATAGTATCCATGACATGAATTCAGAGCACACGACGTCTGTTTCATTCGCCTATCCGTAGTCCAAACAGGCGAAGTTTTTTTCTTGGACCGAAAACCGTTAAATATATTTTTCGGTTTCCCTCCTGAGCGAAAAAAACGTATCCGGTTTCGATTCCGTTCCGGTTCGCACCAAAATAGCGGTTGTTTTCGGTTTTCGGTTCCGGTTTTCGGTTCGCTCCGACACCCTGCCCCCAATGCACACAATTTTTTTCAACGAAATCTAAGAGGGTGGAGCTACACCTCTGACTGGTTTCGGCTGGAATGGCCCGTAGCAGCAACAGCTCTTGTCACGCGACGGAATCCGCGACTACCTGGAGCGTCCTTACATTTAGCTCAAAACGCAAGGCAAATACAGGACTCCAAGCAGAAAACGACACAGGGTGGCATCACGGTACCCACCTCTGCACGAATTGCCGCAGCAGGGAGCTCTGGTTTCTCCTTTCCGCACTTAGGTTTCGGTTTGCTGTTCTCTTCAAGCACGACAAAGGGGTGGCACTCAATGTATTGCTCCGTGGACGAAAGCGTGCTGGGCGAACGCAATGCATCCTGGACAGGTCCGGGTCGCACGTCACAGCAAACGTCAAGGCACACGTGACCTTAAAGATGGCGGCGCCCGTGACCGGCGGCAAAACAGTTTGTAAACAATGCGGTTGCTGTTACTGCGCGACGTTTTGGATATCTTTCGATGACGGTAATTATTTTTATCTGATAATCTCGCAGTAAAACCCACAATTTTGCACATATGGCCTCGTACTGTTTACGACTTCCAAATATGTGATGACGACCGCGCGTTAAGACTCACCGAGCCAATGCGATCAGAGGTGGGGAGTAATGCATTATTTTGTAATGCATTACCGGTAATGCATTACTTTTGAGTAATGAGTAATGGTAATGAACTACATTTTGCCAGCAAGTAATCAGTAATGGTAATGCATTACATTTCGACTGAGTAATGCAGGGTGGCGTTACTCATTACTTTTGTCGAATGTTCATTGCGCCACGTGAAGATTGGAACCCACCCAGGTTTTCTTCAACCCGCCTTTAACAATGAGCACAGGGCAACAAGGAAAGAGAAAGGCGCAGGCTGGGGAATTCTGCAAGGGTTCAACAGTCGGCGGTGTGTGTCGCAAGTGTCTACATGATGATATCACCGATTTTCTCCTGTGTGCACTTGGAGTAAAGGATAATCAGTGAAATGAAAGTAAAAAAATGAAAGACAAAATGAAAGTAGTGATTCACTGTTTTGGTATGGTAACGTGTTAGTTTCTCTTGTGCTGTCAGAGGTAGTTTTTCTGCCAGGACAGAACTGTAGGCTGGGCTTCAGAGGTGGGGAAATTACTTTTATTTTGTAATGCATTACCATTACTCATTACTTGTATAAAAATCTAATGCATTACATTACTCATTACTTTTTGGGTGTCAGTAATGCATTAGTAATGCCATTACTTTAACGAAGTAATGACATTACTTTGGCATTACATTTACGTTTCAGGGCATAAGCCTCCAAGATGCTATGCATAAGTTTTTCCTTGCGTTTTTTGGTATAGGCAATAGCCACCCGAGTAGCCCCAAATCGGTTTCACTAAATCCCCGCAGAAGCGAGTCTGATAGGCAAAAACTATATATTAACTATAAAACTATACAGATTTATTGCAGATGATGCCTTTTCTGGCATTATGGAGCCGGCGGATGAAGCCCAGCCTACAGTTCTGTCCTGGCAGAAAAACTACCTCTGAGAGATCAAGAGAAACTAACACGGTACCGTACCAAAACAGCGAATCACCACAGCAATTGTTACGTGTTACCCTCATAGAGGCTATGTTTCTGTTTCATTGATTATCCTTTATTCCAAATGCGCACAGGAGAAAATCGGTGATGTCATCAAGTAGACACTTGTGACACACACCGCCGACTGTTGAACTCTTGCAGAATTTCCCAGGCTGCGCCTTTCTCTTTCTTTGTTGCCCTGTGCTCATTGTTAAAGGCGGGTTGAAAAGAACCTGGATGTTCCCAATCTTCACGTGGCCCAATGAACATTCGACAAAAGTAATGAGTAATGCCACCCTGCATTACACAGTCGAAATGTAATGCATTACCATTACTCATTACTTGCTGGCAAAATGTAATTCATTACCATTACTCATTACTCAAAAGTAATGCATTACCGGTAATGCATTACTTTGTAATGCATTACTCCCCACCTCTGCTGGGCTTCATCCGCCGGCTCCATAATGCTAGAAAAGGCATCTGCAATAAGTCTTATCTATAGTTTTTGCCTATCAGACTCGCTTCTGCGGGGATTTAGTGGCACCAATTTGGGGATACTTAGGTGGTTATTGCATATGACAAAAAAAGCAAGGAAAAAACTTATGCATAGCATCTTTGAGGCTTATGCCCTAAGACGTAAATGTAATGCCAGAGTAATGCCATTACTTCGTTAAGGTAATGACATTACTAATGCATTACTAATATCCAAAAAGTAATGAGTAATGTAATGCATTAGTTTTTTATGCAAGTAATGAGTAATGCTAATGCATTACAAAATAAAAGTAATTTCCCCACCTCTGCTGTACTTAAACTAAGGAGAAATGGGCTACCATGTTGCGGAAGAAGCATCGCATGGATACGCTGGCAAAATATGTTCATTTCTTGGCTTTATGACGATGGTGATATGTCGGTAAGCGGCAAAACGAGATGTAAACGAAGTCGTATCACCTCAAAATGACGTTTTCTATGACGTGCAACCAGGACAAGATGGCAGTTTTGCCAAAGGCACCCGCTTGAGGGTAGTTACAACAATGGCGGGTTTGTGTCACCCTTGTGAAGCACGAGTTAATAGGTGACCGGTAATTTCTAAGCATGATGGGAAGGCCAGACTTACGGTTCACAGCAAGCAGTCGACGCCTACACGATGGCTATGGCGGTGTACGCAAGCACACGAAAAAATGTTTAAAAGAATGGTAAGACAAACAATGTTCTTCAGATTATTATTGCTAGTTAGCTTTCACGCAATAATTACGTAGTATAATTTCAGCTTTGTGAGACTGATATCATGCGAGACTTTTGTCTATACGTGCATGATATACGAGTACACATCCTGAAGCAAAGGAGAACGAAACTGGTTCCCCTCGCCTAAACGGGAGTTCTCTTTTTTTAATTAGTTACGTAAGTAAGGAAACTGCATAGTGCACTTCTATAAGGTCACAGGTGTAACAGCGACGCATTTGAACGAGAATCGTTGGTGCACGTACACACAGTACGCTACACATTTATTGTTGCATCTAGGTTTACTCGATTATATGCTGCGGAGAGAACGTATTACTTGAAGAGATACGCGCTTACTTGTTATATTGCCTTTTTTTTTGCATTGTTACCGGATTATTCCTTTCTCGCTGTTTTTTTCTTTTTCAGACCTCTAGCAAAACATACGCACCACATCGTTGGCGAGGAATGTGTTGAACATACTGATGCACGTTTTACTACAGCTTTACTACTTGTTTTCCGATGTTACAAGGGAATGTAATCATGACAGCAAGGCACTTGACCACTCAAAGGCCTATTTATTCAACCTACCATATAGAACAGCTATATGGAAGCACACAAATATTTAGAAACCTACTTTTATGTTAAAGCAGGTAATATATAACGTGACAACCGCCCTTTTTATGCAGTATGCTGCTGGAATACATACGTCAGTTTGGTTTCATCAAGAGGATTGTTTTTCAGGCAAAGTGCACACTGTCGCAGTGACAAGAACAAAAATCATCGTCACGAAAGGTGAAGTGAGCCCGTCTCAGCGGACTTTGTAATGAGATGTCTTCATATTACACTGCAAGACTCCGCTGCAATTGAATTTGCAACACAAGCGAAGGCTGAACTGTGGTATGCTCACTGAAGATGCATGACCACGGCACCTGTGAAGGACCTATGCAAGAATTTGACGCTGTGGACTAACGAACTTTCCAGGCTTACCCCTACGGTGTTCCCCCAAAGCGTTCAAGCACACTATCTATTCCTTCATGTGGACCAACGTGGTCTCATCCTGCATGTCACAAAGGATGCTAATTTTCTGAAACCAAACTGACAATATTTTTCTAAGCAAATTTTATCCTGTGTGATACTCAATGAATAATGAAGACCACAAAGTGAACATTTTCAAACCACAACACTTTGTAGAATGTGCAATCATACTGATGATGATGGAGTCAGTCAATTGTAAACTTGTTCATAGACATTGTAACTATTAAAGTGAGAACCTTTGATTTTTCACACATGATGCCTGATGTCACTGCCGACCTCACTCTAGGACACATATTAGAGCTGTTGTGAAACCTTGCCCGACACACACTGGAAGACATTAGTTAATCAAGGGCAGGAACCTGCCAATGTGTTGGTCTGTTGGCACAGTGTTAAGCCGCAGCTTCATCAGGAACATGAGCAGCTGGAAAGGAAACGTCCTTCAAAGATGTGGCAGGACTGTAAGAACGGTGATCAGGAGCAGAAGAAAAATTTAATTTGCCACACCTGAGGAGAGTAAATGGGGGGGGGGGGGGGGGGGGGAGGCAATGGAGGGAAATTTCTTTTACCACCACCTGCAGGGAAAAGAAACTTCTCTTCCATTCTGCCGATGTCATTACAATCAGACAGTTTGCTTTCCAGGGATGAGTTTTGTTGCAGCTCCTTGAGAAGGGTGTTTTCTGATGCAATATTGCTGGTACAGTTGGAATGATCAGAATACTAGACAGTGTAAAGGATGGAGCTAGAGGCTAAAGTCTGAGTTAGGTCTCACCTGTAACACACTTTTGGCTCACTGCTACACTTGCATAATTCCGTGTTCTTCCTATATCTGAGCCGACGGCGACGGTGGCCGCAACCCATTGCTCATACTCTGTGCGTGTGTCCTGTGTACAGGGTGATAGGGGTGTGCGGGGCCTGAGGCAAATGCACATCGCGGGGCCTGTTTCACACAATTAAGTGCATGTACTGCCATTTGACTGCATACTTGATATTTAAAAAAAAAAGAAAAAGTAATCCCTGGTTGAGGGCTTCGTGCGCGGGGCCTATGCAAGCGCGGGGCCTAAGGCGGTCGCCTTACTTGCCCCCCCCCCCCCCCCTATTGCCGGCCCTGCCTGTGTATGTACAACATTCTTCGCTTTTCAGTCTTCGTCTTCATACCGTTGATACCTGCTATAAGTGATATCCGCAACTAAACTCCAATAAAAGAAAGCAAAGGGATTTCATGTCGAAATATACCACGAAACGGACACTCACCTTGCCAGCTTTGCCCTTAGTTTCGTGATCGTGTAAGGTGCGTGTCGTGAGATACGCGGTATGCGGGCGTGCATTGCCCTGTTGGAGGAGGACTCCTTTGGTGATGAGGCCCGGCTTTCCGAAACTGGAGGTGTCCATGAATGATAGTGTTCAATGTTCCCACAGAAAGGTCCGTCTTTCGAGCCAGTTCGAGACATGTTATCCGTCGGTCCTTGAGGATCAAGCGCTCCACAAGTTGGATGTTCTCAGGAACTCTGACACTGGGCTCTGAGCCGCCCAGGCCGGGATCGTCCTGCACTGATGTACGGCCGTCTCGGAACCGTTTGCACCACTCAAACGCTTTGCTGCGGCTAAGTGTATCGTGGCCATACTGGGCCTGAAGTCTTCTGTGAATTTCAGATGACTTTACGCCTTCGTTCACAAGAAACTTCATGACAATTCGCTGTTCGATGTGCGCGCTCACCTCGTTGTCGGCCATCTTGTCTAGCACGTGTCTTCTGTTTTGCACAAACTTTGGACCACTACGTGGTGAACGCGGAAGCCTGTCGCGTGTGAAAATGATGAAAAAGAAGTAGCGCGAGCCATTTGTACACTCAGGAGACAGAAAGTCCCGGTTTGACTTGAATGACCCTCATATATTGCCACAAACGAGCAGCAGACAATGCGGTGTTACCTGTAACAAAAGTACTCTTCACACACCTTGCACGACGGGCGGTATCCAAAGCATTCTCGACATTTCGGTTTGTTGCCACAGCTCACCGTAGCTGTCTGCTTGGGTTCCAAGGTACGAGAGAAACGTAAAACCCCTTTTGTGTGCAAGTGGAGCACCGAAACACAGAAAAATCAACCACTGCGGCACACAACGCAAGCGTTCGCTCATGTTGGATCCTGCTAAGATCACAACCATAAAGCATCATGGGGGTTCTCCGCGTCTGACGTCACTGGTCACCTATTACTCGCGGAAAATGAATGCGAAGGCTGTACTACGTCACCAGGGAGTGGTTTGGGTTCGGTACGATACTCACCTAACATTTTGCCTTCTCTTTTTTTTTATTTTTATGGTTGCCCCTGAATTGCGATTTGAAGACAAAGCCTATACCTGCCGACCGCGATCTTCTACGCATTCCATATTGACTTGCCTCCCCCCCCCCCCTTTGCAACTTGATTACATTCAGTTATAGCCGGCCAAGATGCCTCAGTGGCTCAGTCGGTGCTGATGCGAAGATCGCGGGCTCAAACCCTGCCGAGGGCGCTGACAACTTGGTGGAAGAGTACAAGTTGCTCGAACACGCAGACTTCCGCGAGGGACGTTGCAAGCTCAAGAACCTTCAGGTGGGCAAAGTTAATCCACAGAGCCGACCACTATGACGTCGCTCATGATCACAATTGTCTCTTGACGTAAAGCCCCGAATTATTAATTACATTCAGTTAAGGTATAATTCCTCCTTCAAGAGCTCGATCTTTGTCCGTTTCCCTCGGCGGGGTTTGAACCTGCGATCCTGGGATCAGCAAGCGGACACGCTACTGACTGAGCCACCGAGGGGGCCCAGGAGGAACAAGTTCCTTCATACAGCTCACGCGGTAAAAATATCTGTTAGTCTCAGTGGTATTCGTTGATCTACTACTTACTCAGCAAAATAGTCTGCATAATACAAAAGTTGCTGTTCCAATTTCTGTCTGTTGTTCTTTTTGTTCTGGTAGTGGCCCTGATGTAGCGAGGAAGGGGTGAGATATAGACGCCTGGCTTACACGACGGTTTGCTCTGCTACATGAAAATTTAATTTCATAATATCAATCAAAATTTTTGACTTTCTTTGATTACCTTGACCTCGTAAAGTAGTAAACATTCCCACAAACCTTCACGGCATTTTTGTGATGCTTTGTTGATTTTCCTTTTTTAGAAGTCTCGGGATCAACACTAAATTTTTTCCGAAAACTCCATGAGGAAGCTATGAGTGCGTGATGCAAACATCTAGTGGCGAGTGCCCATCATACTCAACCGTGAAGAAGTGGAGTGCCAACTTTCATCGTCGGCATTTTGACTCCGAAGACCCCGGAAGATCAGGGCAACCACCAATATAGCGTCAACACTCGAGATTGTTGATTCTGTCCATGGCTTCATTTTGGCAGATCTGCGAATCTCGGCTAAAACAACTGCGGGGACCTCAGGCAAATCCAGAGAACGCACTGGGTTTATAACTCATGAAGAGTTAGGTATGTCCATAAGCGAAGTGGGCAGTGGTGTAGCCAGAGTGTTCGGGGTTCGAACACCCGGATGTAGTACCTTTGGGAGGGGGAAACGAGGGTGAAATCCTCGTCCCCTACATAAAGTCTCCACAGGACCCTTCTCGAAATATTTTTCTGGCTACGCCACAGCTAGTGGGTGCCGCAATGTTTGAATGCCGATGAGAAACAACGCCGAATGGATGCCTCCAAGTTGATGTTAGGCATTTTGAAAATTAGAGTGACCAGTGAGATTTTTCGTGAGCGACTCAGTACAGTTGATAAAACATGGTTGCATCAAGATGATCCTGAGACTAAACAATACTCCACGGAAAAGCAGCCCTCGGGTTCTCCGAGGCCCAATTAATTCAAGACTCATCGATCAGTGGAACAGTTCATGGTGTTTTGATGACTGACTATATCCAGAAGGGTGAAACAGTTAATGCAGCATACCGCTGTTGCTCGATCGCCCTGCCGGTTAAAGGAGGGTGTGAAAGAAAAACGGCGCAGGGAACTAAGGAAAAGCGTTCTCCCTTTGGAGGAGAATGCACCGGCTTGCAAAGCAGGCAAGACAATGCAGGTTGTGAAGGACTTGCGATTTGAATGCATTGAACATCCGCCGTACACGCCGGATGTTGCCCCATCGGACTATTTTCGTTTTGTGTCCGCCCCTCGAAAAAAGTTTGAAAGGAAAGAGATTATCGGAGGAGATCGAAGGACAAATAAGTATACTCAAATGGTTCCTCCAGATAGCCCACCGTCATACTAGCAGTTGTTGTCAGTAGACAAGAATAAATATACGTCTACCTCTCAAGGGTTCTGCGACAGACTTGGACAGACCCTATAGCCCGCACAAATGTACCAAGTACGATTCTAACTACACACCTCTCAAAAAAGCAGGGGGATGGCTACGATTTCACCACTTCATAACTGTTCACGGCTCGGCTCCCTCCATCCAGCTGACGTTCATCAAACAGAGTGCATCATCCATTGCGCTGTTGACGTCCTGCACCTGTGCAACACCGTGCATAAAACGCGTTCCATCTCAAACAAATCCTCTGTGATGCCGGGCGGTTGTACGTAAGAATATGAGCGTGCTGCACATCGCACACTTCTATGACCACAACATAGGTACATGCGTGATCATACTCAGGAAACATTGTAATGTTGATTACCTTGCAGTAGGGACATAACGCGCAACTAATACCAACAGACGTAAAACTATATCGAACGCAGTCAGGATCAAGCCACCTACTTGAAACCGCTTACTTCATAACACTTCGGAAACTGTCAATGGGATAGAAGGGGTGTGAGTGCTCTCATGACAGCCGAGCTGTTACGGTGGTGCGAAAGAGAGCCGCCCCCACCAGCAGAGAAGCGCAAGGCTATTTTGAGCCAGGGGAAGGAAATATTTCTGGGCCAAAACTGTTTCAACCAGCAGAAGAGCACTCAGCCGCCTTTAAGGCTCCCCGAAAAACGGGGCTCCAATGGCAGTGCTGTCTCGCTGTTGCGTCGTCTGGAACGTACGAGATGGAACGCTCTATATCGGCATCATCTGCATTGTGAGTAACCAGGGAGAGATTGGTTTGTTTTATCCGTTGTTGTGGTGAATGTCTGAAATCGTGTGGCTTCGATCGGGGTGCATCACGTGCGCCGTATTTTACGAGCGACATCTGAATCTCTGTCACCAACATTTTCATTACACGTGCAGAGATCAATCGCTTCCGACAAGATAATAGTGAGTTTCAGTGTATCGTACACTAAAACTCACTATTATCTTGTCGGAAGCGATTGATCTCTGCACGTGTACGTAATGGGTAGCGTTGGTGGTTCTGAACATGCGCAAAACATAAAGAGAGCTTCGCGCATTGCGCAGAACCACCACGATACCCCTTACACGCAAAGGCGATATCGCATCAGATAAACTCTTTCTTGCGTGCTGTGGTTATAAAAGCATGTGATATCAATGCTTGCAGCTACACTCGAAAATGCGACTGAAAATGCTAATCACAAATGGTTTGAACCTATAGCGTTACATCGTATAGGCATGACTGCGAGGGTGTAGGAATAAAGTGAAACATTACGATCGATGCAAGGACACGTGACCGATATACACACAGCTCTTCTTTAATATAAACGAAATATTTTGTCGCACTATATACGTTACTGTTCTCGCGGCATTAATAATTCGCGAATTCGCGAGGTTGGACGCTTTGGGAACCTTTCGCTCGACATTATGCTTCGCGATGTTCTATATGGTTGTATCGTGGAGCTCATGGCAAAATTCGGCAAGCCTGAGACTTCGCCAGGATATCGGCACCCGTCACCGCTTCTGCTTCACTGCTTTTGGTGAACTAGGTATGCCACGACATCCCAGCATTCAAAATCCGGGACATTAAAATCAACAATACCGAGATCACAAATTGCAAAATCAAGGTTTATATCACGCGCATGCAGTCAGGGAATGACAGTGCTCCAAACTAGGATATATCACTGAACAACGAGCCAGCTCCGCGTGTTTTCGATGTTTATCGAAACCGTGTTAGCGAATGAAACGCAGATTTTAGCTACGGTTAGGCTCAGCAGGGCGGATGCGTGTGCGCAACACGAAACGAAGCGACGTTGGTTAGTTTATAGTTGCAGAACCAGGGCGGAACGACATGACGAAATTGGAATGAGCGTGGAACCCAATTTTGCCAAAGAGTGTTAGATACGTACTAGTATAATATAGGGAGTTTTCACCTACGTCATATTGTGACGTGGCAGTGACGTGGCATGCTCGTAAGCTCCTCCCACTGGTGATCACATTTCGTGCTAGCGGCATTGAAAGACGACAAACTTCGATATTTTGAAATGCGACAACCATAGTTTTCATAAAAGAAAACGTGAGAACGACAATGACGAAGTGTCTCCGGAATAAAAGGAGGGTATACGGACGCGACCGGATTTCAAAACACCATTCAAGTCTTCGTTTTCGAGCAAATACTAGATAATCTTGGTAGCTGCGCCGAATAAGTAACCACCACAATGGCAGACAAACGGGTTTGTTTGACGTCATGTGAAAACACCCTATGCGCTCCGACAAACGAGACACCTCTTCCAAATCATGTTTGCGTGCGTACTTCCTATTCCTCGTATCGGATTTACTTCGTTACGTGTGTGAATACCAACATTTTAGTATACCAGTACCGCGGGAGCCCAGTATAGGCTACCGAGCCTACCGCACCCAATTAACATATAAGATTCTGAGTCATGTACGCTGTCATTGGCTCCGGTAGTAGATACGGTGACATTGACGGTGACGTTATCGACGGTATATGCTAAAACTCGCTAGCATATATTTACCAAATTACCACGAGCAATGAAGTAGAGTATCGCCTTTGGAAAAAAAGATGTTGTTTAACACACCATCTCATATTCCTCCATAATCTATATTCCCATTGCTAGCTCTGTGACAGAGCCTAAATTGGAGTGAAATTTTCGTGTAATTGCACACATAATTATATTCATATATTTCGGTGGTGCTGAGGAATGATGGCACACCCTGGCTTCGAGATGTATGAATGAGGAGGAAAGCTACACGATAGACGTCATGTTTGAGCTCTCTGCAGCGCTTATATGAGAGCACATTGTGTGGTTCACGACTCGTGTTTCGTACACCATAGAAGATTTTCACCTTTTGAAGCCCAATCCAGCAGCCATCGTTGACGAAGGTACCTCACCAACGGTACCCATTCTGTACTACAGGGTGTCCCAGAAAACGTGTCATTGAATTATAATAAAAAAACTACGCCACCTAGAATCAAGCGGTCAACGGCATTTGTTCTTACTAGGTTTTTGCCAACTCCTGATGTGAATGTCATGCATGGTAAGTTTAATTATGTAAATATGTGCGAACTGAACTCGGAAACTTGCAAAGCAGAGGTCACTTTTTTACCCAACTAATATGAAGAGCGTCCGAATTCACTCAAGTTCATTATAATTGACAGTGATATTCACAAGCTATCCCATCGAAAAAAATAGCCGAAAGTCATGCATTTCGTAGCACCGAACCATAACGCGCGACGACTTTTCGAGCGCAATCGCTCTCAGTCCGCTAGTAGAAAAAGTGACAGTTCCTGAAATTGGGAGAGGGAAAGTGCGATCCCAGCGAAAGTCGGACACGAACACGATAAGTCATACCTGTGTTATCTCTTTCTGCCAGACATGTACAAGATACTCAAAAATGTATTTAAGATAAGATAATAAATACATGAAAATAAAGTAATTAAGATAGAGTATAGATACATGAAAATAAAGTAATTAAGATAGAGTATAGATACATGAAAATAAAGTAATTAAGATAGAGTACAAAATACTCCAAAAAGTATTTGAAATACAATTAAGATACTATTTATCCTTGAACGCAAAAAGTCACCAGTCACTGGTCAATGCGGCAAGTCGCGGCTATGTGACATGAATCACCTAAGCCCCGCGTACTACGCTAGCCGCCGCCAGCCCCCCACAGCTCTCGCAAAATCTGTATCAAAATGCGTGTTACTGCGCACGAAGCAATCCGTGCCTCTCTATTGGTCGGACGCCACAAGCGTGTCCGGATTGGTTGCCAGAATTTGAAAACGGCACTTCGCGCTTCCTCGCCTGCGTGCTGCGTTCTCCTTCGGCGGTTTCATTTGAAATCTGAACGGTGGGCGCCGCGTTGGCGGTGTCTTTTGTTGGGAGGCAAGTGCGTTCGCCGATCGCCGTTTTATCCGTGTATTATGGTGCCTTTGATCGTGTTGTACTGTTTCTCGCCACAAGCATCCGTCTACGAAGAGCAAATCGGATTTCAAACTGAAGTGTTGTCGTGAATTCTGGCTCGATGAACATGTTCGAGCGCCGTCAGATCTGCATAGCGGTGACAAGAAAATACGATTCATGAAGCAGCATTTTATGTTTGACGTGTACCAGGCAAGGACATGGTGATCAAGCGATTGTGCGCAAGTATGTGACAGTTGTTCGTTGCCGGGAATAAGCTGTGTCGATATGCGTATTTTGCAAGTTTGAACTTTGTTCCAGTGTGCTAGGAAGCGCTACGCAATGGACTCAGTACGCTCAGTGCATGTATATGTGTCAACCTGCCGATTGTTTCAGTATAAATAAATTTGTTCATTACGACACTTTTCACAGTTGTTTGGGAATCACGGAATAACTTTACGACATGCATGAAAGCTAGTAGTCTTAGAGGTGAGGGGTAGCCGGTACAGGCCAGTATGGAAAGCAGAAGTCAGCAACAGCCAGAACCGGTCGGGCTGCGAGCCGGACGGAAAGACTTCTGATTGGAGGATTGAGGAAGCAATCGCTGCACTCTCATTGGTCGTGTGCACAGTGTTGTGTGAATTTAGCTATACTATGGGCTCTATGGGGAGTTGTGGAGAGCTGCCGCCGCTGTGTGAGAGTAGTAATCTAAACACAAGTCCCAAAGGTGACAAAGAGATGCCACATAACTCCACTAAGAGTATGTGACCCAGAACAAAGCAAACTTCTAGCAGGTCCCTGCTCGGCGAGGTCAGAATTCGGAGTCACCGCGTCAGGGCACACATAATAGAACGCTCACTGGCCAAGGATTAGTACACACGAGGCAAGATCTCTAAATGGAGACTTCCAAGAGGGGCCAGTGTTCGGGTCAAGTCCGAGGGACTCAGGAAATTTCCACTGAACACGCAAGATAATGGAAATACAAGGCACAGAAAGTTTGAGAGGGAGATCCAAAATATGTAATTAGAGTATTGAGTAGAAAATACCATAAAATGTATTTTAAATAGAGTACAAATACACAAAACAAAAGGTATTGAGTAGAGTACCAAAATACCGCAAATTGTATTTAAAATACAGTATCTTAAATATAATACTCCATATACGTACAAGTCTGCTTTCTGCGTTGCAGGTGTGGGCTGGGTTTCCAACCTCCTTTCGTCGAACTGACAAGGATTGCGCTGAAAAATTTGTCGCGCGCTAGGTCCGTACAGCATGATGTTCGGCTATTTTTTCTGTTAGGATAGCCGCTGAATATCCCTGTCAATTATCATTAATTTGGGTAAATTAGACAAGCTCTTCACATTGGTGGGGTAAAAAAGTGACCCTTACTTGGCAAATTTCCGACTTCCGTTCCCAAAAATTTACATAATTAAACTTACGTTATACGACATTCACATCAGGAGGTGACAAAAACCTAGTAAGAACAAATGTCGTTGACCGCATGATTCTAGGTGGAATAGTTTTTTTATTATAATTCAATGACACGTTTTCTGGGACACCCTGTATAAACATTAACGTTATATCGCAGATATGTAAATATCACTCAGGATCATTTCCAGTTTCCCTCGAAACATCGATCACCCGGCGAACATTACAGTGGTCTACTGTTCATTTTTTTTTTCTTCTCTCCTACCATCAAGAATGCATTGTGTGTTGTGCACCAGCATTAGTATGGTTTCCCACCAAATAACGACATATTTCTGAAAATAAACTGACATGTCTGACACGCTTGACGTATCTACCTAAAAGCAGGGGCAACGTAGATATGTCATTTGCAACTAGTGGCGAATTCCCCTGATCGTTTTCGTACTCCCCAGTGGTGCGCTGCTGTAGGTTAATTCAATGTAGAAACGGACGGAAACGACCACTGAAACGCGGCGCATGTTGCACTGGGGCGACCAGTGCACCATGCATATTCAAGTCAGTGTAGGCTCTTCTGCGTTACGACCAGTGGAATTCGCCGTTAGAAGCGAGCTCGGTCTCATGCATTGTTTAGAATGTAATCCACCCGAATCAAACATGTATCATACTCTCGTACAGATATCACGGGTTCTCGCCGCCATTGCTTGTGTGGCTGTTATCGCCTCGTACTACAAAGAACCAAGTCGTCATGTGGAACGGGTCGGTAAGTACACTTGTCACACGCAACCTATACGGAACAGTCAGGTAAATTCTCAAAACAGCTAAAAGAAATGGACAACAACACAACCTCCTCAGTACACGTGCACGCTATGGGGATCATACTAACGGTGCTCATCCCTGAAAGCCTAAAAGATCCCCAGCGGATGACTGACGCTAGTCATACGCGTACACATTCACCGTTGTGACCTTCACTCTACGTCAGAATGGGATATATTGCTGCTGCTTTGAGGCGCCATTCTTGGTACTCTGTTTCAAATATACTTCGTCAATTCTCAATGTCTCCTCTGCCTCATCGCCAACAAACAGGACGACAGATCCGTGTGGCTCATGGAAGCGTCCTCGTCCTCCCTCTGCCAAAATTGGTTGAAGAGCAAAGTGAAATGAGCTCTGCGGCATATACGCAAGTGCTTGGACCACCGGTAAAGCAAACCAATTTCCGCCTTTCCAGGAAACTTCATACGTTCCGTGTAGGAGATCTTCCAAGAGGAAGGGTTATGTGTTTTTGAACCTCGGCCGCTGGAATGAATTCAGGAGTTTCTGGCGAGCGGATTACAATTGTGACTGAGGATATTCGTGTTGCGGCCCCCTGCACCGGTATATAAAGATGAAGACAGTATCTGCACCTAACATCGGAATAAGTATAGACGACGTAATTTTTCGCATAATCGCTGACAATGCGACAGTGTAACATCGTATGTGTCCAACATGGGGAGGATGTACACGCGATAGACGTGTCATAACCGCGTGAAGACATAACCTATATTATGTAGAGCATTTTGGCATTGTGACGGATCGGACACAAGGAACGCTGCGCCCGGCACTGCGCCTTGGGGACATTCTAGATGCACGGTGGTTGAAAGAGCCTCTCAGCAACGACAGTAATGATTTTCTCGTACATGGGCCTTCTACACAGATTCAAAACCCGCATTGCTGGGCGTGGCCAATATGGGATTTCCCGGTACCCTGCGTTCACTGTCCACGTCTTTTCTCAGGACAACAGTTCAATCAAAAAGGGATACCGCATTGCGTTACGGTGGATGCAGTGTGATATGGCCCGGCGGCACTTCTTCGTGCACGCTATTGATCCCCTTCTGTCGCTCGGTTTTCATGGCGACACCCAGGACCTTTCGTCAGAGTCTTCTATAGGCATTGAGCAACGTCTATAGGTTCGAATGCCCGGCCTCTTCGCTATCTGCGAAGTGCCCTTCGTATCGCATCAAATCGCATGCATGCATTACATTCCTATGAACTCAGCTATACCAGCAAGAGTCTGTCGTTACGACGGGGATGCAGGGAATATCCACACAGCTCTGTCAAGTTCCGTACCCCAATTGTCTGCTTGTTTTGACTCGTGTCATTATCTTTAAAAACTCGAAATCCCAAGCAGCACAACACGTTGGCCCAATGTTGGACCAATATTGGCAATAGTGGCCCAATCTTGAACCAATATCGGCCCGACATTGCCAATATTGGTTCAATATTGGGCCAACATATTGTGCTGCTTGGGATGGGAATGGTAAGAAATCGCAAACACATCGTTATATATTGTGGCACGGTGTGTTTGTACGGCACATTTTCATAATAGTTCAGTGACCAGTGCAATGGACGTTCTACAAACTATTTGCGGCCACTACAATTCGAGATAATAAGTTCATCATTGCGCCTTTCGGCGTTAGTGGCTGGAACCCTACCCAGCTGCAATATTCTCGGTATCGAGCATGTGGATATGACGCTTGCTTGCGTGCTCGAAGAGCATTAAACTAAAATTGAGGTCGCTTACCAGGGCGTTGCCCTCCATAATAGCTCGCAGGGCAATCGAATCAAAATCAAATGTAACTTTAATCAAATCTAATTTTATTGATAACATTTTTTACACACTGTAATGGGACTGAGAGGCTACACTAGTGTGGCAGTCCCTGCCGCAAGTACAACTTTTGCCAATACTGGTGACGACCTCCGCACCAAATATGACAGGCAGTATAGGACAAAAAGAAAGGCAAACCCGTACTGAAACAGAAACAATGCTATGCAGTACATAATACATTACGCTAATATGCGTATATATACATAACATAGCCCCAAAACGTAGAAAATTATGCGTGAGGCTTGTAAATGTTTCAGTGTGCACTCCTTGTGGCACATGTTTGATATTTTAAAAACCTAAAATACAGTATTACAGCGGCGGATTTCAGCAAGGGTGGGTCCTAACCAGGCTATTGAATGCCCAGTATACAGTGGCATAAAGTACATAATTTGAAATAGTTTGAATGAACGCTTAATGTGTGTGACGGATGATGCCTTCTTTTTCAGATAAATTGACCTTCATCAAACTGCTGCTTCCTGACAATGTCTTCGTTGTCATCTTCAGCGCTCTTCTCGTCATTGGACTCCTGAAGGTAAGCTTGTCGGCATGTCCAAAAACAACAGATGTAGCATGTGAGCGATACATCTGTACTGCTAGGTAAACAGCCACCTTCCCTTGTGCTGTGGCTATGCATGCAGAATCGCCGCTATTACCTGATACCATGGATCATCTGGATGTCAGCCAGTTGCATAATTTTGATCATCTTGTGGATCATTCGCTCTATCATTGCAATAAAGGACAAGGTAAGGTATGCAATTTGACGTTCAATTCGGTCACTTCACTCCCTTTTACCCTGAACAGGAAACAGAAGACCTGACATTCCTATTAGCAGCTGTCGTCATTTTCGGCCTGCAGGTCAGTGTCGTACCATGACAAAAGTAGCAATCTCAACGGATCTCGTTTCTGTTTCAGGCGTATTTTATTTTATGCGTAGTGTCACATTACCAAAACATGAAGCTTTCAAACCGACGGCGAAGTGTAGTTATGTAAATACGCAAGGGACACTTCCCGTTACGTTTGTTATCCCATGGTAGCAGCGTCACGAAGTTTCATGAGAGACCAACTCGTGGACCTGTCACGTGTGCTCGTGCGTAATGTGGCAGTCGAGATGAACAAGAATTATGCGCATAACACACATGTATCAGTGATAGGGAATCAACATCGCGTATAAAATGAAATGATCTGGTTCATTTGCGTTCCTCCCGCTGGAGCATGGCGAAGTGCAAGAACACTTGCTCCAGCGTGAGCTGGGCGACAGAGTAGTCCACAACGTTGAAGGCGGTCTTCACTTGATCCATCACATCAAACACCTGGGCCCAGCTGAGCTGCGAACTTGGAAGGTGGTACTCCAGCAGTCCGTTGTGCAGACCGATGAGCTCGATCGACGGGAAGCGAACCTGCATTTATCGGAGGCTTTCAGCACGGCTTCTAGACACGTGATTGTGTCAAGGACGTCAATAGCGAATAAACTGAATTTCATGTTCCGTGTTCATGTTCAGCTTTCAAATTTGGAGTCCTTTCGAACTGCAAGGATTATGTTGGCTGACTCGTTCTTCACACGGAATTGACTACCAGAAATCTCGTATCCCCATCTTGCTCATTCGTACAGAACAGTACCGGCCACTTTAGTGGTTAATCATTTCAGGTTTTGTCGAGTCGATTTTCGTCGTTTGGTCTGTTCTCAAGAACCTGCAGTAGTGTCTATCCGAAGAACGTCATTACGAGTGATACATCAATATGAATCAATACCAACTATAGCAAATTTCCTTGTTCTTCCTATACGCACCAGAAAACGATACGGTGTTAGAGACGTTGTGCAGACAGTGTACGATACGTAGTAAGTTATGTGTTTTCTGCTCCAGCACCCGAGGTGCCGAGGTGCGAGGTACGACTGTAGTATCACATGATTAATTGAAAGCAAATATACATCGCTCTTTGAAAATTTTGCCCTGGCCCATTACTTATAAAAACCCATATTGTTATCACTTGACGTATTTGTTCACTACTCAGAGAAGAGCCATTTCAAAATCACAGCGATACATCCCAAATTCCCGTTCTCCGCGTGGTTATATGGAAAATAACGTGCGTGGCTATGAGGTGTGGAAAAGTTCTTGGTAGATGTCTCAGAAATGCTCACAAAAAAAAAAAAAAAAACATGGAAAAAAGAAAAGAAACTGTTTACGAATTATTCAGTCGGGGCGCCTTCGTGAAACACCCGGTATGTAAATGCGTCTTTATTTCTGTACCAAGCAATCTATACCTGCAGTGCAGTCTTGCGGTTTGAATTTTGTTTCCCTGTGTTTTTGACTGTGTATAAATAACTACACACATGTTGGACATTTGCGTTTGTCATTTCGTTTTATAGTGGATATGTACAAGACTAATACACATATTTCAAGACGTGGACGTCGTTATCTTCTCATGCGGGCAGCTATTTGCCTCCGTAATCACAAGCTATACTCCAACAACAGTCACAAGGAATACGTGAAAGTCTACAAGCTACCCTCTAAATATGGGCTGCAAATTTTTGTTGGAGACTACTCATTCTATCAATGTTGCCAGGATATCTTCAATTCTTGAATCGGAAGAAACAAAAGGAAGTAAGGTAAGGAAGATTTGTTTGGGGGACCTTTCTCGTTTTTGCTTTCGCATTAACGTTACAATGTTAGGTGAGTCGTTTTCCTCCCAATGACCATGAACAGCACCTACGTGCGTTCCGCAGAGATCTCGGCTCATGTGGGTAAAAATAAGTCGGCACCCGATGGGGTCTTTCACAGCTGTTTAGGTCCATGTGTCGCCCCACGTCTACGAAGACTGCAGCAGTTTGTGTTCTCCGTGAAACGCGCCTCATCAGCCATCTTAATCGGGATTTGTGCTCCAGATACTGGTTTCACATCAAAACTTGGTGCAATAAATAGGCACCGAGGCTCACAGCAGTAATTTGACATCCTTACATTATAATTTCTTGCGTATTGGTTGGTTGCTTGTATTGGTCGTAATCTTACACATTGGGACTCGCCCCGTTGATCAAATTACCAAGGAACCGTGGTATAACCATGGGTCGCTTTCGCCTCTGAAGCGAGAGGGCACTGAAAGCAACACACTGCACACTGCTGACGTCATCCGGCATCCTGCCACGGAAAGAGAATGCAGGCTTGTAAGCAGACGACAATGCTAGTGACATCACGGAATCCTCATCCGGACGAACCGCCGTAGTAGCAAGCCATCGACTTTGGCTGACTTCACTCAACCCATATGCGAATGTTGTATTCGGTATCGAGGGTGTGGTTCATATGACGATTTTTTTCGAATCCTTGCGAAGACTTCCTTTAAGAGTGCTGGCTATCGATGCATAACGTAAAATTCATTGGTTAGTTTTTCCGTAATGGGAGCCCTGCGCGGGCAGGTTTTATTCGTCGACGTGAATCATGTCCAGTCACTTCTCGCTCGGGACGACTCCCTACATAAACGCTCTGGAAAAGCATGTTATGTTACATGTTATTTCTTGCTTTCTAGCGACACGCGACCATAGAATTGGCGGAAGCTACACTCAATGCAACGTAATGTAATTAGTAATTCTAGTGATTTTGGAGAAATCCATTGCCACAATAATCAGCCCTTTACGGGACTAAATGCAAGGAAGTATGGATGTAACGTATAATGGCGATGATTTGCACTGTTGGAAGGCGTTGTACGCTATCAGCACAACATCTTTGGAAGCTCTAAAGCAGGTTTCGTATGCTCCCGTGGAGACCCTTGCATAAAGCTCACATCGTTAATGTCGACGCACAAAAGATTGATTTCATAGGTAAATTCATCGCATTTCCATTAGCATGACGTTGCATAACGTGTACAGCAAAGGTTTCCCTACCGACATGTATTTTTTGATGGCGACGATCTCGGAGCTAACGGACTCCTCAATACTGAGAGAGGTCCACGACGTAACCGATGTGAGGGAGCTTCGCTGCCTTGCAACTTTAACCATTATGGAGTAGCCGCTGCCAAACTTATTCTTCAGGTGCTGTGGCGAGCCTAAGCAGCAGAACTGGCCATTCACCATTATCACCAGTCGGCTGCACATCGCCTCACATTCCTCCATGCTGCACAATGACGTAGGTATTAATATCGAATATGCAGGTTATGAAAAACAAGTCTACACAGGGACCTAAATCCTGTGACATCAGGTATTTATCTCGTTTGCCGAGCGCTTTGCACTACACGAGAGATGCACAAGCTTATTGTGAATACATTCCATGTTCACGAAAATCATCTGCCCTTGCCCTCTGCCCTTTCCCTCGCGAGGGAAAGGGCGTAAATCTTACGGTACGGTGCACGTACTTTTCTTCTACTCTGTGACGCAGTGAAAACGGGAATACTCTGCCGATCGGAACACAAAACAAATGCAAACGTAATAAGAATAATTCGTCGCTTTACGTCGCGAGGCAATTATGATCATCAGCAATGCTACAGTGGTCGGTCTGTAGAATAATATTGCCCACCTCGGGGTGCGCCGAAATCTCAACACACGGAACGCAGTAATTTACGACCCTCGCGGTAGGCGGCGTGTCAAAGCGCCCTGCCACCAAGCAACTGGTGTCCTCGGCCGGGTTCAAACCGGCAACATCAAGTGCAAACATGTAGGTAAAATTGGGAAATGCGCAGCGCTTCAGGGCGCATCGTGTGACAATGTGAAGACTGTACAGCCGTGGCAGCAACAGCAACGAGGACAAAGCGCCCTAATCATGTTACGTCATCATCATCATGTCATATGTCATCGTCTTGTAGCGCTACCGTCAGCTCCGAAGCTTCATCGTCAACGATTCCCGTGAGGAAAAAAAAAAAAGCAGTAAACGGGCTCAGTCGTGTGCGACCCGTAGTGTTTTACGTGAAAACGTCATGATCACAGATTCTTTTGCTCGGCTCTGGCTCCTCCACAGTGCTGAGTCCCCCCCCCCCTTTTTTTTTTGTTTGTTTCTGTATACGCTCCATTGTCATTGCAGATCACAAGTCGAAGCTGCCGTGCTGGTAGAGGGTAGGGACTCGCTGTGCGCGCCGTCAGTTGTATTTGCTCTTCTTCGGCGCTCACGGAACTCTCTATCGCTCGGTTCTGGACTTTGACTGTTTGGGTTCCTCTCGAGTTTCATACATTCCGACATTCTGGCAAATATGATCTTTCAACCTTGAAAATTTATACAATTTTGATTATTAACGTTGAAGCCAATATCGCTTAATGTCCAGGTATAACCTCAAGCGCTTTCCGACGACACCTCGTCCTAGCTTCACGCGTTTGCGAGATACTGCGAGATACTGTCTCTCGCACGCACCCGCGACATCAGAGATTGCGCCAGCTGCCTCAGTGACATTGTTGGTCAGAATCTTACACGTGTAAGCAATCTGGGTTTAGCCGGTTGGTTGCTATCGTGTTGTTATTCAGAGTCATTAAATTCGGCATAATTTCTTGGCATTGTAAATCTTGACCTGGCTACCAAAACCGAACTCAGACGTTTTCACGTCAAAACGTCAACGGGTTCGCCAACAGGGTGGGATGGGACTGGGCACCATGAAGGCCCGTTCGTTGAGAGCCTTCGCATCTCGCTGGACGTAGTCCTCTGACGTCAGGCTTGTCCTCCCGTCGTCAAATAAAGTCTTCTGCTCGGAAATCATGCTCGTCCCCTCGCTCTGGGAGGGGCAACCGCAACAACTGGTGTCAACTCATGACTACGGCTAGATTTCTTTCAGAAGGTCCACTTTCATACTTTCCTCGGTTTCATTTTTCTGTTTCAGGCAGTCTATGGGGACTTCTCGTTTGTAGGTACGAGTACGAAACAAGTACAGGCGTGCTGTCCTCGGGTTTATCTAGGGTATGACATTTTTGAAGGCCTGACGCGACCCACTGATTTCTGGCGAACTTTAAATACATGGAGTCTATGAGAGATATAACAAAAACGCTCCTCTCGGCCCGCGCGCCCGTTATATTTGGGCCAAAAAAGAGTTGCAGTCTGGGAGTTGATTGCAATCAAGAAATTCGAAAAGCTTACTGCAGTTTTCCAGATCCCTGCGAACGAAAATAATGGCTTTGTCGGTTGCTAGCATGGTTTGCACGCTGGCGCTGATTATATTACTTCCTTATGTTGAATTCCAATGGCAGACTCGGAGCAAGTGGCAGGCTCCGCAGTGGAGCGGCTTGATCTGGCCTAGAGCAAGTGATCCGAATCTGCGACTGGAACAGTTCCGCACAACTTGGAGTTAGCGCTGGGTAACCTCCCTTGGTGGATGGCGGCCAGAGACAGAGGAAGAAGAAGAAGATGCTCATGTTCCATTATAACGCCATGTTTTGCAACATCAAGGTCCTCCTAATCTCCTAACGTTGCCCTGGTAATGTCTGATTCTCGCTTCCTTCATGAAACAAAATTGCCAACGTACGACGTGAAATACTAGTCACGGCGAAGACGCGTTGCAAAGCAGCCATGTTGGCGAAATAGAGACAGGAAATAGGAAGCACGAGCGACAAGTAACACGTCACGTAGAGTTCCGGTTGAATCTGCCTATTTTGGCGGAGCAGTCTGAGTATGGCCCGCCATAGTCTGAGTTGCTCCCTGGAGCGACCTTGGCTCGAATGCCGCTCCGAAGCTCCCATTGGAAGACTCCAGAACTGTTCTCAATCTGCCATTCGAACAGACTTGCTCTCGGCGGAGCAACAAAACTTGCTCCGGAGGCGCTCCGAATCTGCCATTGGAATTCAACATTAGAACGCGAAGCAAAGCGAAGTGAAGAAAACGATTTTGGGACGGTACAGCAAACCCTCTCCGGAAGTGAACGTTAACTAGATCGCATGAGTCCGCCTTAAATGGAAAAACAGGCCGGGCTTTGCACGAGCTGTTTTCACGACTTGGTTTTCTCGTGTTCCATTTTTTATGCAGACGTTGCACCTCCTCTTCACCACTTCGTCAGACATACACCAACTTAGTACAAGACACCAACAGATATCCTCACTTGTCTGTCCCCCGGTGTCACAGCAGCAAGCCGTCACCCCTACGTTCCTCTTGGGCGGGGCTAGTTGTTACGTTTCATCTTCTGCCGCTGCAATCAACTCACTAGCTCCATCGTCAACCCCTCTCGTGAGAAACGAACGTCATCAGGCTCGCGAGCAGAGTGGAATCGAAGACTGGGCATCACTAGGAATCACGAGGGCCAGTTCGTTGAGAGCCTTCGAATCTCGCTGGTAGCAGTTCTTGGACGTCAGCCTCGTCCTCACGTCGTCAAATAAAGTCTACTGCTCGGTAACTTTGGTCGTCCCGTCACTCTGGGTGGGGCAACAGCCACAAACATCCCCGTTAAGTTGAAGTCTTAATATTGTTGGATTACATATACTTTTACATATATTACATCTTTTACATATACTTTTACATATATATTTTTTAATTATTTCATTTAATTAATGAAAATAAAATGTGAAGAGGAAAGCAAGAAAGCGAATGGGTGCCACATACTTCCCAAGATGGCAGGGGGCAAGTTGTAATTGGTTGGCCGGAAATCTCGGTCTAGGCTCGACTCGTGGCGCCAATTCGAATCGCATTAGCATATAGTGGTGGTGCAACGTGCTTCGATGCGCTCATATAGCGAGCTTAGCTGTTACATGGCTACACTGCGGAGGCCTACTTGACAGTCATCAATCCCATGGGCAAGTGACACCAATTTGATGTTTGTTTGCAAGGAAAAAAAGAGAGAAACTGAACTCGTCTCCCGACTTGTTCTAGTACTCCTAACGTAAATTCTCACCCCCACCCATCAAATACTTCTCAGGTTCGCTATTCACTATTCACATGTTCGCTATTCAGAAGTCCATTGTTCACAATTTTACACGAATTTTATGTAGATGCTGTATGTATATAGCCTAAAATATCATTGCTGCCCTATAATCGTGGCTGAGAAAACAAACATATTTGTTCGCACAAGCACGTGATGCCATAGTCAGGTCAATTTCAGTATTCGCGGAATCACGGTGTCGATTTTCTATGTGTATATTGTATATTCGTGTTTGGCTGGTAGTTTCGGAACAAGGGATGCTGTAACGTATAGGGTTCGAAATCCCGATCGGTTTTTTCAATCCGCGGGATTCCTAAATGCGGCTCCCGAGATCCTGGGACGGGATCGAAATTTTGTCCCTACTGTTCTCGGAATGTCGTGTAGGGCTTTATCCACTTGGAACATTCATGCTGTCACAAATTGCGATACAGTGCATGTTTCTTTCATCCTCACGGAACATTCTATGGAAGAAAACGAAAAAAAGAAAAAGCTGTTCGCGGGACAAAAGTTTTTCCACGTATTATATTAAGCATTGGCACCGTGCCGGAATATTGTTGTAATGCGTTGGAATATGGGGCGTCGTTTCCTGTCGTCTTCTACGAAATACCTTCTGGCTACGCCCCAGGATATCTCCCGCGATTAGCAGTGCACGAGAACACATGACTTTAGCACTTGTATATGCGTTGCAGCTAAAACGAATGGCGTTTTGCCCCTCTTCCGCTGAAGTATTCTGGGGAACGTCGCTAATGTGAATACACGGAGTGGTGCATTTTGCTCTTCTTCTCTTATATTCATCCATACTCTGTTATGATCTTCCTGGAGCAGCAGATTCTTCTTTTCTGAAAACGCTGTTTCCATTTGCTCGTTTCGTTTTCAAATACATATATTCGTGAGGATCAAGAGAACAAAAAGATATGATTTAGGGAGAGATTTTGTGTAGCCCTACGGATCGGAAGACGCCTTCTGATTTCGTAGAAGTTTCAATGATATTTGAGGGCTGTTCTCAGCTATGACTTTCAAGGTTCACGTGAGTCAGCGCCGAGTGTCCTTGTCGTATGTCATGTGTCGTGGTTGTTTCGGTTTCGGATTGCAAATTGTATTTGCCGGGGAAGGGACGCTTGAAACCAAAAGTCAGTAGGCATCATTCTTTTTCACTCGTATCACCGTTGTCAAGAAAGCCGAAATTTATTATCGCGAAATCCAGGGATTTGGCCCGGTGACATCCCTGGATTTCGGGACATTTTGCTGAAATCCCGGTATTGCGGGATCCCAGGATCCGAACCCTATTGTGTCGATGGGCGCTTGTATTTTCAGTGTGCTCGTAATTAAAGGAATCGTTCTACATTGGCCTGGCGTTCCTCTGTATTCTGCTATCAATAACCCATCAACCATAAACGCAACAGTGCATTCCTCCCCTAGCTGTGGAATGTAAATAACCGTTTACGTTTAACCTTAATAACTTGGAAGCACAGAGGCACAGTAGCACGTGCATCTGACTAGACTTTTTAATAGAACCAACAGCATTGAAGTCAGCATATATCTACGAGGTCAAAGTAGAACGATCACCTGTGGGACGTCAGTATGATACTGCGTCCGTGCAACATGAGCTGTTGCAGGGAATGCCATAAGCACCGCTTGGCGACTGGGTCCATTCCCGTCGATGGCTCGTCCAGAATCACAAGCAGAGGACTGCCCATAAAGGCCACGGCTGTGCTCACCTTTCGTTTGTTTCCTCCACTATTAAAATAAAGAGGAATTATAACGATTATCACCAGGACCAGGATTTTCTAGGACCAGCTGTATGCACAGCGGAATGGTTTGCACGCTGAAAAATATGGCGAAAAATGTCTGTAGCGGTACAGTTGCCCCTAAGGGAGAAAGGAAATGGCATTCGAAGGAGATTCTCCGAAGCCCTATTTTTAAGCTAATCTCTTCGCTGAACGATGTTTTATCACTGCGCAATTCATTTCTCAAAAATCCACCGCGAAATGAGGTATGAGAACCGTGTAGCATCAGTCCAGTACGTCCTACTGCTTTACGGACACGAGCATCTGTAACTCAGCATGACCAAATGCGTGATGAGCAGCCTCTACCACTAGTTCACTCTGCAGGGTCGGTCTTTCTTTTGGGTATCACACCTCTCCGTGCACACTGAACAGCTAACCGCATTCGAATACATAATGGATACCGTTGTCAGTATAGGCGTTTGCACAGGTATACTGCACAAAGCTTTAGATGCATGCACGATATGCACCATATTTCCTCCCATTTGACTCAAAATGTGCAACTGTTGTTTCGTTTGGGGACCCTTTTTGCGAGTGTTACTGTCGGGGACGCCATGTATTCCGTTCAGTCATGGGTTGCTACCAGTTGACAGCGGCCACACGTTAAGAACAGAGTCACTTGGATATGCTGACCAGCATGATACACAAGAGTGCGTGGAACAGGAATTTATAACCAACACTTAATCGCATTGGTAATTTCGCTTGCCTCAGGTCCTTGATTTTCGTGTCGAGATGCATGCTGAAGTAAAACAGCCTCGACAGCACAGAGGACAGAGGCGTCATGAGGTGCCGGGGAATGCCCCGGATACTCGCGTACAGTGTAAGAACCTCTCGTGCGGTTAAGAAATCTGGCAATGCATCTTGTTGAGGACAGTAACCAATCCGCTGACGGACCTGCACAAAACGGAAAGGCGTACAATTCTCTCAATCCAAAGGCCTGGAACCATGTATCTACAAGTGATTCTCAACAAGGGGAAACAATCGTACAGACTTTCCTGCACCTTGTCTGTAAATACCACGTACGGTCTCGCTAAATGAAACTAACTGGTCCATATGCAAAATAAGTGCTTCTGAACAAAGGCTTTCTGGACACGTACGGTCACGCACGCATATACTCGGTATTCTTTTTAAAGCCTTTACGGAAAGCTATGAGAGTAGCATGGATGTCGTTTTTGCAGTTCTACAGCTACCCTGACATCCTCTGGAAGACAACTACAAGAACGAAGTGCAACTCCAATATGGCAAATTACCTAAAATTCGATAATTAGCTTTTAATTGGGGGATTTCGGGCAAAAGCGACATGGCAGAGACTATCAGAGTCAAGTTATTTTACGTTTAACAAATTCTGAAACATGCACGTGCGTTAAAATATCCATCCCCAAATTTTGATATACAAATGAGCCAAAACCGAAACCTCGGCGACCGGGAACGCTGGAAGTACCCCAAGCAGCAAAATGTACTGAAAGTCGGGTGCAATAGGGGTGGACGGGTAGGTGGAAGGCCTTGAACAGACTCGTGAAACTAAGGAACATCGATAAGACACATACCGTCCACCCCTATTGCACTCGACTTTCAGTACATTGTGCTGCTTGGGACAGCGCTCATTTCAGATCAGAGGGCCACGTGTTTGGAGCGATAGATATGATAGCTGGCCAGATAAACCGCTTTCCGGCCCAGATAAGCCTCCGTCGGCGAGGACCGGTACTTGATACCGTAATGTTCCACGTAAGATTTGCCTGCCAAGGGTAGGACTGCGGATAATTTGGACCACGTGGGGTTCTTTTGACGTGCGCCGGAAATCTCCGAAACACGGTGCTGGAAGCAATGTTTACCTCCCCCACATTGCTACCGCCCTCGGCCGGGATCGAACCCGCGACCCGAGCTCAGCAAGCCAGCACGTTACAGACTGAGCTACCGAGGACAGTCATCGGCGAGGAGCGTTTTCGGTTTCGGCTCCTTCGCTTATCAAAATTCGGGGACGGATAATTTAACGCACGTGAGAGTTTCAGCATTTTTTTAAAACGTGAAATGGATTGCAACTATAGGATAGTCTCTCAATCTGCCATCTCGCTCTTCCCCGAAATCCACTCAGGTAATTAGTCATCTTGTAGTTACGTGCAAAAACAACTTTATGTTGCTCTCATAACTTTTCAAAATATAAATTGTGTAAAAGCTAAAAAAACACTGTTACCACAATGTGCGTCAGTTATTAGGGAGCATCCAAGCGTTTACCGTGATGTGGGAATACTGTAGATGGTATGGATCATTTATTGCAGAACATGAGCAGATGCAAACAAGAGAAAAATTCATACGCTTGCTTGGCTAGAAGTTCTATCGAAATGCAATACAGTAGTACGAGACAACGCCCATGTGCTCTTACTTGCAACGTGTCTTTAGTGACGCTGTAGCCATCCACAAAAGCGTCACCAGAGCTCATCGTAATAGTGCCGGTCAGCATCTTAAACGTTGTGGTCTTTCCTGCACCGTTTATACCCAATAGGCCGAAACATTCCCCTCGCTTGATGCCCAGGGATAGTCCGTTGACAGCGGTTATAGAGCCATATGTGCGGCTCATCTCCTTCAGCAGTACGATGTCGTTTTTGGCCAGCTCCGACACATCCTTGCTCGTGACGCGCAGTTTCTCTTCCAGTACATCAGCATCTTCAGCAATCTATGCAGGGCAGCGCCATGAACCATGGTCGTCGCAATAGAACGAAGTATAGAACGGTGTTTACCTTTCCTGTGGCGCAGGGAGAATCCTTATCCTGTGTGTGACAGATAACACGGACTTATGAAATCCTTGCCGGAATTGAGGTTTTATGAAAGCCTGACTTTAAATGGGGTTAAAAAATAACTATCTCGGCGGGAAACTCTGTGAACGACATGTACCTGAACCGTTTAAGTGCCACACTTGACAGGACTTCAGGACTTCACTACATAGCACGGTGAAGGCAAGCCATTGGAATGATACGGTTATGACACCCGATCTGTGGAAAGCGCGGTGCGTACACCTTGTTGTGGCAATTAATATAACTGCGTAAGTGTCAGAAACAGGCATACACCTCCCGTTTTTAACCCATCATGGTGCAGTATATAATTCGGGATGGCGGTTATGGCCAAGAGCGTGCTATGCTGTGAAGTTCTGAGAGTGTGGAAGAAACGGATGTGCGTATGGACCAGCAGAACCATTTGGCTCTTAATACCGTGTACTGAAGAGAAATTGCAGTTGGAAACGTGCCTCGCCGGTGTTCGCGTCCAGTGGTTGTGTTGGTGCCGGTCCGACGGTGACACGTTCTACAAAGTAAAGAGCGTTTCTCTCGCAGATCAGCAGCGCAGTGAGCCCTAGCACAGTGTGCAGACTAAAGCACAGGAACGCCTTGATAATGCCCGGGGTCCCCCAGGCTAGCAGATCCGGTTGCCAGTCGATGCAATCTTTTTCCTTGCAGTAGTCTACAGAAATGCGTAAAATAACCGTTTGGAGACACTTGCAAATACTGGTTCGCCGTCACGTTTAAGAATATCAAACGCGATGACTTGCCTTTGCAACAGTAGCGCGCCCTGTCTGGCATCACCTCGCACAGAAAGGCCTGCGTCGAGGCATCATTGCATACTTGATTATAGTGAGCCGTGCGGTAGAGGTTGCTGAAAGCACGCCCCAAGGCATAAATTGGCACGATGAATGTATAGACACCATCGATGCCGCTGGCCACGTCTCGCAGGTCACTCAGGCCAGGCCATTCAAAGATTGCAACGAGAACGAGACCCGAGATGCCTGTATAGTGGGAAACGCATACTACAAATAGGATAGCATACACGCCGACAGTTCCGTGAGTCAGTATAGATTTTGAGTCTTGCACATTACAATCTAACCCCAAAACATTCAAACAATTGTACCTGCGATAAACGTGATGATTCCAAACCGCACGTACGCGGACGAATAGTCGAAAAAGAAATACGAAGCTGAAGCTACAGCGGTTAATGCTGAACATCCATAGTAGAAGTACAGCAGGAATAATATGGCTGAAATGAGAAACGAAAATGTGCGCAGTGAAGAAATGGTTAAATCTTGGAACCGCCTCCAAGAGCCGTTCCACAAAGACCTTTTCTTACAGCTGAGAGGATGTGCCTACCTTGTTCCTTGTAACCAGAGAAGCCCTGCGTCCCAAAGACCAAGTATGAGAGCATTACTAGCAAGCAGGACACCAGGTATATCCATAAGTTCCACGTCAAATTGGCGACCCAATACGACGTCATTTTCAGGCCGCATGTGCGTTGTAAATGGCGAGAGTTCGAAACGTGATCCTGGACCAGAAATGCAGTGAAGGTGGCCACCAGCAGCGAAGTTGCCAAGATGGTTTGCTGGCCGATTTGGAAGCTCTCTCTGTGCATTGTAATCAGCTTATTCGCCTGCGTAAAAGGCACATTGGACTTGCGGTAATAGGAAATTGAATACAGTGATTCGCAATGTTTTGAGTCTACCAGCGCCACAAATCTTCCCAGTGAACATAGCTGGAAGTGATGGTGTCATCCAGGTCAGGTCTTTTCAATATGAGTACCGGAACGTTTGGGCTGGTTCACGATAGCTCTACCTTGTTTCAGTAAGCGAACTTACAGTTGGTAAGCCAACGTACCTCGTGTGCTAATTTTTTAATCGTTTAGAAAGCGGCTCAAGGTATGCCGACCTGGCACGCGTAGGTAAAAGCTAAGCTACAATAATTTCGCACCTGCGGCCTATTTGTAATACCAAAATGTCGTATTATCGTATATCTAGTCAACTAGGCAAACGTATGGGCGTCCAGGAGACCTTTGTCTAGGACAATGCTTTGCATTAGCGTGCAACCATGTGCTAAGTACTGACGATGATATCAGGTGTAGTTCAATTACATGATGCGAACACTACGTTGAAATGACAAAATTACCAACCTCGACAACTGAAACATGCACTAAAAAACCCATGACGTACACGGAATTGTATTAAAAATTAGTGAAATTTTTCACAAACCACGATGTCCATGTACTCAAAATATGTACCTTCTCTTCCACAACTCTGGGAAAAGGGTGGTTGATGATTCGGAGCTCGGACTTTTCATCGTTCGTAGTTTCGATCAGCAGTGCCTTCTGAAAGGTGGCTAGTGCGATTGCAGGAGTGTGGAACATCTGATTGTTGAAATACATCAGTGCTTTCCGCGACGATTCGCTCGTACTATTGTCACTGTCTGTTAGATCTGCAGCTACAACCTCGTCAAGGACGAAAGCGTCGCGTGCTGAGCTGAAGTGTCCTTGAAGGTAGGTGACAACGTCCTTCTGTAAGAGCAGCGGCTCCGCCTGCACAAAATACTCCGCTCAATAAGAATGAATCCCATGAATCGAAAATTTTCCGTATCCCCTATATATCGTGAGCCTCACACGCTCCTGGTAACTCGACGCTCGAAGTTTGACGAGCTTCAGCAGCCTCTCACCTTTTGTCGCCGAGACTCCGGCGTCATGTCATTTGAGCAAAGCACAGTGCTTCACGCACAAGGCGTAGAAGATACGAGTTACGAATTTCAGATTCATAGCTTTATTTCAAACATACTGAACAAACGCTACGAAACACGCGGACAGGACACACGCAGGACTGTCCGTGCTTCTTAGCGTTCGTTTGGTATGTTTACATTTAATAACCACGCTCTTTTTTGTGTTGTCCTTCCTAGCTCTATTTCAGTCCCTAGCACAATGTGTTCGATCACAATGCAGTAATAATCGAAAACCGGTGCCTTTAATACAACAGTCGTTTTATCGTTTCTTAGGACACAAGCGATCTCAATTGCTGGGAAACACTTGCATCACAACAAAAATAATCGCAGGCCCTTAAGACAATAAATTTTCAGACTGAAAAAAAAAAAAGTGACCCCACCTGTGGACGGATCACCTTGACGAAGGCAGCAGCCAACGCAGCGGAACTGGGGCCACGGAACGAAAACGGCACGGTAGTAGTGTAGATTGCGTTGATGTCGAGCAAGCGCGGTCCTGGTATGTGCAGCTTTGGCAGCGCAGCTATCCACGTCAGCGTAAAAAGAAGAACACACATCGGCACTAAGAGCTGCGACAGCGTGAGTCCCTTGTTTCTAGTAGTGTTGAGGGCGTTGAGAGTCAGGATAGCCCAAGTTTGTTGGACGAATAGTCGGTAGCCAAAGAGCTGCGCGGATTGATTCTCGTCCACGGGTGACTTGAATGACCCCAGCACTGAGATAAGTTGGTCTGCAAAGATGAGTAATGAAATTATAGAAAAAAGATTATTATGATAATAAGATGAAGTTTTATGGCACAGATACTGGGAAAAGATGTCATTGTTCACTGTGAAATATCATTAAGGACAAGGGGGAACAAAACGATGTCGGCATATGCACGATATATGCAATAGATCCAAGGAATGCTTTTGGGCAAGTGGGCAGCATGACCTTGAGCTTGAGGAGCTCATACCGACACAAGAACATGCCATGTTCGCATTGCAAAATGTAGGATGGGACCAGCGAAAGCTTGCCCACATCACAACTAAAAAATAGTACTGCTCTCGCCCTACAACATGTCATCATGTCAACATGCCATGTTGCCCACCCTTGCTGCTTCTTTTTGGCCCAGAGATACACCTACTTGTTGTGTTTTCATCCAGCTGTTCACTTTCTCCAGTGCGTCTGAGCTTCTTCATTGCGTTTGCTGCGTAGTCGCCAACCCTGCCGTGAAGTCCAAATTTTCTAGAGCGACTCGCACGAATATAAACAGGACGGGCACTTAAGGCGGACTCCCTTCTGAAGAAAGTCCTTGGGGAAGTTTTGTTCAGAGGGTTCTCGTGAACCTCGCTAAATTTCTACAGGAAACAGGTACAGCGTGTTCCTCTCGAGCTTATCCAGGGAATGACATTCCTGAAGGTCCAAAGCGATCCACTGATAACTGGCGTATTAAAGTTTGTCAAATTTTCAGTACGTGGGAGTCTATGGAAGATGCAAAAAAAAAAAAAACGCACACGGCATGAGGAACAAACGAAGGGGAAGGGTGTATCAATGGTGCAGCAGTTTTGAGAAGGACGGGACATGGTGACGTATAAACCACATGGACACGTTCGGCACAGGCATGGACAGTTCGGCACACTGCAACCCAGCGTAATATTAGTGTCGGCAGTGTGGGGACAACCATCCACGAGCACTTACTGTTAAGTTTGTGCAAGATGGGTTTCCCTATACCTCACTTGGAAGGGAGTGCGCACGGCAGTCTCTGAACAGCTGCTGACCCGATTTCAATCCGAGGAGGACGAATTGTTGCAGTCATCGCATGTGGTGAAACCTGAATGAGTCATTTCACCCCGGAGACAAAAAGAAGCAGCCTGGAATGTCGCCATAAAAGTCCCCCGCCGCCAAAGAAAAGCGAGATGCACGAAGCAGATGATTCATCAACGCGTAGTAGTACTGATGGCATTAATGGTGACCCCTTGCTCCAAGAAGTCCTCATGGGTGGCACGCCGCATGTCCCAGAAGACAGCTCTCATGGTCTTCGCAGCAGACGGACGCATGTTGATTTTCCTTGGCGGTGGGGAAGCCTCATGTCGCCATTCCATGCTGCTTCCTTTTGTCTCTGGGGTGAAATGACGCATCCAGGTTTCATCACACGTGATGATTGCAAAAATTCGTCTCCCACGGAGTGAGAACTGTTCAGCAGCTGCTCAAAGACTGCCATGCGAGCTCCCTTCTGGTCACATTAACTGCTCGTGGGTAATTGTCACCGCACTGCCAACACTGATATCACGCTGGACTGCAATGCCCCTAACTGTTACTCGTCGGTTTTCGAGGATGGCTTACTTAACGACTGCGTTATCTGCAGCTGGCGTGACTGCAGTCGGACGAACTCGTCCATGCGGGTCAGTTGCCTCCATACCCCGTTCATCAGCAACTGTCTGCACCATTCGTACACTCTTTGCCGTGACATCGTTTGTAAGTTCTCCTTCACAAGGAACTTGACTATTCATCGCTGTTCCACAGTTACAGCTCGCCGCCCTGATAGCTGCCACTGCTGTACGTGCCGCTGACCTGAGAAGGATTGCACTTCGTCCTCCGAATTTTTATTCAGTTACATTTATTCGCCGATTTCTCTCAGGCAAAAGTTTCGGCAAACCTCGAACGACCCTTTTAGAACAATCTGCAGGAAAAGAAATGTAGGAAAAAAAGAAAATGTAGGACGGTCACCTCAATGATCTTTTAAATGTCTCCCATGCAAGCAAGCCTGCCTTGCATTTTAAGCCTGCCAACGGAGTCTCTACATTGGCTTTCGGGTCCTGCGTTCTGCGACAGGGGACGTCTATTCTCTCGCCCTCCAACATCCCCCTCTCATGTGGACCCTCGCTACTCCTCCCGTGTACTCCAACATCCCTGGCGCCTTCAAAAAAGGTGACAGCCCTCCAGCCGCTTTGCTCCAACTCGTGCTGGAACACCTTAATAAAGTGCACTCCCGAAGAATAGCGGTCTACACGGACGCGTCGGTCTCCGCGGGCGCCTCAACTGTAACCGTTGTTGTGCCTTCAGAAAATTACGCGCTAGCGCTCAAGCTTCCTTACGAGACATCCTCCACCGAAGCAGAGCTCGCCGCCATCAATGAAGCCCTGAAACATATATCAACGAGGCCCCCAAACAACTGGACTGTGCTTAGGCCAGCAAGACGGCGCTGCAAATATTATCTTCTCCTTAGCCCTCACGACATACAGCCGTCTCACCGCATTCGGCCACAGCGTGTGGCTTCAATGGGTCCCCAGCTACATCGGCCTGACGGGAAATACACGCGCTGACGCTGTGGCGAGAGGCGCACACGGGGCAGCTGCCATCACAATGACCACCACCATTCCTCTCACTCCATCGGCCTGCCTGATACAGATCCGCCGCCAGACGTCTGGCATCACCCTCGCGTTTAGCTCAAACGCTGTAGCGGCAAACACGTTCCTCCACTCCATCGACCCGAGGATGGAACTGGCCCACTCCCAGCGGCTGTCGCGACTGGAGGAGTCGATCCTCCATCGCCTACGCCTCGATGTTGCCCTGACCCGCTGCTCCTCTCTAAGATGGATAGACGGACGTCCCCGATGTGTCCCTGCTGTGCTGCAGTCGCCGACATACGCCATCTATTGTCGCACTGCAAGCGGTACGCCGGCCCCCGAGCCGTCCTCGCCACAAATCTCACTTCCCTAGGCCACAGGGAACTTTCCCTGGAGACGCTGCTGGGACATGTCCGGCACTCCAGACAGTGGGCAGTCACCCGAGCCCTCCTGAGTTACCTGAAGCACACTGGGCTGCTCAGCAGCTTTTGAGCCTTGAGCCACCCCATCAGCCACCCCACCTTGAGAGTTTTTGAGCCACCCCCATCGTCCCCTGCCACTTTCTCCTTTCCTCTTCCTTTCTTTTTCTTTTTTTCTCTTTTGGGAATAGCAAGTCGGCCTTGGCCTGTCTGACCTTTCCCCCTTTCTTATCTTTAATAAACATGTCCCCCCCCCCCCCCTGTATGCTGCGCTCGCAAAGCAGTCAAATGAGTTGCGTGTGATTGCTCACCTGAGGAACACCTCTTCGAGCGTTGTGACGGAGACTCCGAAACTGGAGATGCCGAGCTTCCCCTTGTTCTCTTCTAAGTAGCCGAACATGTGACGGAAGTAGGGCTGATCGTAGCGCGATAGGCGGAACGCTAGCTCGGCTCCAACGTTGCTCTGAATTTCGGCAGAAGGCACGAACGCAACGACTACTTCCAGTATTGTACGGACATTGCACTCGGGAGTCTTCACTATAGTCATGTGGTAACCCGCTCCTAAAGCGGATATATTTGAATGAAAACACCTATTTACCTATAACACCTCGACATATATAAAAACATACCAAATTTCGATGTACATGACGACAGTGAATTTAAACGACGACACGGGCTAACACGACTCCGTACAACTCAAATAATTTAAGCACGGCATAATACAAACCGACCAAAGAATAGCTTAGCTGGTTTCAAAAGAGAAAAATTAACCTTTTCAATTTAGGTCTAGAGCGCCGCACGGTCTGCGAGTTCCTTTACGCACAGAGGCGACCACGTCGTGCGCGTGTTATCGCACAATTCAATGTCTTTTTAACATCACGATCATGGATTGGGATGAATTGCATCATGATTTCATGTCCTCGACTGCAGTGATGTGCAGAACTGCACAGCGCTGCAGATTGCATTGTATCGAACAGACAGTCCTATCGAGGATACTCGCCTAGGTTTTTCTTGAGGAAGAAGGACGTTCCGCAACATTGTATTGTTCCGTTGGCCATTATGGCAATTCGGTCTCCAAGAGCATCTGCTTCCTCCATGGAATGAGTGGTGAGCAGTATGGTTCGGTGGGTTTTTTCGAAGAGCAGAAGGTCCCACATCTGGCGACGGGCTGCTGGATCCATGCCCGCTGTTGGTTCGTCAAGGAGGACCACCTGCGAAGTCACAACAGCCGGGTTAACCTGGTGCAATTGCTCCTGTGAACAGTGCCAGCACTCTAGACCTGCATATTGGGTAACTAGAGGAAGACATTTGTCGTATATTTGTATGCGGAATCCACTCAGTTTCAAATTTTGTTAAATTTTCCCTCAATTCCCGCATACCATTTTAGTGGTAATCTCGTGACGTCCCTCAAGCGTGCATCCGTAGGCCTGGAGAGCCCTCGCGGCATCGCTAATTCCTTAAGTTTAAAAAAATCATACGAGTCTTTCAAAAAAAGGAAAAAGTATGTTGGCCCCGCTCCCGTCGGACCCTCGTAGAGAGACGCCCCCGAATCTCCCAAAGGAACAGCGGGATTAGTACATTGACGGTGTACTTTTTGCCCTTCGATGATCTGGCTTGTCGTGGATTTGAACTACTTCATGCTTTAAATGATCAAAGCCCCACGGTCAATATTGAAATTGTGAAATGCAATCCACGAAGCAGCGGTCAGGTTAGGGGCAATGTTACGACATGCTTGAAGCATACGTAGGGGTACTAATATAAGAGGTTTGTATGGTAACGTCGCGCGAGCATAATACTTTGGACATTCCGATGAGAGCCACTCCTATAGACAGCTTTCGTTTCATGCCCCCTGAGAGATGCTTGGAGACAACATCCGCCTTTCGGTGTAGGTTAAGAGCTGACATCATTTTCCTCGCCTGTTCCTCCGTGTCACTTGCAGACATCTGCTTCAGCTGAAAAGAACAAGTCCTTTACTTACACGGCAGCATACGATGGAATGCATTCATGTTTGGTAGTAACAGGACGGTCTCTATGATCACCAGTGTACCATGCGATTGCCTTTTATTGAAAACGGAACACTGCAAATTTACCTCACAAAGCACCTCACGGTTCTTAAATAACCGAATTAAATTGATAAAGATTGCAGAGCATGCTGCGATCTGTGTTGGCAACAATAAGAACGGCTACGCCGCCCTGCGGGAAAGTCCGTGATAGGACACAAAATTGTCGGCTTTTGCGCTAGTGTCTTGGTGTGAGCAGACGGCTTTGAGAAGTGATTGGGGACCGCCGGCAAGTATATTTTCGTTCAGTTCTCAGTCGAAAAACTCACATCCTAAGAAGTGACCCACATGGTGGTTTAGAACAACTACGTTAAACTTCAGAGACATGTTTAAAGTCGCAGGACAACCCCACCCACAATCACAAACCTGAAGTTGCCGGCCATCGGCACGCGGAGTAGCATTACAGCTCCGACCACAAATATGGTACGCGCGCTTCCATTAAGGCTGCTTCACATTGCTGCGTTCAGGGCTGCGTACAGAGTCTTACCTTCTACCTTCGTTCCATCCGGAACTATGTTCCGTTGCAATGATTCGCTGTCAGCGGACGTAAGACGCAAACGCAACCGTAAACACAGCAAGTGGAATCGGCCTTTACACTCCCCGCTGCACACTGATCATGTTTCAAAATGGAGTGTCGCTGGCGACGTACATGGAGAAGGAGTGTTTATTTCAAAGCCACATTAAGCACTCGCGGTAAGAAAAAACAAAAACACGTGACTTAGCTTCCACGTATCCGATTATGCGCCACATTATTGGAGACGCCACAGTCAATTGCACGCTCCAATCGCGGAGATACATGTCTGAGTGTCCCCATTTCGACAGCAAAGGGGATGATTCAACACATGTTCCTTCCGCAGGTTCCAATTGCCATGACAACGTCAACGTACACGCAGGCCGGCGTCATGCGATTTCATCGTCTGCTATTACTGCACGTTTCCACAAATTCCCGGAAAACATCTTGATTATCCTGAATGGAATGTTGGCTGAGTTTCGGAATCGCCCCGGCTGTACGAGACCGTCCTCTTTAAGCACGACGTCAGACCAACCCTCGCCGCGTCAAAAAATTTTAATCGATGTGCAATGGACTTTGGCTGTGGTCTTCATTCCTGTGTTCAAGCATTAGGGATGTTGTAGGAAAGGGTGTTGTACTTTCCTTATTGCGTGTAATCGTAAAACACTACCCCACCGTGAACTGCACCGGTATACCTCAAGACGAAACTCCTTATTCTGCGGGAGTGCCCTGAACGTGCACCCATCGCTCTGTTCTCACACCGTGCTACGCATAGACAATACAGTAGCAGCAAGCAAATTAGCAGCAAATGTTAGAGAGCAAATATGAGCAAAGAACAGCGGTGAGTTACAACCGACATTAGTTAGTTAGGTAAACCTTGGAGCTTTCAGCAACCCACCATGGATCAACCGACATTAAAGTGTGACGACCTCTTTGAAATGTTAGGTTGGGCGGCAAAATCATTTCGAACAGACTGCTCTACTGGGCACCCTCCTAGTATCTCGTGCTACTCCCAGACTCACTTTGCAAAAGAACAGTAGATGCTCAAGCACTGTCATATTATCAAAATGTATATCTTGTTGGGCGCAGATACCGAGGTGTTGATGGGCGGCCTTGCTGTCTTTCGCGACGTCATGACCGTCAATGAGCACATTACCACCTGTTGGTTTGAGCTGGCCTGGAAGGCGTTATGAACAGTTAATAGATGGTCCATTGGTGAATGCTGAATTAGTCACGCCAACGTGATATGACGTTCTTTTTTTTAATTTTTTTTACATTTATGAGCGTACCAGTGATCATGCGAATCGTTGTGGTTTTGCCTGCACCATTGTGACCCAAGAGGGCTGTAATCTGTCCTCGGTAAGCTTTGAAGGAAACTTTATTCACTACCTTCTTGCTACCGAATACCTGCAGCAAACGAAATTGGAATTGGAGCAGAGTGTGTGTGTGTCCCAACATGCGTACTGTTAAAGTGTCCCCATGGGGAGAGGGAAACAGGCGGGCATGCAGCATCTCAGCAACAGCAACATGTAGAGCACCATAATTATGATTCTGAAATTTAGTCTCGATACTGTATACAAGCGCTTTCATTCCGCACTGCCATTACCAACATGACATCCAAACTGTCACAAAGCTCATGTGTTCTTCACAGTAAAAAGAGAGGTCCACGGATACGTACAGTTCAAGCATTTGAATTTTCTTTTGTTAACAGTGCCCGATTATGGGTCTGTCCTCTGCCGACAGAGTCGGACAGAGAGCAAACGAGGGGAACGCAGCTGTAATCGCAGAGTGTCGTTTATGGCGCTCACGTCAATTGGTTCTTGGGGATGCTCCCTTTCTTGGCGAGCGGCCCGTATATGGATATTTTTTTTATGGCAATGCTTCCCAGAATGCAAAAAAACGCGGGAAAAGGAAAAGTACGGGAAAACTTGAGACAACGGGGGTGTTTTGAAAAGCAGCAGTGCAAGCGAACGGTTGTGTGTCGAGAACGGGTTGACGAAGTGTCGGACTTGGGGACAGTCACCAAGGATCGAGTGTGCCAAGTGGTGTGTGTGGTCAACGCTGATCCCCGACACCGAGCATCACCTCATCAGCTGGCTCCGCCCGAGACGCCTTACTTCTGACTCTGGACTCCACCGCCGACACAGCTAAGCTATTTCAATCCTGTTCGGACAGATCTATAATGTATACCCTCAACCCATAACACCATATGTTTAAAACTTCAGTGACCATTGTCTAACTGCCCTTCTACCTATTGTTCCGATTTCACTCCTACTCCAAATAGTGTTGTTTAATAGAATACCTCTATAGTATCTGACAATTGTTTTGATTAAGTAAATTGTTGTGTTATGAAGGTGACACCTGTGTTTGGCCTCCGGTTCATTCCGCTCCCGCTTCTCCAGAAGTGCACACTGCACCAGTCGACCGTCCAAAACCTCAATCTTTCTTTTGCGCACACAGTTGGGACTCAGTGAGAGTAGGGTACGACCCTCGAGGAATTGAGTACTTTTTCTCGGGTAGCTCGAACGTCCGGAGTTCCCCCGCTGTGTGTAACACACACAAAGCGCCATGTTTTCGCATTGATACAAAAGGGCGGGGCACACCCATGAGCGGACATTGTTCTACATAATTAGAGCGAGTCGCAGTAAGTAGCACCGATTACCTTGGTCAAATTCTTTAAGACGATTCCAGCGAAGATCTTTGGGTAGTATTGCTCAAAATACACGTTTTTGTCCTTCTGCTTAGCTTCAGGTGGCTCAGTCTCCCTGGATTTACCGGGCGTGTCTTCCCTCTGGGACGTATGGACGGGTGCGTGCAGTGAAGAACGAAGTTATTCTCGAGAATATTGTTCGCAGTTAGTGCGTTCCCGTTTCTCTCGTTGATATGGCGCGCACTGGCTATCGCTTGTGAACCTAGTCTTCGATATACTTTGAGTGTGCACGAATGCGCCCAGTTTCTGCTACTACATTGTTTACAGGGTTACTGGTATGGTGAATAAAAGCTTTCTATTCTCGTAACAATGCTGCCCATAGTTGTCATTTGCACAACACGCTATCTTCCTCCATCTAATCAAATATCAAGCAGATACTACACGCACACATACACACACACAATCCAAGAAGACACTACAAACTAGGACCCGAACGTGGACCGTGGCACTTCTCCATTGTAAATTTTACGTTTCATGGCTCTTCCTCACCACCACCAGTAGATTCGCCTGCAGAGTATTCCGTAGCACATGGGGGCCAAGGATTGAATCCACATGTTTCAGTACCCTGCGATAATTATTGGTTCGACCTCTTCGGGTTCACCCAACGCCATCTATAGACTAAAGGCGGCTTCTGGTCCCGATGATTCGTCTGCTTCCTTCCCCACATATACGTACAGAGCCGCGTCGTCGTTCAGCCAATCGCCGTAAACAACTGCGTTCGCTACTAAAAATCCAACTTCCAATATAAACTTCCAAAAATAAATCATGCACATACCCACGGCATCAAGATAAACTGAAAAATATACTTTGAAACAAATATCGAAATCCAGGCTAACTGATAGACAGCGGAAACGTGGTACGTTAGCGTCGGAAAATAGTGTGCTCTTCAATCCTGATACAGAGCATTCATCTGGGAATCTGCAAATCCTCCATGACTGCGTTACGTACGTTTTTTCTTGTTTCTTTTTTTGTTCGGTAAGTGTCAGTGTGTAGTGACGGCGTCCGGTTCTTGCTTATACTGGTTCAGTAATGGCTATCAACTGCGTGACTAAAATTCGTAACGTAAAATTCACAGCACAGCGTCTTCCTTCATGACGTGGTGTGTGTGTATATGCGGTTATCTCGGTGGCATGGACGATTTATCCGCTGCGCAGTGACAGTGCATATCTCTTGACCGCGTATTTCGTATATTTACGTTTCTTTTGTACGAAATGGTTGCTACTCACCACGATCTCAAGGAATATAGCGTCGTTCACAGCTCAATGCAAGAACATGTGTGTTATGACCTCAGCAACTGGATACTTCGATTTCCTCAGATAATATTTCCTCAGAAAATGTCTCTGACTGTGGCCTTTTATGAGCTGCTGCGTACGGAAAGATTCCTAGACGCTGTGTGTGTTGCACAATCTCTTCTTCCATCTGAATATTTGCGTTTCGCCATATTTCTACTGATTTCGACGGCAGATATGCGACGTCGTTGTTGGCCAAACAGAAACCATGCACACGTGGTACCGCGGGGTGTGTCCTCCCGGTCGTCCACAGTTGACTGACAGGACAGGACTGTATGGTGATGACGTAAGCCCGTTTGGAAGGGATGTAACCGGCGGTCATGCCCCGCTATTTTTGAGTGTAACTGCGCCCCAAGTGCATTGAATACGGTTAAAAGTGCATGTGTAAATGATAGTGAGGGATCGTGGGAACAGTTTCCGGCATAGTAATCTGTATTCGCGAAAATCATCTCATGGTCCCTTTAATATGGCGAGTTCCATAGAAGTTAGTTTCACCCATAAACTAACGTACGGCAGAGAACCACACTAAGCCTAACTAAGATTTATTTTGATTTGATTTATTTTCAAAGCGTGGAAGTCTTTTTTGTGTCACGGCGAGCATGTACCGCGTCGCAGGCGTATCTTATTACTGCTGAGCGACATCTATCTCTTCCGTTAGTCGGAGCTTCTGCTAGCATCTAGCTTTTAATGTACTTTCATACCCTCCCTTTTGCCTGCGGATAAAATACACAACTTCCAGAAATTATCGAGATTTGTCTCATGAGGCAAGACGACGAAACGACTCATACGCTTCTATTCGAAGTTCGAGCACTATGAAATGCAGTTTTCGTAATACAGCGAAACACCCGTACGTAACGCGCTAGGACTGCAGTTACTGCTGCAACGATGCACAGTCAAGCTGAATTTTCGGAATCGGAATGTCAGAACTGAAGAACTTCATACAGAGCCGTAGCGACGGGGGTGCGAGAGGGGCAACCGCCCCGGGCGCCACCACCAGAGAGGGCGCCGAACGGCAGGCCCTGGCAAGTTAGTTGGACAGTTCTGTCATGGGCAGTATCGAAGATACATGTATCTTCGATACTATCTTTCGATACATTTTGTGTATCGGTATTTGGCATTGTGTGCCAAAAATGAGAGTATCGGAGTATCGGTATCGAGAATACGTTTTTAGTGTATCGTGTATTTTAATGATACTCGATACTGAAAAAGCACGCTAATATTGAGCTGTTGTGAGATAACCCTGTATTCACACGAGTCAGTTTCGTGCCGGCTGACGCTCAGGCCACTTCCTGGTCTCGGGAGCGGCAGTCGGAGGTAGCCGTATAGTATCTTGTCCTCCCGGCAGAGATTCTGACGACCGACGGAGTCTGCTGCCGGCAGAAGGAGAAGGCGGATACGGATCGCGTTTGCATTGTATTTCATCAGAACTACTCTACATGTGTCCCATACAACGGCATTCACTGTACTGTGGGCAATTCTGAATTGGAACGCCAACGATGCTTGGCTTTACCGCGAAAGTGGCGCAACTGAACACCGGCGCAGTAGCTTCGGAAAAATTATGCAATGCGTAGATGGATGCCTAGAATGCAGTGTTGCATAGGGTGCTTTTTCTCTCCGTGAGGCGAAACAGACACGGAATACAAAGTATGAATTTTATAAACGCGGACATTTCCTTCGCTGGAAAACCTTAACTACACATAATCGTTCGCTTGTACCTTTCCAATACATGTATAAAAACAATAATTGGAAGCTACTCTTCCTACCGAAAGGTACATAAAAATTGAATTGATTTAATTTAATTATTGCCTACCTGTAGCTCGATATCGCAGCGTCATCGCCAGTCGCTCACTCGTCGGCACGCTATCGCACGTATATTGGCGCTTACTCGTAGCTTCAAGATACGCTTCACTCGTAGAAAACAAAATCACTGGTGTGAAAAACAGAATCGGCGTTCATTCTCGCACTACTCTGAAAGGGTTTGGGCCGTCCACACGCAGATCTGGGTTAAGGTTGCTTTACATTCCATAGCGCTTATTCAGTATCTATTCTTTGGCCATATCTTGTCCCGGTTTTTCACCTGAATACGCTCTGCATCATCCACAAGGAGCGCAAGTGCAAGTTTTCTCTTTCTATTGGTCCATCCTGCGCTAGACACAGACGAAATGCAAGCGCGAAAATGGAAACCGAAGGGATCGGAAAAATTACAGCCGTCGGAAAACTGATTCGTGTGAATGCTAGAGAACGCGCGGGCGTCTTCAGACGTGTAGTGACCTAGTTTATCTCAGATATTCTCTCAATCCTTCCCGACTTGCTGTCGGCAGAAAACTGACTCGTGTGAATACTCAGCGCATGCTCAGGCGGTAGTACAAGCCAGGCCGCAGCCGCGTAGGCATGTCGCCCATAAATTCGCTCGAAGCTTACGTCCGCACGCGAGCTCCATCGTCAAGGTCGCTGGGAGAGGAGGCCCAGGGACGCGCTCGCGGGCGGCTTCTAGATTCCAGAAAAGATCTCTTCCATCATCCATCCCTCCGGCGTCATCCATAGCGGCCTTACAGAGGACCAACTTAACGGCTTCCGGAACTGCGCTGTCCGACGTCCCCCTGCTCAGTGCGCATGAGCACGTCCACTTAACTTGTGGATTTCACGTCTGTCATGCCGAAAGAATAGCCGCTGGCTTAGCTTGAGCACTGTAACCCGTTCTACAGCTCAATTCACAACGGCCAATTAAGAAAATCAAGTCAGAGGCAAGTCAGAGGATACCAGGTAAGTACTGCAGTACCAAACGAAAGCAGCAGAAAAAAGTTTCAGGTTTATTCGTATGTATAGTCTCACAAGTGCTCACACACCGGTACGCATCAAGAATTGTTTTTTGCTAGGCTGTTTATGGGAAGCGATCGTTTCAACGTACCCACGGCTTCAGTCCAATCTAAAGTTCTAACAAGGCTTCATTAAACCCGTGCGGTCGGATATGTTTAAGCCCTTTCAAAAAGAGTGCGCGATAAAAACATGCTAAAGGTTCCAGAAAGGAGGTTCCGGAGAATTTTTTCCTTACTTCCCTAATCATATTACCAGCTTTATTATATTCGGGATTTCAGTGATGTATCGAAGTATCGACGATACAGTATCAAGTATCTGTATCGAAAATCAATTTCCGTTCTGTAACTTGTATCGGTTTCGGAAATACAATTTTTGAGGGTATCGAGTATCGGCATCGAAGATACTTTTTTGAAGTTTCGTGCCCAGCCCTGGACAGTATCAAGCAGGAATGGGAGAATTTGAATTTACTATCTGGGCAGTGCAAATAAGCGTTTTCTTGTCTTTGTTTCCAGAGCTTCTGGCGGCAACGGGAGAGGGGGGAGGGGGGCGCTTCAGATTTGCCCTGCCCCGTGCGCAAACTCGCCTCGCGACGGCTCTGACTTCATAATATGTTGCCGTAGCGATAGTGACCTGCGATCTGGATATCAATGCGAGCAACGGCAGACGGTACGCATGACTGGCAGTAATGCCTACACTCTCGTATTCTTTTCAGGCCGTATAGGGTGGCTTCACCGGTCAGAAACGTTTTCGTCACTCCCGTTGCACCCGCAGGGTAAAATTGGGCTGCAGTTTTCAGCTTTCATGAACGCATCTGTGAGCGTGAGCCGCTGCTTTTGAGGCTTATCTGGCGTTTCTATGCACGACCTACTCGATACTAGAGACCTACTCGATACTAGAGACCTGAACGACTGGCAATCGCCTATGGGAGAGCTGGGTCATGGGTTAATTACGCTAGTGGCCGCTGCAAGCGCCACATAGCATTATTGGGGAGACGGAATGACACTATCATCCTTGCCACTGTCTTTCGTCTGCTACTCTGCTACACAGCGCTACACCGCTACACAGGCTGTTGCTGAGCACGCGCTACCGTTTCCCGTACCGCTTCGTCAACACAGCCCACCATATATTGCCGCGGTTTCGACAAATTACGTGGTAACGAATAGTGCTAGCTAGCGCCAAATCCGATAGCCAAGCGGTGATTGCCAGAACTACTACCCCGGTGCTGGGAGCTTTGCGGATGTCCAGGTCTCTATATAGTAGTAGGTCGTGTTTCTATGAATAGCCAAGTCCCTACAACGCGCACTTTTTTTATGTATCGGAATGTACTTCATTCACAGTGCAATAGAACACATACTGCGATTAGGTGCGTCCACATTCCCTTTAAAGTCCATGTTCGTGCTGTCCAGCGTTCCACAAAACAAAAAAGAGCAGCATAGACGAAGCAGTCAACGATCAGCATTCCGAGGATGTTAAGAAGGGACAAGCCGAAGCTTGGGCTCTGGCGGCTGATGTTGTACCAATGCGCTCCCTCACCTAGAATCCAGGCAATGCGATTATATGACCTATTGCACACGTTGCCGCGGGGTCTTACACACCTTGGGCTTCCAGAAGGGCTATGATAGTAATTCCCAAAGGCAAAGCAGTGTTACACATGAAGCAAACAGCTATGGCAAACCCATAGGAGTAATCTTGGTTTTGGGAGAACACGAAGAGGAACGGAGCGAAGGTCAGTATATAGGCGATCCCGTGGCCGGAGGCGGCAGAGTTGGCTGCAATGAACGCAATGAAAGGCGTACTACATGGCGTATTATCATTGTCAATTACAGGGCACTTTGAACTCGTTGAAAATCACAGCGTGGTAGCGTGCCTATTTCAGCAGCGACCTGTACAGCTTGATGGGCTTTGATCTATAATCTAGGAGCGCGCAAGACAGTCATTGGCTGTTCCTAATATCATTAGCGTGCACTCACCTTTGTTGAACAGCGAGCTAATGAAGAAAGCGAATGAAAGCGTGCTCATGGAGAAGGTGAAAAGCAGGAGGAATACAAGGACAGGGTCACTTTGCCTCAGAACAGAACCTTTGTTAGTGAAAGATGTTGTGGCGATAATAACGAGCAACACGCTGGTTATAATCATGACTACCAGCATGGTTATGTACCAGGCGACGTAGTTTAGCAAAGGGCGAATGCCCATCGTAACCAGATAGCCCTGCATAAAGGTACATATTGTCCATATAGTATTGCCATAGTTCAACAAGCAAAGAAAATCGTCGAAACAGAATTGCGTTGTCGTAGTGAGATAAACATCGGGAGAGGCTTTATATTTATTCGCGACTGATAACAGCTAGATACGTGCTACTAAGAAGGATGTAACATAGGCCTGCACAAGGAGGTGTAGTAGCAGAAAACAAGTATTCGTTTCGGTAACACGTTTTCAGGTTTCGCAAAGGAGCAGACTGTCTCGTGGACGTAACCATGTCATGCACTAGCCCCTTAGGGCTTACGCACTTCTACGCGTTGAGTGTACACCACACTCTACATAGGTTATGTAATTGCTACAACTATTTGCAGGCGCCCCATTGTCCAGACATCTTAGAACCGACTGGAGTAGAGGCTTTTGGTCTGCTAGGTTGGACGTGAGAAAAAATTCGTAAGGTGTGCCTACCTTCATACCAGACTCCTTCTCAGCGGTCACGTGTCGTACAGCGTTCAGTGAAGGATAAAGGAAGCTGAGCAGCACAATTATTGGGAAAAAATTCTGTAGAATAAAAAGGAAGGAATCCGAAACATAGGGCGGCAAAGGGAACCGACACAACTGCAATTGCGTCGGCACTGGCGGAGTAATGTTCAGTTTCCAGGTAACGTGCTGAATTATCTCTGTGAAGATAGCGTGCTGTAGGAACAGGAATCCTTCCGAGACGTAGCCTGTAAGACGATGACTTGTGTTAAGCCAAACACCTTGTCAGCTACCAGACCATCCTAATTAGGAGAAACAGAACGAAGGTTGGGTCTGCCAGAACTGTGACGAACTGACGCACGCTTTGTGAATACGTCGGCAGAGCGGGCACGGTTCTGTTCAAGGGACGGAATGCTTCACGGAAGAGCTAATTAAGAGCATACCAGGACTTCCATCGTATTTCGTCTCCGGGTGCCTCGGTGAAAAGACAAATTGCAGAGGGAAGTTGCTCTCTGTGCTCCAGGACTGCAAAGGTTCAGACACGGAGAGTTTCATCTTCGGAGCTGCCCTAAGCCGTACCTGAAAATGGAAGAACGATGCAGACTACGGATGCATTAGTGACCTGCAGCCCTTTTTCTAATAACTCCTTCAGACGATCCCGCAAAGCGGACACGGAAACTCTGTAGAATGTAGGGTTAAACTGTGTGAATGGTTGCAATTGCGCGTTTTCGTTCACAACAGGTAATCTCTCGATATTTCAAGCTACTACTAAAATGATATATTTTTCTTTCTCCCTTAATACTGCCAACTATATGTCATGCGTAGAAACAAGGGTTGTGGAGTTGCCACTCCGGAACCTGGAGTCGCATGGGAATGAATGGGGCCGCCTTCTTAGGAATGGAATGGAATAAGCCCCCTTTTAACCGGGTTGGAATGGGAATGGAATGGCCCGATTGTCCCTATGGCAGTGTCAGTTTCAACTTAATGGCGGTGATGGTGGCACAGGAGAGGTGCGCTAACCCTCTTGCTCTGGGATTTGGGTGCCCACTACAGCGGGGAGGGGGGGGGAGGCGGGTTCTACGTCCAAGTTCACGCAATGTAGAAGATGTGGCGTTCTAAAGGTGTAGCTTTATAAGGCCAACCACTGTCGGCAGCCGTGTAGGTCTGTCCATTGCAATGAAAAATGCGCGAAGAGAAAAATCGGTAGAGAAGGGATGGAAAGGGCACGAAATGGGACAGAAAAGAGGAGCAGCGCAAAGGCGCGCCAGCTGTGCCACCAATTGTTTGGGCATCGGCATCGCTGAGAGAAGTGTTACGTCTGATGCTTGCGTGGAAAAGCAGATAGTTCCAGAAGATAAGGGCGCTGGTCGCCCGATGGCAGATAAAATAATGGCCGGCAGTTCATCAAAATGCTCCAGAAGTGGAACTCAAACCCATCGATGCTACCAGAGAGTTACTTGTTTTGAGTTGTACCATCTCTGACCGTAAACCAGAGTGTGGGGTGAATAACCTGGCTGTACGAAGCATGTGTGTGTTATGTTCGTCCTATATTACATTGCCTCAACTATCACTACTTCAGATAAAATTAGGCACGAGCAACTCATATTTTCGGTACAACGTACATTTCATTCGATTTATTCTTGCATTTCTAAATGCATCGGAATCTGAATCGGATGTGGCAAGACTGGCGACTCCGTGCGCATTTCGGGCAGGCATATCGCGGGCGTTTATACTCGCAGCGCGACGTTTTGACAGTGAGAAGACTCCCCACGCGTTCGAGCCAGGAGTGTTCGCTTGTGCTCAAGCTTTCCAACGCAAAGGTTGCAGCTGTTAGAACCACAGCCAGGGGCTTCAAAAATAAATTTTGCTCCTGGTATCCATGAGAATATTGTCGCATCCTTGGTGTTGGTGCATGAACATGAGACTTTGTGATACCCTCATAGCGAAAGTAATTTGTATAATAGATATATTCATCGCGTTTATTAATGTGGAGATAACTTATTGAAAAACGTAATCGGACACCAGAAGATTTGTAATACACCTATACCTCGAGTCTGGTTTTGCTTCTGGCCGCCTCAAAAGCCCGTATCCTCTACATTCTTTGCAAAAGTAGGAAGCAATGATAGACGTAGGCTATTGGTCCCCCTAAAAATGACCACAGAACTTTGCCTACCTTGAACTCGATGTACTTGTCAAAGTCAGTGATACTGTCGTTTGCGTCCATGAGTGTAAATACAACCCCTCCGAGAATGGAGTCACGCTTGTTCACTGCATCCACATAATGCTGCACCATTGCTGCTTCGGTGCGAAATCCTTGCACTGCAAAAATGCCTGTATGTACTATAATCATGTCGGTGCGCATAACGTGATCAATCGTACGTCACACGGCCAATACACTGCGTACTGATACAATAACCTCCCGAGTAGGAAGAGAAAACGGTAGCTGAAACCTCTGACGGTAGAAATCGTGATGCTGAATACACAACCGGAGTTTTAGATTCGACAAGTGAACGTTTTTTTTTTATGAGGAAGTTTAAAAGAAGTACCGAGGTTATACGGAGCTGATACAGCTGGCAACGCGCGCCAAAAAGCAACGGCAGGGGTTTTGTGCGAAAGCTCGACCTCTCTCGCCATTGTGCACCATTACGTCACGGTGACATTATTGCTCAGCGAACTGTACGCCCATGATTGGCTGACGTTCCTTTTTGCGTGCCGTGTGTAAACCGAACGTAAGGAAACGCCGGGAACATTCGTGTAGCGGTCAAGAAGAGACCACTCCAAAATCCCACGCGAGATAGTAGCGTACCTTGGCTGTTACCTCGACGGAATACATAACAAGAGCAGGCGCCAGATGTCGTGAGCGTGCCGGAATTCGCTTTCTCCAAAAAGGCGAAGACGTCACTCCATACACCAATTAAAGCACGATCTTGACGGGGGACGCGAGGGATGATGCGATGTCGCGGCCGTAAGGGCGTCTGGACGGCGCCTTCCTCCTTTGAGCGCTAGCCTCTCACACATCCCGCTAGGGACGTAACGCTGATGTCGTTGAGACAGGAGCTTCCGCTGCCGCTGAAGCAGCGTTGATCTTTACAATTAATTTATTTAATATGTAATCACTTTTTGGACGAATAAGTTAGCCAAGTACGTAGATTGTCGGCCGTTGTCGAACATCCCGAAAGAGAACAAAACCTCCCGGGGTGTTCTAGTGGATATCCGTTCACGGACATTCGGGTCTCCCTGGGAGACGACATTTTTCCGACGGACGTCCCCCACATCTCCGAGTGGCCACGGTTCGGACTTCCCACATATATCCGTCGTTTGTCCTCACAGGATGTTACGTGGAGATGTCTGGACACTGCACGGACCTACTTATGTACATGCACACGTTGTATGGATATACAAACATCTGTAGAGGAGATATACATTTATCCTCAGTTTTCGTAGAAATCAGCATTTTTCTGCCTGCCATTTTTTTTTTTAATCCCCGGCTCCGCACCCTCTAATTTCTGTTGCTCCTCTTTCTTTCTCGTGCATGCCATGACGGAGAACGAACGCAGCGTTTTAATAACAAAAAATATGTACAAAAGCTCCGACAGGACCACCCAGTCCCAGAAGCCCACTTCGAAAGGCAGTGCATTTACTTCCAAAGAGAGAACAGATACCATGTACTGATTGTCTCGCGAGCATCTCCATATTCCAGATACCTTCTCGCCTGTGAATCAAAATGATGGGTGAGTTGCCTAAGCCTAATTCGATTACGCACGAATACAACAACGAAGTGAGAAATTGCTCGGTGTATTAACTCGCTATCAAGACAACGTCTGTGTTTGCTACTGGTTTTGGTTAGAGACATTCAGCTGGTACATCGAAAGTCAAACTTCGCAGTGCTACATTGCCCCCGTTTCTCTCTCTCCCGCAATAAATGATCCGTGTAACATCCCGACAGGGATCTAACTTGGACAATTCTTGAAACAGCCGCGACCGGACATCCTGTGGATACAGATGCTGGGACGTCCATGTATCAGGCTCCAAGTGATATCCGAAGGATATAGATTTCCGGTGATTGACTTTGGGATCTGTTTCGGACGTCAACAGGAGAAAGTGTTCTGTCTGGGATCTGTTATCTGTTTCATCGATAGGTTTCCCGGATGCGACCGTCGCCCTTTAACCGTGAAAAACTTTTACTGCGCCGAGTTTCTCGATACGAAGAACAGCTTTCAGCGAAAAAAGAAAAAAACATATGGGGCGTTCGGGAAATTTCATAGTCCTTCAAATACAGTGCAATGCATACAGTGCAATTCAATGCATACACTTAACCAGCTCGCTTGCTTCTGAGCCATCTTCTCATTGCCTAAAACTTGTTTCCCCTTATCATTTAGCCCAACCAACGATGTCTATCTTCACAAACTGAGAATTGGGCGGTGCGTTCTATAGTTGTGCAGCGTTACTACAGTAGTTGAGCGTTTGTAAACAACGTAAGTCTAGGGATATTCTAGGCACACAAGGCAGACCCTTGAGCACTGCTATACCTAGCCGCATTCGCTGCACTTTCCAGTATAGCGGAATAGCGATCCCGCTACATTCTAAATTGGGATAGGAAAAAAGCATTTCCCCTGCAAATTAGGGTAGCGGCGTACTTTTTCTTCGCTACCAGTACCGCTACCTTCATAAGATGACAAACGCTACACATAGGTCATAGGGGAAAAAGCGAGACTCCGACAAATCAGTTCTTTTTCCCTTCCCATTTACATTCTCTTGCCATTCATGCAGATATGTCTGGTGATTCTTCCAGATTTCCGAAGCCTATCAAATTTTATTGTGCATAGCAGGTAAACAGTATGTTGTGTAGTGCAGAATAGAAACAGATATTGGGAACAGAACAAAATGCCTCCATGGTCATTTCCCGAAAAATGAGTGAAGCAGTTCTGTCGAGGTTAAATAGTTTAACTGATACTGGGTGTGGAGTGTGATGTTCTTTCCTATGAAACATAAGCCTGCTGGAAGGCTTTGTCGTGTTTTTCCGACTCTGCATACTCGGCGTTTGTTCCATACCCCCTGAGAGAAATAGTGATGTTTTACGCTCCCACAGCTAGTGATGTCAAGGATAGTCGGCAGCGGTATTCCGTTTAGCTTCCGCAGCAGACACAACACTGCTCTTGAGCACACTGATGCTATAAGCAACGTCAGAGGAGGAGCACCCTTGGTTACTTCTATTTATTCCGAGAAGCTCGAGGGGGGATGGGTAATGACATTCGTGGAAGGCGCGGTCTGCCTGCTCGGGGGTGACGGCTCGGTGCAACCAGGGGGGGGGGGGGTGAGAGGGAAGGATGAAAGAGAGATGGGGATGATGGTGGAGGTACAATAGAGGGAGGGTGCAGTTTGCCTTGCTCTGGGAATCCCGTCGCTGAGAACTTTGCCCACCATGGAAAACATGTGAGTATCCCTCAACAGCCTTCACTCAGACACTCCCTGTAACCGCAAGGATGTTTGGCGAAGTTAACCCCATATCCCGTGAAGCTCGAGATGCGTTCCCGTGTCACTCCAAGCGGGAGCCGGCGGACCGACTGTCTTATGTCATACCGAATTCAGCTATGGTACTCGCGTCCTACGCAACTGTTTGCTCATCTGCTGCGAAACTTCGGTTGCATGTACGCATATATGCAAGTAACAGTGTGATGCATCTAACAACTGAGGAGCGAGATGTCACATCCCCTTTCCAAGAATGTCGTTACCATTTAACATTATTTTACATCAAGTGCAGTGTCGTAGTCTACGGAGGACAAGGGGACTATTGCCCCCCTCCCCGAGCCAGCTGAAGGGGAGCCAAAAAGACTCCTTTCGTGCAGGAAGAAGCAGATTTAGGACGACTGCATGAACAGGGTAAAAAAATCAAGAATACAGGGGTGGGGGCAAATTTCCCACTTGTCCCACACCTGCCCTGCAGTCGCGATGACACACACTTTTTGTACCGCAGTTCGTATGTTGTGGTCCGGTAAATTATCCTAGCTTACCGTTACGGTAATGACTGTTGAATGACTGACTGACTGTTGTTGACTGTTGATAGTGTTCTTTGCGCCATACTGAACAAAAGCTAATTTAATGAAAGTAACTCAGGAAAAAGGTGCTGATGCCTGGACTCGAACCTAGACCCTCCTGATTTCTTGTCAGAGATGCTACCGTTACACTCCACTAGCAGGGTTCTCGCCTGAGTTACGGTGCCTCAAGTACAAGGGGGACGGACGACCAACCACGATCTTCACAATCTCTCTCACGTCTATCCGACACGAGGCTTATACCCCTGTCACACGAACACTTGCACTTAGTGTCATGCGTGTGCTGTCACACGGCATCTTTTAGTGACACACGGCAGAAGCACGCTAACGACTTAGTGAGTTCACTAAGCTCACTTAACTTCTCTTGGGCGAACCGAGCGCGTAGCCTCGACGGCAGGCTTTGTGGTGCAGGTAAAAATATTTAGAAAAAGCAAGGGGCCCCGACACCACAATATTTCTAAGCAAGTATTTTCAACAGCGTGTTTATTTGATTTTAGTTCAGTGTGACATTGTGCCGAAAAACTTGTCATTACTCTGATTAAGAGACTGAAAACTTCGCGGTCTCTGCGATCCGGCGGCGGCTATTTTTGTTGTGGCACAAGTTTGAGGCCAATTTGCTGTATGTTACGAGAAGATATGCAGAAAGTGTTTCTAAATCAAAGATAAACATTTTCAGGAAAGTGTCGCGCACACCTAAAAGTTTTGCCGCTGTTCATTCTTATCTATCGTGATTGTCATCATCGCTTAAGTGACACTTACTTAAGTCGTGTAGCAAACACGTAGTGAAAGTGATATTGGCTTGGTTGGAGTGCACTTCACGAAAATGACACTCAATTAACCTGTGTGACAGCGGCTTACTTCCAGTAGAATAAACCTCTACCCGAGAAATGTCATCATGACGTTGGTAGACAGACTGAAACCGAAACAGATCGGAAGGGGAGAGCTGGGTTCCACGAATGAGCGCTTGTTCGCTTCCTCCTATTGAAAGGAAAGTAGGACCGAAGGTCGCGTCCCGTTCAGGGACCATCGTAATCCCCTCAAGACCGTGGCTTTCGGCCGCGACCTTGTTGGCGCCATAGCTTCGAGCATAGTTCAACTCTACCAAACCGGTGGCGCTTCGAAAACTATGACGTCATTTGTATACAAACAGGGAGAGGTCTATTGATCGCGAGGTTTACACCACTGACCTTGCAGAGGAGGCACAGCCGCTGATGCCACACGTTCAACGACCGCACGTGCTGGGCCTTTGTCAGGAGCGAACAGGAGGTTCCAATGATCGGAGCTTGGTGGTGACAGTCGAAATCGAGAAGGCAGCCGATTCAAGCTAAACGGTCCGAATATAGTGCTGTTGGTTACAGAAGTGAAAGACACCATCTGCCGTGTGTACACCATCGTCAGTGTTAAACCGCACGGAAGCAACAGCTCTAGGACGAACACCAGCAAGTGTCTGCGGACCACGGTTACGTAGCACTTCCATAAGAGCAAACGCAGTTGCGTCCAACGTGGGCTCATCATGCACGGGCACAAGGATGCTGTCGAAAGAGAAGACAGAAAGAATGTCGAATTGGGCCTGTTGGTAGGACAATGAAATTAAAAGCACTAAAACCAGACGAAGATACACACAAATAGCACAAATTGTGTGTGCCTTGGCTTCATGAAGACAAACAAACTTCACACAAGTCTCCTACAAGGGTTGATATACAGGGTGTTGCACAAGAGAGTGACCCCTAATTGTTAAAAAACAAACAAAAAGAAAACGGGAACCTGGAACAATTGGAAACCTTCTGCATGACACTTGTGAACGTTTTTGCTACACAGGTGTCTTCTACGAGTGTACCTCATTAATTAGTCTAATTAGCTTAACTAACTGAAAGAGTGCCAAGCAAAGGTAACGTTGCTCAGTATCAGAGCGCTGTACCACGGCCGAAGGAAGAAAATGGAAATTCCATACATTACAGGAACAAAACGGAAAAACGAACATATACCTATTGAGAGGTAGTTCATGGTTCCGGAGGTTGATCGGTTCAAATACGAAGCTCAAGAAGATTGGTTCTCTGGCGGAAGAATGGTGCCGAAACGTGCGTCGCGAGAAAGACTTTCGAAGTGCTTTGGAACCCGTGCCGACATTCCCGTGCGGGCAGAAATGTCCATGTCAATGGTGCTGTAGCGCTTGGTGCTGATTTGGATACATGTCGACCCCATTCCATTCAATAATAATTCGCGTTTCACAATAGTGAGCTATAGTTTTGCGTTGCGAGACAACGTACAACCATGAGCAACGGCACAGGATGTGGTCAGCACGTGGATTTATTTCGCCAAGCTGAGGTTATTGAACGTACGTTCGAATCCCATATATGGGCACATGGCGTCTATGCACTCTATACAGGGTGTCCCAGAAAACGTGTCACTAAACTACAATAAAAAAACTGCGCTACCTAGAATCATGGGGTCAATGGCATTTGTTCTTACTTGGTTCTTGCCACCTCACGATGTGAATGTCATGTAATGTAAGTTTTATTATGCAAATTTTCGGGAACTGAACTCGGGAATTTGCCAACTAAAGGTGACTTTTTTACCCCACTAATGTGAAGAGCGTGCCAAATTCGTGATAATTGACACGGATATTGAAGAGCTATCCCATCGGAAAAAATAGCCGAACATCATGCTTTCCGGAGCGCCCCGAGCATAACACGCGACGACTTTTTGAGCGCAATCGTTGTCAGTCCGACGAAAGGAGGTTGGAAACCCAGCCCACACCGAGATAACACAAAGCGATAGCACAGACAATGCGTATCGCATCGTGCTTCGCTGGGATCATGCCTTCCCTCTCCCAATTTCAGGAACCGTTACTTTTTCTACTATCACTCTGTGGGCTAGGTTTGCAGCCTCCTTTCGTCGGACTGCCAACGACTGCGCCCAGAAAATCGTAACGCGCTATGCTTGGGGTACTCCGAAAAGCATCATGTTCAGCTATTTTTTTCCAATGGGATAGCTCCTCAATGTCCCTGTCAATTATCACGAATTTGAGTAAGTTCGGCACGCTCTTCACATTGGTGGGGTAAAATAGTGATCTTTACTTGGCAAGTTCCGGTGGAGTTAAGTTCGAAAAAATTTACATGATAAAACTTACGTTACATGACATTCATATCATGAGGTGGGAAAAACCAAGTAAGAACAAATGTCCTTGACCGAATGATTCTAGGTGGCGTATTTCTTTAATTATAATTCAATGACACGTTTTCTGTGACACCCTGTATGTACCTCAAAAGGGACGAAGCCTGGTGTACTTTCGCGTATGCACAGCGCACCAAAGAACACGAAGAGCGCATACGAAGGTTGTCTCTACTAAAACAGCGAGGACAGCACCGGCAAGGGACACTGCTAACGGCAGCTGCTGCTTGTTTAGTAGACGGGCCTAGAGGTGTGCCCCGATGCTAAGGGAAGGATAATCCCCACGAGGTAAAGCGCATGCGCGTCGCTTCCTTCTCTTCCAACTGATCGTACCGAGTGTGCTCAACCGGTTTCCGAAAGCTCTCTAATGCACTCTTAGAAATGAACTTCACGACATAGCACGCTCCTAGCCAACCATCATCCCGAGTGACAACGTTCTCGCCCCTGACCTGTTGACGGGAGGCGGAGCCTATTCTGTGCCGTGCATAATGGCCACAAAATAGGCTTCGCCTCCAGTTTTCAACAGATCTAGGGCGAGAACGTTGTCATTCGGGATGATGGTTGGCTAGGAGCGTGCTATGTGGTGAAGTTCATTTTTAAGAATAACCAGGCTTTAAACGGTAGGGTACCTAGACCACTGAATAGAAAATTTTATTGTACTGAACCCGCACCAGTAGGGCATGGAACTCGGCAGTAACCGAGGTAACCTAACATCATACCTTGACCAGAACAAGTATTAGAATTGAGCGACTGTTTTTCTTTTGTGTGGCACGTGTTCACGTGTTGTTGTTGTTGTTGCTCCTCAAGCGGGATGGCGCTTATCCGCAAGGGAGATTGGCCAGGGCTAATGAGGTGCGGTCAACAGGATGGTAAAACAGTTAGAACCGGTTAGAGCTGCAGATTAATGAGATGATACTATGGAGAATAGCGCGGTCCCTAGCGCCGTTATGGGAGGCTCCAAGGGATAGCAGGGTTGTCAGGGGGAGCTGAGCACCGATGGAGAGAACAGGGGGAACGCGAAGGCGACGACGAATGGTGACATAGGAGAGGGCAATCCAGGAAGAAGTGATGGACGGTCTCGTCTTGATCGCAGTGCTTGCACGCAGGCGACGATTCGAGGCCAGCACGGTGGAGATAGAAGTTTAATGGGAGGGGAGGCACCGAGCGCGCGTTACAGAAGTTTCGGTCTCACGGCAGCCAAAATGGTCAGGTTTCCAACGGAATACGAGGTGCTCTTAGCCAGGACGTGGAGGGCGACGCCGCGTGAGAGAAAGGAAATGTCTGTAGCGGGCCCGGACGATGTCAGCTATTGGAGGAACGACATCCAGGATTGATCCAGAGAGTACCATAATAGTCAGGGTGTCAGCGGCTTCGTTGAGCGGGAGACCGCGGTGGCCAGGAATTCAGGAGACAAGAAGGTGGGAGATGTGGCACGTGGCATGGCATGTGATGTGTGCATTACGATGCTAACGATGCTTACGCTTCTTTTCTTCTTCTTTTCCCCCCTAGTTTTTCACCGTTATCCCCAGAGTTCTGTGGAAGTGCTGTCGGTGTGAAAATTTGTCCATCGAATAGTTTTCGGTCTGTGGGAAAGGATTCATATTACCCAGTGATGGCCAGTAGTTAACTACATGTAGTTAAACTACTAGTTAAACTACCTGATTGTAGTTAAAAAGTAGTGATCAACTACTTGGAGAAACGTGGTCTGCAACTACTAGTTAAACTACTATTTCGAGTAGTTAACTACAGTAGTTAGGTTACTGCAGGTGCCAACGACTTCCGATTTTGCCGCAAGCCTTGCGGCCCGATTGTGCTTCCGATTTTTACCTCGAGCTACTTGTTTGATGAGAACCACGCAGAGCAATTGTGCCGTGCATGTGTACTAAATCTTCACTTTTATCACTGCTTGTGATTCATATTTAGGTGTCTTAAGAACGCTATAGAACGGGATTGGTGTTGATGGACAACGTTAAGTAGTTATAGATATAGTTAAACTACATTGCAGTAGTTAAAGAAGTAGTTTTAACTACCTCCTCTGAAAAGTAGTTGAACTACTAGTTATACTACTCAATTGCAAAGTAGTTAGTAGTCATAGTTAAACTACTGTAGAAGTAGTTAGTGGCCATCGCTGATATTACCGAACTTTTATGTTTTGCATTACGTAAAAGAAGGTTATCTGCGGTAACCTTTCCGCACTTATTGCCATAGGAAGCCGCAGTATTTTCCCCGTTGTTCTTGGCCAAGACACCTGGGTTAAGCTTAACCGCACGATTCCTCCCCCTGCTTTTTCCATTTTTGCAGAAACCACTAGAGCATTATTTAGTGGGATATGCTAAAACATGAGGGTATTTTCTGTGGGAACACTATCATTTTGGAAGGTAAACGAGTCAGCACAGCGGAACTGAAACTCGCCGCGTCCCAGTCAGACATACGCTTTCTTTCCGAGTCATTTCGAAGGTATTTAATGACACTTAGCCCAGCGTACAGAGTGCTCATTTAGACATCATTAACGGTTACCGACCTACAATGTTATTACGTTTCACGCCATAAGTATCTTTTATCGTTCAAGCAAAATACTACGGTTTTCGAAAACGCCGCCTCTGTATTCGTGATACTCATGAACATGTTGCCAAGCTGCTTTATTTTATGAATTGAATTATTCGAAGGTACCGCTACTTTATTGATTTCTGAAACATTCCAGAAAGTGTTTCCCGACAACATGGGACTATGCGCAGGAGTGATCACATTAACATATTTTGCCTCCGCCCATTTTCCTCCATGTTTGCGAAAGCACTTCGTCGTCGCTGATCTTCCCTTTTTGTGCGGGATATTTGCGCCATCACGACTGATCACGTTGCCGCAGACTATGTGTATGGAAGGCGATCGAAGATCTTGTCACGGTCATAATGGCCATGTCTGCTAGACACAAAGAATGGTCGGAATATTATTGCCACAGAAATCAGAAAAGAAACACATGATGATGGCAGATTTATGCCTTCTGGCAGTGCCTATGGCAGTTCGAACTTTGTTCTCGAACAGCGGCGTGCCGTTTGGAGTGACCCGGTGGCTGCGGCGAGCACAAATTGACCGGCGGTGGCGGCCTGGCGCACACCTCTAGACGGGCCTGCCTGGTCGCTGAGAAAAATGGCTTCGCGCGATCGGCGATCGTTGTTTCAGAAACGATTATGGCAGCTCCTAATTTCGGAAGCTGCTATGATGGACGTAGAGATTTGTTTTTGATGGCATGATGTCTGAATTAATTGTAAAAACAGAAATAGAAAGGGGGTCTGAGAATCTTTACCGTAATCGTGTACTGGTCAGCTTTGCCGAATTTCAAAGTAACTTTAGGAAACATACCATTTTGCAGTCGTGCCGCCTCTTCTGCAGATACTAATCGATTTATTGTACTGTTCAACGTCCTTATGGCGACGGCGATCAGCTGTGTGGTTGAAGTGGACGTCATGATTCAACCTGCTTAAACTATGTTTGTTGTGTGTAGTCTGCTACGGTGACGTCATACAGGAAGCAGCAGCACGCTCAGCATTTCCTGACCTGCTGCCGGCATAGAAAGCATAAGGAGAGAGGAAAGAAGAAAAGCTGGGAGGAGAGAGTAATGGTGGGATCGAAAAGCAGTTGTACGGAGCCGAGACCCTCTCCCAGCGTCCAAGTCCGGGAGCTGCCATGATCGATATTGTGGATTCGGCCACAGCCTTTCCACGCGTAAACCAGGCGCGTTCGGCATCATGGTATCCAATCCAATCCAAATCGTGCTTGTTTCCGCTGGGCTCCGTGTGCCATGCCGTGTGCGAAGTGTGTTTCCACACAACACGAAACGTTATTCGGACGTCCGAAAAAGCTCCCAACGTCCCAGGTTGCAGAGGCTGCGTTCCTGGGACGTGTCCCTCGTACAACGTGGCTCTTCTTCTTGTTTTTTTTTTGCTAAGGAAGTCCCAGAAATGTTGGTCGGCGTGCGAAGCAGCGCGGTCTCCTCCCACTCTCCCAAGAGGGAAAGAGCTGGTGGCATGAGGCGTCCGCGCGACAACGGATCCCTGACGCCATTTGATGAGTTTCCATCGCACTTCGGAGTAGAATACGAAGCACCGCTACGGTTGAGATTACTCTTTATGGTGATGTTTATGTTTGTGGTAATAATTCGTGGTGTTTGTTTTTGTGATGAAGATTATGACGAATACAGAGGTGTGGCTTGCTGAAACTGATCTTTGAAAATGGCGGGAAGGTAAATTTCCGTTGACACCTTGTCCTCCATGTTGGCTGTGCGTGTGGCGGCCTAGCCTGTGAGGTACCGTCGAGAACACTGGATGGCGAATAAGGTATGCAGCCGATTCCAACACTCGAATTACTTAAATGTGACATTATGTACTGTTGTTTAAATTAGCAATGATTTGGACGTTCTGCACAACGTTTTTTGTCCGACTCAACGAGTGTTGAAGAAAATATGGAAGTTTCAGAAGCAGCCGAGGCCATTTCACTGGGCAGCAAGACAGCGCTATGTCACTGTCACTCGGCACTTTTATGACCCAGGGATCTGGTCCGAAGCCTCCAATGTGGAAGGTGGCCGACTTCCCGGTCATAGAGAGAGGCCACCATTTCCAGGGAAAAAACGGGGAATGCTCGTGACGGAAGAGGGGACTTGGACTCTGTTCTTCGTGCGAGCAGCACGCACTCGTATTCAGTTTTGTTATTAAGAGTTTCATTAGTGTATTCCTACTTTGGTTACAATATACAATTGTTTGTTGGCTGCAAATGTTACTGAGTCATCTGAGTGTGTTTCCTTGTCGACAATTTATTCGACGATCGCGATCAACTTCTACTGTAACAACGCGAGTACGTACCGATGTGCGACGGCGTTTGGTTAATAGGACAGCATTCCTGGAATATGCAACGCATGAATTGGGTGTAGATTTTGCATATATTTAGTATATTTTTGCTTTGTTTCTAGGCCATTTGACAGGAAGTCAAGGTGCTTCTTCAATGATGCCACCCTTGAAGAAGTTCAGCACGCGACAATGTCATGGTTGCGCCACGCACTACAAGTTACCAGGGGGGCGTGCAACACACAGTGAATCGGAAGGAGGACAGTGACGTCTTTTGTGTGCATCGGATATTTTTTTTTTATTACTTCCTGATAGGCATTTAGTGATGGAATATTCATTGTGTGTGTTTAAAGTAGTGATCTGTGATGAAGTAGGCCAATAGCAGGCTATGCACTTGATGCAGCCCTGGTTTTATACTCGGGTAAGTGCAGTGACGGATCTGGGAGCGGTTGGGCTATCTTACCCTCCCCCCCCAAAAAACCCTTAGTTTATGCATTGGACTTCCATTTCTCCCCTCCCCACTACGCGCTTCCACAAAGAAACCGCCTCTCCGAATTTATCACTGTTATTATACATGTAAACTAGTTTGGGGAACTAATAAAGGACGAGCGTTTATTATGTCGGAGCAAGTGAGCATTTTCTGTTGTTTGATGACAGTAAACTCTTCAACAAGGCTCCTCTCAAACAGCATCGATCAGCACATGTCCTGATCGATGCTGTTTGAAAACCTCTAACATGTTGAACGCGATAATATCAATAAGGCTAGCACCTCTGCAGGGCTGAGATGCTGTGCAGGGAAGCCCGCTTCTAGTGAATGCATAACGTCCCAATAAGGACTCCTAGAAGTCCAATAGAGATCCCGATGGACGTCCCTATAACATGAAAAACTACATCCATCGGAGTTTCATATAGAACGTTTTGGACTTGTATTGAACCAAACTCGCACACTGCTTGGACGTCCTCAGCATCCGCAGAGGGACGTCCCAGAGACATTCCTTGGATCATTTTGTGTTATCTGGGTTTGTTTTGTCTGCTCTCACGTGTGCGCTTGGATTGTGTCTTATCCCTTCAAGAACGAGTATTGTACAGTTTTAACCTTGTGCTGCGACATGAAAGAACGGCGCACGGAACTCGTAGGAGACGCTATTCGTAACACGCTAGGCCTAACGTATCGATCATGGCGGCTCACATGTTGAGATCCCCTCTTCGCTGGCTTGGTTTCTATTTATTATGAAAGTTCTATGGCTGCCGCTCGGTGCTGCTCAGCTGGAGCAGGGTTTAGGCGGCAGCGGCGCTGGCGCTGCGGCAGCACGTTGTCTACCAAACCAGCACGCTGGCCTACTAGACGGAAATTAGCCATTCGCTGGCAGCGCTGGCACCCGCGCTGCGCTAGTAGATACAACCAAAGCCACAGCTTCGCACCATGTTGCTAGAGTTACCTTCCGGGCCCGATCACATACGCGAGATCACTAACCAGACAGGTTAGAAAGGGAGGCGGGTCTGTTATCTTTGTGTTCAAACTGACCGGTCACTTGTTCATAAGATGAAAATGGACCATCTACAAAATATAATTGAAGAAACAGAAGTTCCGTTCGACCACATCGGCTTACCCGCGTACGAAATTCTGCTTGACTACGTGTGGTATAATCAGAGAATAAAGAATGCTCATGTTCGTAGTGTTTGAAATGTCGTTATTTCGCCGAGCTATTGGCCTGCCAACATGCGGCATGGAGCGCGTGCGATGGTGTGTGTCCAACCAACTTCACAGACAATAATTGTGACGGCATGTGCCGTAATGAGAGGTATCGTGCTGCTGTTGATATGCAGGTCGACACAGGGTAACATGACATTTTACACGATATCATTACTGGAGTACCCCCCGGAAATATCTTTGGTTTGCGCCAAAAACTCATATTGGACGATAGATGGCGCCACGGGAAGCGTGGGCAGACAAGTGTTTATGGCAGAGTGCCAATACGGAGGGTTGATGTCTGGCTTCGTTGTGTGGCAGTGTTGCCAACTCTAGGGTAACTTCCCCAGGTGTAGGGGACTGAAGTCTGCCAGGAAAAAAGAATTCCTTCGAAATCTAGGGAATTTTAGTCCCGTTACACTTGTACCAAAATTTCAAGATTTTCCCTGGCTCTAGCAAATGAAAAACGCAACCACAGAAGGACTTCGGCTGGACTCACTCCGTACCGTAATTTTCCTAAGCACCGATGGAGATCGGCGCGCCCATGTGCTCCGCACATCCATTCTCGGGCTGGGAACCACGATTTTGTTTAGCTTTCCGCTTGCCGTCTTTCACAGAGCCGCCCCTGGCATCGCACGTCTGTTTGTGTTGCACTCTAAAAACAGAGCTTCACCGCATAGCACGGTGTGCGCCAACGATTGCCATGAATGATAGGGTTATCGCTTCTGATTCGAACAGAGAGAGAGAGAGGGGCGTACGCCTTTTTGTGGCAATTTGGATATACGGTAATTGTCACAAAAAGGCATACGCCTCCCTCTCTCCTCGAATGAAAAGCGATAACCCTATCATCCACGGCAATGGTTGGCGCACAGCGTGCTATGCGGTGAAGTTCTGTTTTTAGAGTGTAGGAGAGCGGAACTGTTATGAAATGTTGAGTGTACAGCTGCCGTCAACCTTAAAGGTCAGCTATGCCGATATCCCAAATAGTCCAAACGGTTGTGATATTCTGAAAGCCTACATTCAGCTCCCCCCAAAATGCACCTTCATTCTTCCAGTTCGGTACAGTACCATGTCAAAAAATAGATAATTCATTCCGAAACACACATGGACGCAGCCATTTTTATGACGTAGATGCACCCGAACGGGCATTGTGACGTGTACGCGCCTTCGTACTTGTCAGTGGATTCCAGCTACGGCTTTTCGTGACTTCACGTATATCTATGCTTGAAGATGGCGGACAGCCGGGTTTCACTGGTTGCGCGATAAGTAAACAGTGCAGCAGCTGCGAACTCATTCGTTAATCAACCTCTGTGCGATGTTGTGACTGGAATTCGTCGTTTGTGTTTTGTGAGCAAGTACAATTTGTATCAAGTCGCGTCTGCGTTAGCCCTTTACAGCACTTGCCCATTGTAGAGACTGAGGTTTCGACAGCTGTTTTAGCAAGAAAATGCCGACAGCGTCTTATTCTTGCAGGAAAAAAATGTGCTATGTATTTGAGAAACCGCATACTGCTAGGGGACAAGTTTTATGCACGATTTATCAACGTGCAACACCGTCGACGATGGTGTGGAACGACGAGCGACGCAAAACGAAATACTTTTAATACATTTTAAACTTTTTGTGGGATTCTGTGCATTTTCCAGAAGTTCTTTGAATCACACACTCCCATGTCACGCTGCGTTGTGTGGCACGCTACAAACTACTCCATTTCATGTCTGACATCTGCATATTGTTTGTAATGAGCACCGTAGCACAAAAACATGCACACGAAAGCTCCAGAAGCCATGTGGTTGCACACTATGCAGACGCAAAAGAAGTACCAGAGCACATATTGCCACTTAGAAATGGTGCTTTTAGAAATGTGGGGTCTGAAGAGTTGGGGTATAGCATAGATCCTACAAATCAAATACAAATTAGTGGATGCAGCTTACCCTTCTGTAGAGTGCTGTTTCAATTCACAACTCAGCCCATGGGGTGTAAAAGTGTTGGAGGCAATTATGTGACTTGTCGTCCTGGGTGACATCACTGGCCAGCCTATTGCACTATTGCGAATTGCACAAGAACTATTGCACAAATCACTTTGTATTTAATATTTATCTCGTAGGACATGATAAGCAATATGTAAGTTGCAACCCTGTCTGCAGCATTCTCGACTGCCTCTTACCTTTACAGTTAGAGACACGTTACCAAACTATTCGCAAAGGGCAGTCTTACAGGGGCCATGTAACCTGAGTTTTGAATTTACAAAATTTATAAAAAATAAGTATATAATAAGTAATATAAAATTTATATAAAATAAAAATAAAATTTATGAAAAAGAATTTATAAAAATAAATCAAAAGGCTTCATGGAATCAACGCATTAGCATCAGAGTTCGAGGTAACTCGTTACAAGTAACTCGTTACTGTAACTAAGTTCCTTTTTTTGGTAACTTGTAACTTAACTCGGTACTTTTGCGCCGTGGTAACCTTCAGAGGAACTCGTTACTTTTTCAGGTGACTTTTTCAAAGTAACTTAAGTTAAGTTATAAGTGACTTTTAACTCGCTTTTCACTCACGTTCACATATTTTCTTGCTTTCTCCTTGCTTCCTTCATGGCATTTTTTGCCATAAAACGTGATATTCAATCAATGACAGTATTTTATTCAGGAAGTAAGAACCGCTGCCATTGAAATGAAGCTGAACCATTGTGCGCCTACTGGGAGTAAGATGCAAAGCGTTCGAATAGACCTCTACCAGAGAAACGTCATCATGACATTGGTAGACAGACGGAAACCGAAACAAATCGGTACGAGAAGGCTGGGTTCCACGAAAGGGCACTTGTTCGCTGCCTCCCATTGAAAGAAAATCAGGACCGAGGGCCGCATCCCGTTAAAGGTCTTGCGACACTTTCTCTGGTGTCTTGAAGCATAATATATAGGCATCGTACTCATTATGAGAACACCGTGAAAAAAAAGAATTTTTCCTCTCGCTAGATTGGTTCGGAAAATAGGCGCAGCCACAAAACGACGACCCACGGTGTGACCTCACGGACCCCTCTCCCCCATTTGACTTGGGAGACGCGCGTCTTCCCTCGCTGCTCCTGTGTGACGTCACCGATGTCGCTTCTTCGGGGCCGTTTTACTCCGTACCTGCTCACGTCATGGACCTGAAAACTTGAATATGGGATGATGTCGAGTGATAGAATCGTTTTTCGTATTTATCTGGGAAAGCTGGAAACCAACTGTCACAACACCTTTAAGGGACCATATCGTAATACCCTCAAGACCGTGGCTTTCGGGCACAACCTTGTTCACGTCTAGCTTCGAGCGTAGTTCAATTCTACCAAATATGTGGCGCTATCGAACACTATGACGTCATTTGTTTACAAACAAGGAGAGCACTATTTTTGGACATAAACGAAAACGATCTAACCTTGTTGCACTCCTCCGCAGGCAACTTAAGGTCTAACTCAACTGCTCACGCGCGCTGCACCTGCGTAATGCTATTTTGTGTCCGAAGTAACTTGGAAGTAACTCGTTCTTTTTTTTAAGTGACTCAGTAACTGCGAGTTACATTTCAGGCTGAAGAACTTCGTTATTAACTTCGTTACATTTTGCACACGGTAACTTAACTTGTAACGAGTTCGTTTTGACTGGTAACTTCTCAATCTATGGTTAGCATGCCCATTGCACCCGAAGCACAATTATATATGCTTGGACATCTATTATCTATCTAATCTTCTGAACCATATGTGTGGCTGCATACGAAATCATTTTTTATGCGCATGCCCTACCTTCCTAGACCTACATGTGCACACGAATAACGGTGAATATATGTGAAGTGGCAAAAAGCAATGCTAGACCCACCATCATGCTCCTTTAACTTTTCCACATTTATGTCTGGTGAACAGGGAATATCTCACTAGAAAAGACGTCATTTGTGCATTGTTTGGCAAGCAAATAAATATCTTTTTTTACATTTTCCATCCATCAACAATGTTGTGACCTGGTGCAAATACTAATGTCAACAAGGAAAGTACTTACAAATTATTCGTATGTACTGAAATGCAGATATGACAATTCTCTTTTTCTACCTCAGCACAGTACAGTTTAAAAATTAACAAACTGCACAGCATCAGCAATCTTAAAGTATCTCAAGAGGGGAATCACATATAGCTCCAATAATAGGCTGGGAAATCAAAGCTCCAAAAGACAAAGTAGTTCAAGAAAAATCTGAATAATCGGTTGTCATTGTGATATGTACTACTGTGTACAGTTCATGAATGGAACATGTTACTTCATTGCATTGCCTACATGTGAGTACTAGAATAGGTAGCTTTCCAGGTCGCTCTTTTCGTGTTTTATTGTGGTCTTTTCTGTTTTTTGTTTTTGCAAAAGCAAACATGGCCATAGTGAAACACAAGCAGCCAAAGACAGGATGAGACATCTACAATGCGACTGCTAGCTCTGAACTGATATATTTATTAGCAGACTCTGGCATATACACGTATATGCTGCTAAGCAAATGACAATTTAATGAACAGAATAACAGACAAGAAAAAAGGGTTATATATCTTCCCCCTCTCCTCATTCTATTTCACAGGCAGTCCTAGTATCATTCTGAGTATGCACGTGCGTTCCCTTTGAGATACCGTACCTCGGACAGAAGCAAATCCAACAGCGGACTGCTTACACATGCAACTGTCTTGAATTTCTCTAACCACTTGTTGTTTAAATGCTGCCGTGAGCTCTGTGTTCTGGGAATTTAGAGAATGAATCCAGAGTCCCTGCAATGTGTTGCCAAGTCTGTCCTTGGCTGCCTGTGTTTCACTATGGCTTTCACATACAAACTACCCCATTTCAACACAGTAGGAAACACAGATTTGTATATAGCATATCTGTTGATTGCACTGTACATACCCCCCATATAAAGGATCATAGTGGATAGTACATCTTGTGCGATAATGTCAGGAACACAAAAAAGCTAGATTTGAAACCACTCTTACGTCGTAGTAGTAGTGAAGCTACGCAATTCTTGTCCTGCAAATAATTTATATACCATATGTTTCATCTGCCAGCGTGATGGTCCCCTGAAAAGCAATTCTCACTAGGCTGGAACTACCGGTTCTGAAACCTATCCCTGACACGTGTAGCCATCAGGGAGGAATACCAAGGGCTGCGGTGGAAAAGAGAAACACACACGGGCTATGTTCTCACTGTGTATCAGCTGCTCTGGCTACTAAGAAGAACATGTTGCAAATTAATATAACATGGCTTGACACGATACGCCGGCGAAAGCTAAGAAATAAAATTAGTAGTTAAATGTACAATACATAAACACTTGCCATAACATGACAGTTTCCTTCCTGCATTCATGCGCTACCATTCATCCCACTTAAAGAGTGTACTGAATTTTTTTATAGCATTACACGCTCGTTTGACAGAACTTGAACAAGATTACATAGCACACGATAAAAGTAGAGTGAACATAATGTGCAGCTTTCCATTCATGCTTAATGACTGCAGCAGTAATGCAGAAGGCCACTGCTAAGTTCTGTTGAGAAACACCGCTTTCTGTCTGCCGTGTCTAAATGAAACGTACCTAACCTGATCCAAAGTAACCGTTCTGAGTCTAGAACACACAAAGAGAAAAACGCAACACACGCCACAACATTAACAGACAGGCAAATGAGCTGTGGCGAGCTCCACCTTGGGACAAAGTCAACAAGTAATTCACCAAAAGTCAATGAGTGCCTGAAATGTAACATCTCTGACTGGTAGCAGGACGGTCCACGTTCAATTCCTGGTGCTAGCACTGACTGGCTTTTTCATGAATTATTTGTAGAAGTTTCCATGTGCTTGAGAACATGAATCATTCGTCAACCACTGTATCCTCATGACGGGATGAGGGTTTGTCATCCCAAAGAGATTCCCTTTCTTGCATGTGTCCTTACTCACCACTCACCGCTGCAGAAAAAAACAGAAAAAGGATTTAATGACAAGAAATGGATAGTCATGTTTACTTTATAATGATTGTGCACAACAGAAAGAAGACTTTCGCACAGAAGGCTGTACTTCTTGAGGTCTAACATCAAGTTACGAAATTCCAGAATATATAAGACATGTTATAAGGCAGAGAACAAGTAGTGCGAGGGTTGGTACAAATATACAAATAAAAATACAAACATAGTATAAGAAAATAAAAGAGGGTACGACGCCATCAGTTTCAAACAGACAAGGGATGAGTTGTGTAGCATAATACATGAATGACCACGGCGGCCAGATAAGTATTTGGCACAAAAGGCATTCACGGGCATTCAGGGAAACGGTGCTACAGTGTCTTGTCAACTCATCCATTGCCGACTTGAAACCGATGGAGTTGTACCCCCCTTTTATTTTATTATATATGGTTGTATATTTATTTTTATGTCTGTACCAACCCTCGCTCTCTACCTTACAACATGTTTTATATATTCTGGGATTTTGTAACTTCATGTCAGCCTTGTGCACGAAAGTCTCGTCTCATTAAAATTTAGATGCTCTCAACAGTCTTCTTTCTGTTGTGAATCTCGATCGTAGCATACCTGCACATTGCTGTTCTACGTACTGTGACTTTGCAGTAAGATTATGGACTTTGGATAAAAAGACTACACAGCACCACTCATGTATTTTCGCCTATCGAACAGAATGTATGCCGTATGCACACAGTATTTGTGCACTGGACCCACTAAAAATGTAATGAATGTGGCATTGCACACAGTAATGCACCAAGTTCAACACAAGTATTGTAGAATCCAGGTATTTTAGCTTACATGCCAATCCAATACCACATCCAGTGTGAAGTTGTGACAAATAAATAGTTCCCATTTTTCTTACTTAGCTCTTAGCTCTCAGAACATAGACAGTGAATTACTAAGAGTAGACAATGTTAACATGAATTCTGGGCTATTCTTCAATCAAAGATTCACAGATAGTAAAGGCACCTTCCTCAATGGACGTTGATGACAGTGAAAATTCTAAAACGTTATCAGAGACGACATCAGCTTCTGCGTGTCAGAAAGGATTGTATGTCCAACAGTAATGCAGCTAACAGTAACAAAAATGTGCAAAAGACAAATTAACTGAACTAATGTAACATACCGTCTATATCAGACAGTGAAGCTTGTACCACCCAGAGTTGTACGTAACGCGTTACAAGTAACGCGTTACTTGGTAACGAGTTACTTTTTCTGGTAACGAAGTAACGACTTAGATACTTTTAAAAAAACGTAACGAGTAACGTACTTTCGTTACAAAAATTGGTAACTCAGGTAACTCAAGTTACTCGTTACTTTTAAAATTTTCGCCTGATATGAAGTCCTCACTTGAATAACCCTTCTGAAGACTTCTTTCTTTCATTCATGAACACGCACATTCAGCCAACGTAAATAGAGAGGGGATTCCGGAACATACATTGCTTTCTTCATGTTAAGAATGGGAGGCTTTTCAGTTTTTTGCACAATACCACAGAGGTCAGGACATGACCTGAATGAGGTGCTGGCAGGGATTATCTTCTCTTGCGTCACTGAGCACGGTGCTGTTGCGCTTTCGACTCTGTCGGAAAAGAAGGCACACGAGAGATCTGTTCCGAAGACGACTTTATTGTCCGATTAGGAGGTGCGATAGGAGGTGCCTTCTTGAAAATGGACCCAGGGTTTTTCCGTGCGCTGTTCCCGTTTCATTTTAACCTCGTCGAATAGAACAACTCTTCAGATCCGAAACGTTCTCGTCAGCAACATGACCTGCCTTGCAACAGCGTCACCGTGGCCTTCGTTGGACCAAATTTTCACGTTCCACGAGGCAAAAAGCAACGGCAATATAGTGTTTTTGTGCTTGCTTTGTAGACCGAAGACGAAATGTATAAGCACATCCAAGTCATCTTACTCCAACTTGAAAAAGCACGTAATGGTAAGCTTCATTTGATATTTTTGTTCAGCATGCATGCAGAGCGTTGACTGTATACTGCGTTGATTAGTTCTTAATGATAAAACATCGTTTTAACGTAAGTAGGCTAGAGTAATCGAGGCGAATCCGTAAAAAGGTATATCTCGTATAGTTGACGGAAGTTTTCGCAATTTCCTGTGTTTTCACTTGCTCACTTACGAGCTATTTACGATTTCCGAGCTATCAAAAACGCCATCGCTCTAGACCTCGTCTAAGACATGAAGGCTATACATTTCAAAGTCAACGAGCCGAAGACGAAATTGAAGTTCAATCATGTTAAGTTTGGTAGAAGTATTACAAACGACCATACGTGTATATGCACTTGATCCAATCTTATATACACTGGTGGTGCCGCTGGCTATATCAGAGCTGTATGTCCGCCTTCGAGGTGTCATGTTGCTCGGTGCACGGTAGGAATGCGATTAATTTTCACCACCTGGGGTTGTATTAATTGCACGTGTAGCCCGGTAGCTCAGTGGTAAGGTGTTGCATATTCCCGGCATTCGTGAATAGTTTTCGCTACAGTCACTATATATAGTGACTGTAGTTTTCGCCTTACTGTAACGGGACGCGGCTATAAATAAACCCGCTAAGAAGCATTTGTGCTCTCTCCACACAACAATACGGGAGCTCGGTTACTCACGAAGTTTCATATTTTACAGAGCATGCACGCATCGAAGATGAGTGTATTTGACGCAGCAGTAAATAAAAAGAGAAATGCAAGTGCCGAACCTAAGGACGAATCTCCACTCAAACAGCTGCGCATCGACGAACCTGGTATGGGCCAGCGGAAGATATGTCAAGACAAGATGAACGACCTTGTTGTGGACTTTGTAGTGAATGGAGCGCATACGTTCTCTGTAGTCCAGGAACCATCTTTTGTAAAAATGTTACAATATCTCGCGCCTACGCAGAAGGTTTTGACGAGAAGAATGCTCGTTAAAAAAATTGACGAGAAGTTTCTGGAGATGAAGTGTCGTCTACAAGACACCTTCCAGCACCTGAACTACGTAACTGTTACTGCAGATTGCTGGTCCTCCCACCACAGGTATAGACTCGCCTACAGCATATTGTTTCGTAGTGCACTTGTGTTTCGTTTGGATGATTTTCTAATACGTACTCTCTCTATTCTAGGCACTTTCTTGGAGTTACCGCTCTTTGGCTTGAACCAGACAGTCTGGACAGAAAGATTGCGACCTTGGCATGCCGTCGAATGGTCGGCAGCGTCACTTATGACAAACTCGCACTAGAGATGAGCAACATTTTTGAGGAGTATGGCATCCAAGGCAAGGTGACTAAGGTCATCACTGACAACGGGTCCAACTTTATCAAAGCATTCCAGTAAGTTTCTTATCCCATACGCTCGTTCATTGACATCACCACTATGGACACCCATTTCGTTTTTTTTTTTTTTTTTTTCAGATGTTATGGAGGCAATGCTGAAGAAGCTGCAGATGAGCCCGACACATACCACAGAGACCTGTCCTCGCTTTTAGACGGGGAAGACTCCATGGTGTGCCTACCACCGCACCACCGTTGTGCCGCGCACACTTTAAACCTTATCGCAACCACAGATGCTGCACGAGCTAATATGGATCCCGAGTACTCCAAAGCGTCAACAAGTGTCTTCAAGAAATGTTCGGCAATTTGGAATAAGCAAGGACAGTCTGTACGTGCAGCCGATATTGTTAAAAGCTACTGTGGTATCTACTTAACACGACCTGTGGCGACGCGGTGGAACTCTTATCACGAAGCGCTCGAGTGTATTCTTCGATTAGTCAACGAGGGTAAAGACATCAATGGACTGTGCCGAGCCTTGAACGTCCCAGTGTTCCAACGAGGCGATGACTTCAAATTTATTGAAGAATACTGCACAGTAAGTACTCTCTCACAAGTATTTTATTCGTTGCATAGCAATTTCTCACGCCCCGAAATAAGCCGTGTACGTATCCCATTAGGTGATGAGCCCACTGTGTGCTGCACTGGATATTCTCCAGGGGGACAAGTACATATTCCTCGGATATCTCCTTCCGACCATAACAGTATTGATAAGAAGACTAGAATACGAGGGCATGAAGGGGCTCAAATTCTGCAGGCCTTTGGTGACTGCGGTCCTTGATGGGATTCAGAAAAGGTACCTAAGTATATAATGCTGCAATGCAGCCCATTTTGGAAATGATGAACTGTCAAGAAAGGCAGTGCCGCGTTAAACGGATTGTGACGGCTCCCTGCAGGGTATACGCAACACTTCTGATATTAATGTATTAACCGCCGACCGTATATTCTCGCAGATTTGGCCATCTGATGGAGGACAAAGAGCTCCTCCTCGCTGCAGCCGTCCTTCCCCGTTTTAAACTCTCGTGGTTGAAGGACGTGACTCAGCACGCGGCTGTCATGGATATGCTAAGAAGGGAGATCGCAAATAATTCTGCAGCGAAACCCCGCCACACCCCCGTCGTAGTCACGAGACCTCGTGCTGACGATTTTTTTGCGTTCGGCGACGCAGTAAGTGCCTCAGAATCCACAGCATGTACGGAAGACGACGAGCTCACGGAGTACCTGCGGATTCCTGAGGATTACGACATTTCGAAGATGAAAACTGATTTTCCTCGTGTACAGGGGCTCTTCCTGCGAGTAAATACCGCGGTGCCCTCAAGCGCATCAGTTGAACGGCTGTTCAGCACAGCGGCAGATGTGTTCACAAGAAAGCGCACAAAGCTCACGGATGTCAACTTTGAAAAACAATTGCTACTAAAATGCAACGCAACCTGATACAATGCAGAAAATAAAATGTGCGTGTTTTTATGTAGTCTGATTTCGAGCCGTCACTGTAACGGAAAAGTAACGTGAACGTAACTCGCTACTTCCAAGTAACGGGAACGAGTTCCTTTTAGTTCCTCAGTAACGGGTAACGTATTTAGTAACTTTTTTTGTCATGTAACGAGTAACGATAATCAGTTACATTTTTTCGGTAACGTGTACAAGTCTGGTACCACCCCATCCACAGAAACCAGTGTCCAGACAGCAAAAGTGCTTCGACTGGGAGATAGCAGCTAATCGGAATGGCGACCTTTGTTTTCTACCCTGAAAGCACAGGTTGTAACGTTGAGGGCAGATTTAAGAGTGGTGTCAAGATGTCTCCATGAGAGCGCACATGAAAAGTGGAACAGAGTTGAATACTCAAATTACAACATCACATTGTCATACCTGTTGGTGGCAGGTAGACTGCAACTAACGGGTCAGCAATTTCTTCATGCACCAGATGCAAGCCAGATCCTGCTTCATTTCCGCCTTCAGCGTGCACCTGTGGTAATTCAGAAGTTAGATTATCAATACTATTGTGTTGTTAATCGTGGTGATATCAGAGTAAGCGCAGTAGGACAGCTGCACAATCGATTCATGAAGGTTGCTATTTTTATATCTGAACCTCGACTTACCTTTTTGCTCTCGTTTTTTGCCTTGATCCTCCGTGGCACGTTTAAAATTTGTGTGTCGGGCACCTCAGATTTTCATCGGACGATTTCGTCAAAATTGCCTCTGGAGTCGCGCGTAACCTATGATAACATTCGTGGACGAAATCCTTGGAGTGGAACTTAGCAGGCACCGCTGTCGCTGTCAGCCAAGAGCTTCGCGCTGCTTGGCCTTTTGGCAGCTTATAATAGGTAACACTTGAATGCTCCGATGAACTGTTCTAACAGCGTAGCGCCGTCGCATTTTCGACAACTTCGCCGTGGCATGTCACGTATCATATCTCTCCAGCTCATACAAGGCAAGGTCAGAACAAGCAAGTGCACTTTCCAAACGACGCCGTGCCAAAAAAAGTTGTTTGCATTTCGTAAAAAAATATTCACTTGCTTTGTTTCCGGCTTAGCAATAACGTAACAGCTGTTCGCTTATGTACGATGCAGAGAGGACGAAACGAAAGAAGCCAAGCGGCCAAGTCAAGAGTTCATGACAAGCCAAAGACAGATAAACCGAGAGCAGTGACGTCGGTGCGCCAGTGCGCAGGGTTTGCCGTACGGTCTGACGGGCGGGCGTGGGAACAAAAAAAAAAAAAGTTTCCTAAGAAACTACGAACACTTGGACCAAGATATTTCGCACACATATTCAATGTTCGCTAATGAACACACAGCGCGAGTATCGCTCAGCTCTGCGGCACTTTAAAATCGGCATATCTGATCTTTAATAAGAACACTGGAAAAAATTCGGCCTCATTTCCGAGCGTGATAACAGCCGCCCTGGGGCACTGGGGGAATGTTAAGTGAACAAAATCCTGCCGTTAAACTAACACAATAGTTTTGTTCAATTAAGATTTCATTGTGGCCCCAAGGGTTGCTATAATCATGCTCGGGAACGAGACCATATTTTTTCCTAGTGTTATTATTAAGGTTGACGGGAGCTATACCATGAAATCATGACACAAATGAAACAATGAAAAAATGGCTAGGAAACAAGCGAGCTGGTAAAGATGATGCATGATGTAAAACTCCGAGACTAGGGAACACGAAAGGACAGACACAAACAAATAATAATACTAATAAACTAATAATAAAACTTTCTCACATATTTATTCGTATTCTCCGAATCACGACCTTATCACCACAGGACAGGGTCATGGTTAGGTGGTTGATATCGTTTACTAGTATTCGTTCTCGACGCTAACGTCCCCGTTAGTTCAAGGATAGTTGAAGGAGTATGAGCCGCCGGCGGACAAACTCGCAACGCGCACGCCTCCTAGAGGGCACGAACATCCATTCCACTTCCAAAAGTATCGTGTATAGTTTCGGTTCGTGTTGTTCAGACCTCTCGGGTAACGCACTTGCCAGAGATTTAGGAAGGGAGTTGCCTCAGGACAGAAGCTGCCGATATTTCGAACAGAGACTGTTCTTCTTCTGGGCCCATCGCCCAGAAGATAGAACTGAAGAAGAACTGTTCGAAATATCGGCGGGTTCGAAATATCGGGAAATAAACTTCATAAGAAGTTTCAGTGTGTAGAGCCCCTGGCTGCTTTGTTTCCTTCTTTTCTCCAAGAGGCATGCTGCAAATCTAATCCAGCGATATAGAGCAGCGCTTCGCTGGGCGGGGCGGTCTAGGGAAATCTGGGGAAAATTTTCGTCCACTCCTGCGAAAAAAAGTGCGAATGTAAGTTGGCAACACTGGGCGTGGGTCTGCCGACATGAAGAAACCGTCGTACTCAGACTTCCCATGTTGGTGCATAGGCGCCGACGGCGTCGGGGTTTGGCGACCTGAGCCTCCCCGCTCCCAACTTTCCCAGTTGGGACCCAGGCCACCTCCGAGAAATCTACCCAGCTGACACTCAAAATGAACGTTTGGAGGGATATCCTAAGAATCGCGTGTTTCATGCGAGTGAACATGAAAATCATGTAAACATTTGCCTCACAACGTCAGAACATGGATTCCCTCACACCCTGCACGACCTCTGTGTATGGAAGGGGGAGGTGGGCGTTGTGTCCCAGCCCCCTCCGGCAGATTGAAAACTCTCCACCTATGTGTTGATGGCCGTTGATGGCCGCGTCTATGCGTTGCAGTAAATCCAGTTAGGACTGTCGTTGTCCACGCCGGTTCCATGTGAATGCTTCAGGTTATCAATGGCTCTCGAAATACACGGGAAAAAAATCCAGTATGCATCATTCGCTCGAGGTGCTTGCCAGCGGCAACGGCAGGACAATCGACTTTGAGGTTGATCGTGAACTTGACACGCTGACACGTACTGATCCTCTAAAGCATGTAAGAAATAGTATACCATAGTATCACTCTGGTACGACCATAGGTCTTCCTGGCCGCTGTAAGGAACAAAAAAAAAAAAAAAAGAGAGAGAAAAGAAGTGTTGTGCGACCTTCAAACTCATTGAGGGACAAACTACTGGCTCGCGGTTCCTTCACTTTCACATCAGGCAACTACGTTGCGAGATGGTTATATGTACGACTTAGGTACTCATCGTACGACCCAAAAAGCTTTTCTTCATACCAGACCCCAGAGCGCGTTATCCTCTCTAGCATTACATCGTAACTCATTGCAGTTGTGCTCCTACATTTGACCGATATCTGGAAACCACTACGCGCAATTGAAAATTATCCCCCCACTGTCTTAGCAGTTCAACTATTGCTATCGCATTATTCCTCGTTGCATGAGCAGGGAGACCGCTCTTCCAGGTAGCAATACGGCATGTTTTAAACAAATCTTTGGAAAGTACATTTACAAACATATCTATGTTGTGTTTATATTTTGACGTATATTTTGACGTCTTTTCGATCGTTTACATAGCAGTGGTGTTCAACTTAAGAAGCAAAACAAATCTAGTCCGTCAACTGCATACGCCGTTGGAGATAGGGAGACGTAATAGCGCGCCAGGAGAAATGCTGCAGCGCCACCATGCGACATCAGTGGGGGAGCGCACTTTCTGCTGCAGCGTAGTGTTATGCGGCCAGTCTTAACAGCCAATACGGAAGCAGAGTGAGTATGATGGATTACATTATGAGGCGCATGGAGAGAGTGTGACCTCTCTGCGTCCAGCCATCCTATCTGAGGCGCAGTAATATTTTGAGAGTTGACGAACTAGATTTCTTTTCCTTTTTAAGTTGAACACGACTACAGATTCTTAAGAAATATTCTAGCGTTACGGAGCATAGCGTGTCCGAGAGCATGGAGCCAGGAAACCTGCAGAACAACCTTGGACGTCAGTGCCGCATGTTAAAAAAAAATCTTTAAGCGAGCACGTGCGTTGAAATATCCGTCGCCGAATACTGCTATGCAAATGAGCCGGAACTGAGTCCGAGGGTATCGGAAGCGCAGGGAAGACTTTATTTTAACTTTATCCAAGGTCAAAGATTTGCTGCCGGTGCTATTGAAACCGAAGCTGTGCGGTTTTTGGCAGGCAACACGGTTTTGCCATACCAGTCTAACCGTGTTCTTTCCCAATGGAATATCACGTGCCAGGTCGGCCTTTCATCCTCCCTCCCTCTCCCGACTGACCTTTCGCTTTTCCTTTTTTCTTCGAACAGTATACCCCCAACCGTGAACATTCACCCAGTGAAGTTCACGTCGAGCAGTTTTGGTGGAAAGGGGTCAGTCGATGTGAGCATTTAATTCTGCAGTGACTTTGTTTTGTGCATGCAGTTAGGGTTGCCACCAGGCCGGTATTATACCGGCACGGCCGGTTATTTGGGCGCTCTGCCGGTTGCCGGTAGGAAGGTGATACCGGCAGCATTTTGCCGGTATTTGTGGCTGAAGACCTTTCATAAGGGCTTTTACGGGATTTTCCCTTCAACATTCCACTACAGCTTAAATAAATATGGAACACACACCCAGCTCCGCAGTCACCAGTCGTTTTCTTAGTTATTCATTCTTCTTATTATTATATCATTGTTACTTCTAGCATCAGCGATACAGCCACACACAGGAACATGTTTCCTCGTATTATCTTGAGCGAGCGCTCTCTCTCTCTCTCTCTATGTGTGTGTGCTCGTCCACCCCTCACCCATTTTCCCTTTTCCACTAGCCTTTCCTCCTTTCCCTCTATTCCACCTCCTCTCCCTCAGCCGGTATTTTTCCCTACGAAAGGTGGCAACCCTACATACAGTCCGTGTGGCTATCCGAACATTCCTTTCTCTTGACAAGGCATTTACTCCATTTCGATGACGTTTGTGCCACTTCGTTGTATCCTGGATACCTCTGATACATCACATAGACTGCCTTAGGTATTTGCATGGTGCGCGCTGAGAATTTGTTCCCTTTGAAACTGTAGTACGTCACGCATTATACCCCGCAGATTGTAGCAGTTGAAGTACAGCACTGCTACTGCTAATCCAACTCAATGGCATACCCTGCCCTTCCTTATGGAACGCAAGATAAGAGAAGTTGGCCATCAGGTAGACCGTACATCGACCTCGAACTACTGTCGCCAGTGTTTCCGTGCCAGACGTTTTGTCTTCCAACACACGCCTCTTTTAATGGCCGCTGCTTGATCCCATTATTATTGCAGACACTCCACAGGTACGTATTTTGTGGTACTTCAGCGTCGTGCTGACGACCAGGAACCCGAAGGGATGACACGTTTCTTTTGCAGTACGCAGGGTATCGCATATATCTATATGTAATGACCGAAGGGTGTCAAGATCTAATGCCCTTACGTCAGGAAACTCTTACACGGATGAATGGATATGTTACGCAGGCAGCAAGGAAAGTTAGTCTGAAGCTATAGGCCAAGCGTAAGGTTATCCCCAACCTATTATTATCCTTGAACTTTCTTCTCTAAGCTAGCTAACACAGTGATCTTCTATCTTGCTTAATTTTGTCTTTTTTTCTTTTGCGTGGTTCGTTGGTGCGTTGGCTCGGCTTTGAAGAGTGTTCCCCCTTTTTGGAGACCTTTTGCGTGGATTATGCAATATTATATACTTCTTGGGCGTTTCTTTCTGCCATAGTCATATAAGAATATTTAACACGCATTACAGTGCAAAGTAAAGTTGCCTGAGTAAGAAAGAAGAGCTCCTGTGTGTCAAAGAATACCGGCGTAAGCAGAGACAGCTTATACGCAATACAAAATTTGCGAGTGCACGCGCCGCACGTGCGCCACGCAGCGGACGTCGTCCTTTTCACGAAGCCAGAGCACAGACAGAATATAGGTTCTCTCTTCGAAGCGCAGCATCTCCAGTGTTCACCATCTACTTTGGATTCCTTCCGGCGCAATACACAGTACTGACGAACTCAGGACGTCCTCTTACACGTGTCGGTAGGTAAACGATGGCTTATGGTGAACGATGGTAGGCTTTCGCTTGTCCCATTCTACAGTTGGCTATAGGAGGTACTCATGGTAGACTTGTTGTCAGGCACGATCCTCAACGTGTGATACCTTGTGGGTTAGCCCGCCTATTTGCCACGCCGGAAGTTTACACTCGCGGGGCATTTCGACCGAGTCGTTAATGCTCTTCCTTTTTAGGGCGAAGGCAGTAATGTTTTTGCAACGCGGTGTGATCAAGCATTGAGACTTGCCCATCCTACAGGTAGCAATAAAAGGGTTAATCTGTGTAAACTGGGGTCGTTATGCATGTAGGTCTAAATTGCATGATGTAGTACTCTACTACTAAAATCGTTAGAAGAACAACGAAGACGACACGCACAGTTAGCGTACTATTAACACAAGTTTTACTGACACGTCTAGTGATCAAGTGTGTCGTCTTCGTTGTTCTCTTACGCTTTTAGTAGTATGCAGTATACCGGTAGGCGCAGTCTGACAATTTAAGTGATGTAGTAACTTTCTTTCCGTGTACTTATTTTGCGAGTGTTTCGCGTATTGATATTCTGTAATCGTAATCTGATACTCTGTTACCACAAGTAGTTCACGTAACGGACTGCCACTCTGGGTCATTGGCACATGACGTCATCAATATGGTTCACGGCTTTTCCGAACACAACGAGTGTCACCTCCGTGGTTATGTGATGTAGAGCCCTGCACGGGTCCGGGCCCCCGACCGGGCCCGGGCCCGACCCGGCCCGCGGGCCGAGCCGGGCTTGTTATTGGCTGTGTGCTCCGGGCCGGGCCGAGCCCGGGCCGACAAAATACGCTAGCACCGCGGGCCGGGCCGGGCCCGGGCCGACAACTATGTTTCCGAGAGTCAGGCCCGGCCGGGCCACGCAGCTAATTCCACACAATGAAGATGCATTAGTTCATATCATCATGCGCTTGCGTCATTCCTGTGCATATTTTGCAAAGACAAGCAAGGGATACTGCATTAGGCATATGATTCGACCCTCTAGAACATTCTGAAAGCCACTTTACATTGCTCGTCACTCCTCACGTATTTCACAATCACTTGGCAAAGCTTGGTGAGAGGGGTATGGACTGGGAGAAGGAGTTTGTCGACAGCATTCTCTACCTCCGCAAAATCTTGACAGTGTAACGATAACGCCCATGCCCGCGTACGTTCTTGATTTAATTTGTTCTGGTGCAGTTATGGTGTTAAACCGCCATCACTTGTACGTTTGTCTTCTCTCCTTATAAATTTACTGATAAATTTGTTTGATAATCGCCAGAAACGCGTACGTCGCGGCTGGAAATACTATGCCGGGATCTACTCGCCGGGTCACCGGGCCGGGCCGGGCCGGGCCGGGCTCTATTTGCTTACATTCCGGGCCGGGCCGGGCCGGGTCGGGCCGCATAAAAATATGAAGGTCCAGGCCCGGGTCGGGCCGAGCCATTTTTCGATGCGCCCGGGCCAGGTCGGGCCCGGAAAAGTGGCCCGTGCAGGGCTCTAATGTGATGTATATAAAAATAATTTTTGCCTCAAATAGCCAATGATATATTGTGGGTCATAAAGCGTATGCTCCTACTGCTACCCGGGCACAGTCCTTTTCTTTCTTTTTCTTTTATAAACATATCCCCCTCCTCCGATCAAAACTCACATATTATGCATGCCTCAAATATTTCCTAGGTCTTGCCTGTGCGGTGCATTTAATCGAATTACGGTCAACTGCATTCTGAAAAGTGCGCAAGGCAGTTTCTCTGCGGGACGGTTTGGCATCGGAGGGAAGGCTACTTTAGCCAGTTGGCATTGACCCATATTGAACTTGCTATGTCAAAATTATGAGATTTATTCAGTATCCAAGCACCACGAGGTGTGGATTTGGCTATAGAGGGGTGGATTTAACGCACTTCCCTAATTAGAAACCCTGTAATTAGAAAGTCGTTTTAAGATACTGTTGAATCATTACTTTTGGAAGGCGTCGGTGAACTAGTAACGTCTTATGCCAATCTCATCAGCTCTTCAATAATTTGAGGAGGAAAGGTTTAAACCAGTCAGTACATAAGGAAACCTTGCTGCCACTGTGTAAGTCAGAGATTGCATGCATTTTCTGGATCATAATGCGAGCACATTTCTCCAGGTTTAACATGTTTAATTAATAGGTAGAGCCCCCCCCCCCCGCCTGTCCCCCACTCCTTCCTGCTGTCCTTGTGGATACCTAGCAGATAATAAGGAACATAGGTCCGTGCTGTGCACCTGCCAGGTGACAACTGGCCGGCGCGTTTATTGCGTCGTCGTCATCATGATGGCGTCCACAGAGGGCGCTACCGGGCTCCCCCCTATAGAGCGTCGTCCGGCTGGAGACGGTCGGAAGAAAGGGCCATGTCACAGTCCTTCGAGCTGTGTGGGCTTCGGGCTTCAGTGTGGCTGAATAGGCGGGAAGGTCCAAGTAGGTGTTAGAGGGGATGACGGAGGAGACGTACGCTGGCTTCACGCGATCCAGGGCTATCGTGTCGTGTTTGCCACTGAGCTCGACGACGACGGTCTTGGGGGTGCGGGAGAGCACAGGGTACGGTCCGGAGTATTGTGGCGTAAGGGGTGCATGGCTTGGCGCGGTCGGTTCTGATGAACACGTGCGAAGCGTTCTTGAGGTCCTGGATGACGAAAACTGTTCGCCGCGTCGGCATGCGCGGCACAACCGGGGTGATGGAGCAGAACAAGTCATGGAGCTTGTCGATGTACGCGGTGTGGGATGGATGGGGCTCGGCGGGGCTGGGGGTGAGAAAATCACCTGGGAGCCGGATCGGGGAGCTGTACACCAACTCTGCTGAACTGCAGCTAAGGTCTTCCTTGACGGAGGATCTGATGCCCAGCAGTGCGAAGGGAAGGTGTTGGCTCCAGAGCGCGGGGTTAGTGTGAGCAGTGAGTGCCACCTTCAGCTGCCGGTGTAGTCGCTCGAATAGCCCATTCGCTGTGGGGTGATAGGCAGTCATGTGGATATGGCGAGTTCCGAGCAGCTGCGTAAGGGCGGTGAACAGAGAGCACTGAAACTGCCGCCCGCGGTCGGTGGTCACGATGGAGGGGCATCCGAACCGCGCGGTCCATGATGCGACAAAAGCTTCAGCGACTGATTGAGCGCTGATGTCGGTCAGCGGGACTGCTTCGGGCCACCGCGTAAATCGATCGATACAGGTTAGAATGTACCTGTAACCTTGAGATGGTGGCAGGGGACCGACGATGTCCACATGCACATGATCGAATCGGGACCAGGCTTCGTCGATATGCTGCTGCAAAACTGCACCCACAGCGGTGCTAGACGCATCTACCATGAGACGGCTTGGGGCGTCGTGCCGGGGGTGGACTAGCATAGCACCGTCCGCTCTTGACTGCTTGATATCTTCGAAGGCGGCGTCAGCGGACTGCGACCAAGGGACGCTTGACGATGGCTTCGGGTTGTTGCGGAGCATGTCCGTGAGTGGCTGAATGATTGCGGCACATCTAGCAATGAACCGACGGTGAAAGTTCACCAAGCCAAGAAAGCGACGTAGTTGACGGATCGTCGTTGGCTTGGGGAAATCGGTGATGGCCTTCACTTTATGCGCAACAGGATGGATTCCGTCGGAGGACACGTGATGCCCGAGGAACTCGAGCTCGGAGACTCCAAAAGTGCACTTCTTGGCATTAACCACTAAGCCGTACTCCTGGAGACGGCTGAAAAGCTGCTGGAGGTGCTTCTCATGTTGTTCTTCGGTGGGGCTGAAGACGAGACGATCATCTATGTAGGCAATTACGAAGTCGAGGCCTCGGACAACTTCGCTGATAAAACGTTGAAACGGTTGAGCGGCGTTTCTTAGTCCGAAAGGCATTCGTACATACTCAAAGAACCAAAAAGGCGTTGTAATTGCTGTCTTGGGTATGTCTTCAAGCTCGACCGGGGTTTGGTGGTACGCCTTTACTAGATCTATCTTTGAAAACGTAGTGGTACCGGCAAGGCGTTCCGCGAAGTCGTGGAGGTGTGGCAGCGGGTATCTGTCGGGGATTGTTCTTGCATTAAGAGCGCGGTAATCCCCGCAGGGCCGTCAGTCGTTGGTCTCCTTTTTGGGCACCATATGCAGCGTCGAAGCCCAGCTGCTAGATGACGGACGGATGATGCCCAGGTCCAACATATGTTCAAACTCACGGCGAGCAGTGGAAAGGCGTTCGCCAGATAGTCGTCGAAAGGTCGCCGTGATGTGAGGGCCTGAGGTCTCAATGTGGTGCGTAACATGATGCGAGGCTGGCGCCGAAAGATTGCAGGGCTTGAGCAGCTCGGGAAATGAAGCAAAGAAGTTTTCGTAGCGCGAACCGGGAATAAATGCACATATGCCGGTTGAGTTGATCGTCGAGATGCCAGCTCCAGTGGTTAATTTGGTGATGTTGTCTTTCAACTTTCGTTGCCTAATGCTGACATCGAGATGAAAACTATGTAAAAAGTCGGCTCCAATGATGGCCCGGTCGACTTCTGCCACAACGAAGAGCCAACGAAACGTCCTGCGCAAGCCGACGTCCAAGGTTGGTGAACGCAGTCCATATGTGCGGATCGTAGATTTGTTTGCAGCTTGAATAGGGGGTGTGAGGCATTGACGAATTTTCCGATCGGAAGGCGTCGCCGGTATAACGCTCACCTGTGCCCCTGTATCAATAAGGAAACGCTGCTTCGCGATACGATCCTGTACACACAGAAGGCGGGCAGGACGTAGGCCGTGGTCGGTTGCCGCCATTATCGACCGGTCTGAGGGTATTCCTGCCCAGGGTGTCGAACCGAAACGTTTTTCGTTCCGGTTTTCGTTCCGGTTACATCATAAACGATCCGGTACCGGTTCTGCTCCGGAGCAAAAAAATAACGGTTCATACCGGTTTTTGAACCGGTTCCGCTTCTGCTAGGAATATTCATCCCCACAAAAAAAAATCAATGTTACAAAATGTAAACCCGTTTATTCCGCATACATGGTATTTAATATTAATAGACAGCTGTGAAATTGGTAGCTCCTAGTTCCTGTAGGTTACTGTCTGTTCAAATGGGCTTTTCTCCTTTCTTGAAGTGCATGCTACAAACGGACTTGTTTGCCGTGATGTCATACATAAAGTACTTTCTTGCTGGGTTGAAGCGATCGCATCCCATCCGAATATCTGTTGCTACTGTCTAGCCAGCAAGCACCACCGCACGAGTACGACGCAAATCGAGGAACACCTTCACTCGCAAACGCGCTCGACGGCTCCGTTTTATTTTCTCCGTGTCCAGTCCACAAAAGAGTTGCCACTTCGCACGGGCTTGCCCTCGCGTATACGTAAATGTATTCAACTTAGCTGCTCTCACACAAGGGACGCGTTGCGCGACATTACCGATAACGAAGCCGTTATGCAGCCCCCTTGGGTCGCTGTTTAGTTGAGGAGAGCTTGGGGGGATCAAATTAAAACTAGCACTACGGCACATTGCTAGAGAGTCACATGTACCTCTAAGTCTGTGTGCGTGCGCGAACGATAAACCATTACAAAGGGAGCCTAAAAGTCATACCGACATACATTCTACCGTAACCGTAACCCTCGTATAGTATCCATGACATGACTTCAGAGCACACGACGTCTGTTTCATTCGCCGATCCGGAGTCCAAATCGGCGAAGTTTTTTCTTGGACCGAAAACCGTGAAATATATTTTTCGGTTTCCCTCCTGAGCGAAAAAAAACGTACACTCTAAATCGTTTTACACCTTAAAGGGTGTAAATCAAAATGTTCATGGCGCACACCTTTTAAGGTGTATTTTAACACCCTCATGGCAATTGGGGTGTAAAGGGTGTAACGCCGAATAAAACTGCTGGGTTTGTGGAAATAAGCTGGTAACTGTGTATTCACAATTACCAGCATATTGCCTATACTCACATTGAGGTCCATATATGTATGATAATCAAGGTGATTAAATATGTGTGTAAACATGCACAGCCGACATACAGACAATCATGTATGGCATGGCAGCTGTGCATGGCAATGAAGCATGGCAGCTGTATATAGCTTTTCGTGAAACTGTAGACCTTCTCATGAGCAGGCACCTCCCCCATATGCATGTTCATTACTTAGAACGCTGCATTTATTCGTTTCTTCAAGGCTTTGCAGTGTTGTACCCACAAATATCTAACCACTGCAAAATGCATTACGTTGTTCATTATCCGCGACTCATCATGATGTTTGGTCCTTTCCTATCTGTATAGTTGTACGCGTTTTGAAGGGAAACACCAGCATTTTAAAGATGTTGCTAGAAAAACTCGACATTTTAAGAACATAACCCTTTCATTAGCGAGAAGACATCAATTTTATCAAATGTATGTGTGGTCGCAGCCCTTCATCAGAAATGCCACATCTACTGATGGTTCCAAGGAGATTCAAGCAGAATCTGTAGTCTATGTGAAAAGTGCAGTTGATAATGATAACACATTTGCTGTTGGCTGTTGTTGCCAAAGAATCTTCAGAGTAGGACTTACCCGTGTTTATTGAGATTGCAGGCATACATGTTATTAACTCTGATACCATTTTTCTCATACAAGCATTAAAGGGACCGAAAAGTGAATATAAACCTATCGAAACTTTATGTTCAGTGAAAAGCTTGAACCTTCTAAAGATCAAATGTCAAAGAACTCCGCTGAAATCGCTGTAGTTTTTTTTTAAATCGAATTTTCGATGATTGCATGTCTAGGTACCTAGTAGGAAACCGGCAGTCTCTCAACAATGGCATCACACCGCGCCATCTGTCGAGGACGCATGTAATAGGACGCGACTACTACTACTACTACTACTACTACTACTACTATACGCGCGCTTCCACTCGCTAATCCGGTGAAAATGAAAGTGGCTGTGAGCGTCTGCAACCACTTTCTACGTCGAAAATGTCGAGTCTCCCGAACCTGAGTGAGCTACAACTCCGCATTCTAGAACTATCGCGCGCACAGAACTTCTGTTCGTACGATAGCATGCCGGAAAGTGTGTGCATCGCAGCAGAAGATTCATCGTCCTCAGATATACCGGAGTCACCGCCGTCCTCACCAGGATCTGACCGTACCGGGAACGCGGACTGGTTAGTGAAATTTATATGTATTAGGGAGAAGCACTTGTTTAAGGTGTAACAAGCGCTGTTTTTTGGTTGTGCAGGTGTTCTTGCGGGAAGTGCAAACCGATGGATACGAGTGTTTGTGCTGCCGGGAGGTAGAGAACGTCTGTAAAAAGCAGACGGTCAACTACATTACAGACAACGAATTTTTCGAGATACTCTGCCTCGACACCGAAGTTCTGTGAGTGTCTTTTACGTACATCCGAGATACTGAAGAGTATGGCAACATACGTGACATCGCCGTGAACAAGTGAGTACGTGTTTACAAGCTACTTGAACGGCAAACTGAATGGAAAAACCTTATTTCTGCAGGAAATTCCGTTATATCGCCTATCGGCAATTCACAAGGTGGATATGGGGTGGTCTGGGAAAGCACCATAGGAAGATTCTTCCTGCCTGCGTGGTGCATGCCATTAGGGATGCTTTTCCATCAGATGTGTATAAGGGCTTTGAACCTGCACACTTGTAAAAATGTATATTGATGCCTGCAATCATTTCTAACTTGCTGCGAATTTTTTCATTGCTTTTTCCTTTCAGATAGTCACACAATATTGTAATTATTATGTTTGTGCATGAATGCCTGGGGGCATATCTATTTGTACATTAGTGTACTCATGTCTTGTATATATGGAGAGTAAATAACATAATTTTTATCATTGTACTTCACCTGAACTGTGTTTATAATTTTTATACACTAGAGATTGACCAGGTTTGCAAATGATAATTAATGGTTGAAAACACTTAACTTGATTTCACTAAAAGGAGCACTTGTAACTGATCCATTATCATATGACCAACTAACATTTGTAAAGAAAGTCCTTAGTGCTGACTTAAATGGTACTGCACCTCTTCATCTCAGTTAACCATGCAGCATCGGTGTGGGCAAGAGTACTCCAAAATGGCTACATAATTTATTATGCAGTAACAGGCACACACTACCTTTGCAATGCTATTTTTTAAGATGAAATACACTGACACTTTTCTGCACACAGTGTTCGATTCGCCACCATTCGACAACAAAACTACTGTGAACAGTCTCTGTGAATGAGAATGACTGTACCCACGTATTCTTTTTTTCATAAGTTCTCGGTGACTGTGACCGAGATACTTTTGTAAAGAAATTTTGACAGTCCTCCAAATAGAAACTGGCTTCAGTGTACGCAACAGACTTCTCGGAACAATTAATTGAAATATAATAAAACAGCCAAAACAACATTTTTTCACAACTCTGTATTTTTCTTTTTTAATGTCCAGCAATTTAGGAGACAGAGTAGGACTTTCTGCTCTCTGATGTTTTCATGTACTTCATAGAGCTGTAAAACCTGAAAAAAAAAGATAAGATACAGAATAAACAGTAAGTATAAACAGTTTTGCCTTTCACTTTTGAGCTTAAAGGAGCAGTCTAGAGGCCCACAACTTTTTTTCTGTTTTTGGTCAGTATGGAATGTTAGGCGGCCGAAAACAGTTTTCCCACAATTAGTGCAGCCGTAGCTAAATTGGGACGCCTGCAATAGCTCCCCGAACCTCCCGCGCGCGAAACACCCTCCTTCGCCTTCACGATAGGCACGTGATGAGCGCCACCACACACGTCACTATGTGACGCAAGTGGTGAGGACGCTCCTCATTGGACTTGGGATCACATGATCGAGGTAGGCAACATCGCCCAGGCCGGAGCGTCTGCTACCGCTTGGGAGACGCCATGCGTTCTTCGGCTTCGTGATGTCCGAAACGGAGGGTTTGAAGGCTGTCAACGACACAACCACGATTTTTTGGGACCGCAGGCACCACGGGAAGAACGAGTGGTGCAGCCCGAAATTAACTGCGTTTGTACAGCAAAAACCCCGTGCTTCTCGACAGTGTGCAGCCTGTCCGACAGTTTTCACCGCGCAGTTGGTTCAGTGACTTACAGGTGGCGCCACAATACCGCTTCGCAATAGCTTTCTGCTGCTGTGAATTCTGAGATTGCACAGAAGCCACGGATATATTACTCTTGTGATCGTAATCTTATTTTCTCAGGCTGCGTATATGCTTCTTCTTTTAAAGAAAATGTGATATAAATCATATAAATAATAGAAGTCAACAAGAAGCAGCTAGCAATGTTCGTAGCAGACTGTTTTTCCTACGAACGAATGAGGGGCTCTCTACCACGAACGTCACACTAGAGTGGGTGTGGTCTGCAGTTGGAGCGCTCCGGCCTGTCACCGCGGCAGCGATTTTCCAAATTAATTGCACCGTGGTGATACAACTTTGGACAGAAATATTTTGTGGGAATGCTTTTCACATACTGCTTTACAAGATGACAGCAGTTTTGGGCCATGTTAGATACCACTTTAATGCTCCTTTAACAAGAAAGTTACATTTTACCATATATGTGCTTTTGTATTCTCCTGTTGATGAAAAGGGTACAGGAATAATAATGGAGCACATAGATGAAGCTGAGAACTGTTCTTCGAGAGTGTGCTATATGTGACAACAGAAATATACGATGAAAGTTGTACAGAAACAGCAAATGTCTGCTGACAAGAGTTTTAGAAATATGGATGTTACTGCCTCATGTAGTTTCCGTCCAAAAGTAGGACTACTCGACATTCTTCAGTCACAGCACGGTGCAGAGGTGGAAGTTGTGGCTAGAAAAAGATTTAGCATGTTCACAAGGTCATTAGTGCACACCAACATACATGACAACATAGACAACATGATGGCTGCAAACTCACAATTATTCAACAGCACAAGAAACGGAAAGCATGAGTAAAAAAGATAGCGTCCATGCAGCACGTGTAGAACCACATAATCTCAGGGAAGGTAGAATCGGGAGAGCAATAAATGACTTGAGTCCGAAATTGGGTAACTTGGCATAGTTAGGATCAAGGATATGGGCTGCTCCAATACACACCCTGTTTCTATTGTACCCTTTCAATTGTCTCGCATGTATTTTTCTGCAGCATCGAGCGAAAGAGCATCGAGGTACCTAGATTCACTCTACATTCAGAATTGCGATAAATATTATGGGGCTCTACCCCATTTCTTGAGGTAATGTGCTGAAATGGAGTAATGGGTTGCCTCAGAACGATGACGGAAATCCTATGGTGTCCAAAAGCGTTAGAAGTGCTTTGACAATTTGTGTGGGGTCAGTGAATAGTACTGCAAGGCATATTTCCTTGAGCTTGACGTGCAGAAGCTGCATACGTGCATCAGTGCATAATTGATGTTAAGATACAGAAACTATAAAGCTACGACCTTAGGGTGTTTGTATGTCAAATGAAGTCCATTGGTAGCACCCCAAAATTCACATATGAGGCCTTTACCAACAATATGCATGTTAGAAGTGTCCTTGTTTAAGAAAAAGGGTTCTGCTGCAATTGTCCCCCTCTGTGCCCTGGACTACGCCATTCTCTTCATGATCTGTGGTTAGGGTCCTGTTATGCACCTGTGCGAAGACTTGCAACTGAAAGACAAGGAAAAAAAAAAGAGAAAAAATACTGGAATTACAATCTGAAAGCATGATATAAAGAAGAGTGCAGCTACAGCCACATAGCGCGGACAATGACAGTGATATTTTAACATGCTGTGGTACGTAAGTGGTTGCAAAGTTTTCCATTAGTCTTGCCATGGTCACTTGACAGTTGGTTAAAAGTAGAAAAGCTTTTCATGCATGACACCAATCTCCTTTTTCATTCTCCCAAGGAACCTACCTCCCCTCACTGTACAAAGAGTTGTGTGGCATGATGATGCCACAGACGGACACTTACAAAACATATGAGCAAATCTGTCTGTGCAGTCCTGTACTTCTCATACTATAGAGTACAACGAAGTCAAATCAATAAGTCACATTGCAGTATAGTTAACTTCAATGAACAAAAACCTCAGATAAGGAGTCGCAACACTTTATATGAGTAAAAAGTTCTGCTGGCCACCTGATCACTGGCGTCACGTAACAGTATATACATATTCATGGATAAGGAAGCATTAGGTGCCCCTTCATGCACTTTGTGAGTATGGAGATAGAAGGTAGGTTGTAGAACACACTTTCATGGAGAAAGGATTAAGATTTCAAAGAAAAGCAAGTAAAACAATATCAAACAAGTCTGGCATTCTATAACAGGCAAATAAACAGAAAGCAAGAAAAAGCGTATGCACTGCAAATTGCAGTGCATACAAATTGCATACAAACTGCAGTGCAAATTGCAGTGGACAATGTACTGGCAGCATCAGTAGTGTCATCCGATACGGTGACTTCCATGCACAAGTCCATGAAATCATTGCAGTCGACCTGAAACAGTTTTAAAACTATTTCGAAACAGAAATTTTCAAAAGATGACCAAATGATGAGATCTCTACATACTACGAAGCAGTCCGGCGCCACTTCAACACCGGAATGTCCCTAAAATTAAATTTGTTCATGTTCACAATGCCCAGTAGGTAGGATAACACAAGTTAAACGGTATACGTCATCGCTATATTATAATTTATACATGTGTGACACCTGTACATACCTGAGACGTTGTGTTGAGCCCGTCACCAATGCGAAGCAGAATAACAGGTGACGGAACGGCAGTTTGCTTCAGACGTTTTCACACTTCGCCAACTGCGGCATCTTCGTAGTCATCGGCAGAAAAATGGGATGAGCACACTCGACACGACTGCTGTCCGGTTAGCCTTGTTCCCAGGAGGGGGGTCCGATATGGGAATTTTGCAATTTCGTGTATTATCTCATAGCCGAGTGCTTCGAACCACTTTCGTTTTCGCGCATTGTCCTGTGGAATCTTGTGGTAGAAAACGCCCGTCGCCGAAGATGAGCGATTTCCGCATCCCCGAACGCCACAACGTACACTAGGCATTCGCAAATACGTGGCACAACAGTGACAGACAAGTGATTTGATTACTTTCACAGACTTTCACTTTATGCTTCGCGCTGCCGGTATGACCACCCACGGCGTAGACAATAAGCCCGATAACACAGACGGCCTTGCAGACGGCCTTGCAAACGGCACGGCGCGTCGTAGCTGAATGTTTTATTAGTATAGAAACTATGTTCTTCAAATGCCTGGAAGTGAACGTCATTTTTAAAATGACGTTTAGTTATAACGATAATGTGTGTCAACTTTGTTCTCTAGAAACTAATTGTCACGTGGTACAGGTTGACCAATCCCAGACGCCCTGGACCTGAAACCCAAGTTACTCTTTTTTGCCGTTTGTTGGCAGCACCGTCCATGTTCCGGCAACCATCAAAATATTTATACGTAAAAAATATTCCGATTTGTGAGGTAATGCTTTCTCTGTGTTATCAAACAATGATAATGTGCAGGATGGTGGGCCAAAATATGGGGGTTATTTTTCACTTTTCGGTCCCTTTAACTACTGTTGAGTATGATGAGCACTATCATGTATTTGTTCTGTTTTGCAATGAGGAGCAAAGTGTTTAAAAAATTTAAGCACTATCTCAACAGACCTTCTAAATCCGCATGCATTACCAGATGGTAGACTTGTTGTAAATCCAGGCCATGCACTGTTGTAATGTAACTTCCTGTTCCCTGTTGTTGTATATATTTACTTTTGTTCATGTGAACGAAAACAAACATACTCCCTTTCTACACCCAGGCGACACACTATCACCATAATTCACCTGAGGGTGGAGTACACTGACGTTACACCCTCAGAAACAAAGTTGTAGGGTGTGAAAGGGGTGCGATCTTTGTTAATACACCTATTTCACACCTTTAAAGGTGTGAAACGATTTAGAGTGTATACGGTTTCGATTCCGTTCCGGTTCGCACCAAAATAGCGGTTTTTTTTTCGGTTCCGGTTTTCGGTTCGCTCCGACACCCTGTTCCTGCCAGCCGCAGGGCGACTCGCAGCGCGTTAGTCGGTGGCGAAAACGACGGTGGTACCAGCAGTACCGAGGGCTTCCTGGAGTATGCTGCGACGCTTGCGTTTAGCTCGAGGCGCGTCGACGACTCGCAGACCGGTTTCTTGATTGTACTCGATCTCGGGACCGGCGGTTAAACGCTGTGCGCAAGTCGGCCATCTGCGATGACATCCTAGACATCTCGTCAGTCAGGCGCTTGCAAGTCCGACGTCGAGGGGCTGTCTGGAACCGACGGGGAACGGACGGGGGCAAGGCTTGCTGAAGCATAATCTGTAATTCGATCCGCAAGTTCGGCGAGTCGATCCAACGACACGTCGTCATTGCCAGCAAGGATCATCCTGACCTCGTGCGAAAGCCTGTTCAGGAATAATTCGCGTAATATAGGTGCATGGTCGACTTGTATTGCCAACTGTAGGATGGGACAAGCCTAAGCTTGCCCACAAGCATGCATGGTCGTCTGCGGAGTGTCCAAGCAGCTGCTTCATCCGGTGGAGAAGCTGTGACGGGCGACGGTCTCCTAGGTTATCGGATGTTAGAAGCTGCTGGATGCTGGCGCGCTCCGATATCTCAGTACGAGATAGGATGCCGGATTTCAGGGTGTCGTAAGCTTTATCTGCCTGCACCGTGGAGAGTACGTCGTCGATGTCGTCGACTAGGTCAGGAGGAATCAAGGGGAGTACCTCACAGTATTTAGTCATTTGACTTTGGATCCGGCGGGCGTGGAAGAGTGCCTCAACTTGACGGAACCAAGTTTTGGGGGTTTTGGTCCAAAAAGGCGGGAGGCGGACTTGCTGTACGGTTTGTAGGACAGCTGGGCCGGACGATACGTCGGAGGCTTCGCCCTGACCGCTTAGGTCGCTCTGTGTCCCTGCGGTGTCCATGAGTCGGGTCACCAAGTTTGTGGATAAGGAACATAGGTCCGTGCTGTGCACCTGCCAGGTGACAACTGGCCGGCGCATTTATTGCGTTGTCGTCATCATGATGGCGTCCACAGAGGGCGCTACATCCTCTCCCCTTCTGTCCACGTCTGAACGCCGCTCATAGCCACAGTTGCTTCGCGGCGCTAACACGGAATTTAAAAAATAAAACAATAGGTAGAGAGCTTTTTGTCCCCTGCTTTGTTTCTTATACGTCACCGAAATAGGATTGGATTAGATTTCCTGCATACATGCTTGCAAATTGGAAGGTGAGGCGTATACTCAGTTATTCAGCAAGATTAGTTCCTGTGACGTCAGAATGTAACATTTAGCGAGTGATAGGCAGTCGTTAACTTCGTGTAGTTAAGCCACTGTACCACAGGAAAAAGTAGTTAGAAACTATTAGCAGGAATGAAGTTACATCTACCAGTTAAACTTAGTTTTCCTGTTGTTAGCTACAGGATAGTTAGGTTACTGCAGGCTATAACTGCTCTCAATTTCTAGTTTTTGTCTTCGGCTTGCTCCATGGCTGTATGTGGCTCATTGACACTCAGAAAAACGACGAGCTCTTGGAAGGGTGTGCTTCTTCGGATGCCGATGCGCATGGATCACTTTAGTCAGATGTTATCCTATTACCTATCAGAGTTACCCTATCTAAACTGTAAATCTCAAGTTTGCAAAACCACCCTGGCGTGAAAAACAGGGCTAAAAATGTACACTTGGCCTATTGTGTACACAAGATACCGTGGATATCGTTGTATCATAAGAACACGTCGCTTTTGTCGCCCATGCATGACGCACTTTGGTGCTGTTTCAACGTACCGGCCTCGGTGGTTCATCTGGTAGCGTGCTCGCTCACTGATCCCAAGGGTGGTGAATCGAATCCGGCCAAAGACTTTGCCAAGCTACTATGGTACAACTCTGAAGTGCAAAAAGCACAGTACCGTAATTTCACGCGTATTAGCCGCGGCTTATGCGCGATTTTTTTTCTCACGGGCGCTCTGCGGCTTATCCACCGGTGCGGCTTATCTGATGACTATTTTTCCTGGTATTTTCCCCATACGCCGGTTTTAACGTAAGGGCCGACAGTGTCTCTGGAACAGCACTGCCCTGCTGATGCACGAACAGTGCGTAACAGGGACGGGTCCATATTCGAGTAGATTGATGTTCCTGGTGCATTCCCCCAAGCAGCTTTGAGGTAAGTGTTGACAGTGATTCACGTCTTCTGGAAGACCACTGACCCATCAGTCCATGAAAAACGCCCAACAAGGGCACAATCCGATCTTGGTAGAACTCTATAGAGCTGATCTCATTTGTTGTACACTATGCCAACCCTGGAGTATATACCACAGGGTTTATGACCTTCTCTATGGTCTCCTTTGTTGCACAAATCAGACGTCTCGTATTGCCCGCGGCTTATCTGCCAGAAAATTTTCAAAACGTGCCTAAAAACGCGTCTTGCGGCTTATCTGTGGTGCGGCTTATACGCGTGAAATTACGGCAGTTAAAAATGTTGCTAAACTACAATGCAGGACTGTTACAGCTGTTACAATTTCTGCAATTTCAAGAAGTGATTAGTAGATAGTTAAGCTACTGAAACAGTGGTTACTGCCCGTCCTTGTATTTAGCATTGGTAATAAATACGTTTTCCTCGTTGACTGAAGGGGTTTTCTATAACGCTAGCAGCATATTTCTGAACACTTCGTCCAATAAATACGTGTACACGTGTTTGACCAAAAAGTGACTGTACGTTCTTCGCTCGCTCAGGTACCCCTGAAATCGAAAACATGTTCTCCTCCTGGCTGGCAACCAAGGGGTTTCCTGATAAGGATGACGCTCCCAATGGAGAAGAACACAACGAACCAACACGTCCCTGCATGGTGTGCAAGATGCGTTTCACCAATGCGGCAACTCCGGAGGCTGTGACAGGTTGTCGGTTGCAGTGCTGTCGTCTGTGCAGTGCGTTAATTCCTCCCTCACGGATGCTCCGTCATATTTCCGACATGCACATTAACATCCATCGATGCGCTACCTGCGACGAAGGGTTTGCTTCACCGGAAGGACTGGACTCTCACTACACGGTGACTCACCACGGTGTTGGACCTTCTCAACAACCAGCACGTCCTTTAGAGCAGGGCTCCCCTGAGACGAGTTTCATTTGCAAATTTTGTGGAAAGTCTTTCCAGCAACAAGTAGTCTTTAAACTTCATCTTCGGATGCATAGAGGGCCTGAACCGTTTTACTGTGCGAAGTGCAAGAAGCGATTTGCTACCGATCGTGACTTGAAGAGTCACTCGAATTCCAGTGCTGAATGCCTTGAGAGCGTTCCTGATAGTTTAAAGGCCACTGTGGGATGCCAGGAGCAAGGTGTTCCCTCAGCCGAGCATACGAGCATGCAGGAAATACGCGCTACAACGACGGAAGAGGACATGATCCAGTCAAAATTCTGCAGTGACTACGTGCAAAGTGGCGCTGGCGCACCCGACACATTACCTGGAACAACACTTTCTGCGGGGGCCTCCGGAAGATCGGTTGATGTTAAAAATGCTCGCAATACACCGAGGCGATCCGAGCCTAATGTAACAGTTCCCAAAAAGCGTGTCAAGACGCGTGCGGCACCTACTAATGGAGCCGTACAATCGGCTCCTCCCGAGAGCAATGGGTGCACTCTTGCTCCGCAAATGAAGTGTGCGCCGGAAGCAGGCGAACCAGCGACGACCGCACAAGTAGCTGCGAAACCAAATGAAAATGGCGGGTTTAAGTGCCAACACTGCGCCAAAGTTTTCAAGAAATTGAAGAATCTCGAAACTCACAGTCTCATCCACAAAGCGGGAAAGCCGTTTCGCTGCACGCAGTGTTCTTCTTCCTACTTGTACAAACACGCGTACTTGTCTCATGTGGCCAAGAAACATCCTGAGGACCTTGAAGTGTCGCAGGTGGAAACACCGTCTCCCTCTTCGTAGTTCTCCAGGTAGAGAAGGCAGGTAGAAAAAGAGGACGCGAAGCAGTAGTCCTACTTAAGTACACGCGTGGGCGCTGCATTTGCCAGCCATAAAAGCAAACCTGTGGTAGAGGTGCTTCGTGGGCGCGGCGGCACACAACCTCCATATTGTTAACTGTTCATTCGTACCTCTCATGTTACCTTTGTTGGGCTAATCTGTTTCAAATTGCATAAAATATTTGCACTGTTAGTTTCGTTGATTCGTTCGTCTGTCCTGCTTTAATTTAGTCCTGTTGACAATGAAACCGCACAGTTTCCATCGTAGTTGAGAGCATATCTCATTTGCATTTCTCGCATATTACGAACGCCTCTTCGCAACAATCGTGTTCCTTTCAGGTTTGTATCATTAAAGAATCCGCTGTTATTATCTCTGGAACAGCACGTCCAAGGAAAATGCAACACGCACCCTGTTTGTGCTCCGCAGAATCTTATGCATTCATTTCCGGGAAATTAACGTTGTTGCGCAGAAAATTAACAATCCGGAACTTGGTTATGCATAGCGCATGACGTCAACGGCGTAGCGAATCGGATGTGAGCGGTAAAATTAATTTTCTCGACATGTAACTTTTCAGCCCCGGGCTGTATCACTTTTGCACAAGAAAGATAGGATGGAATGTAGCTGTGAGAAAGCAGAGCCGAAAGGAGCTACCCTGGGCATGTATAGCAAGCGTATGACTGCACGTAGTTCGACATATAGCAGGTAGCGACACGCAGGAGGGAGTGGGTCCATTCGTTCGTGGAAGCAAGACGGCCCTGTCGCGGTACGTGCAGCTTTCCTTCCGACTGGGTTGAAAGGGGTTGAATGTTTTCAGTAGAGGACAGAGGCTGACCCTGTACAAGTTCATGGCAACGGCGGGCGAACGACACCAATCAGCAGCTGCTGCTGCCCATGACTTCGACTTCAATAACAGCGGCAGAGCAACAGCAGCAGAGATGCTGCAGCACAAGCCGTCCCATGGCAATCGCGCCAGTAGCAGCGCAGTAGGGCAGCAGGAATCCCCTGCTGTTTTGGTTTCTCTGCACCAATCAGAAGTATTGTTTTCGTTCCACTATGTTTAAGGTCAGCACGGGTGGTGAGTGAGGGCTCGTAAAAGTTGGAAGATGGAAGATTGGTTGATTTTTTTTTTTTTTTTTTACGCTCATCCCACTGCTTGCTGTCACCAGTATAGTGCACGAAAATGACACTGCACAACGTCTTTGTCACTCCACGACAGGGTTATTTACACGATGATTAATTGAAACAGATTTATAAAGTACAGTGAAGACGTTCGTCTTGAGACGTCCGTCCGCTACAGAGTCCGTTAGCCAAGTCCCTTATTTTTTCCCAACTCCCCCGCTCATGGCTTTATTTCTTAGGCCCCAGTGATGCCCTCCCCTCGCCCGGCTTACGTTACATACTGGACTATACCCTCTGCACAAACGTCACTTCGGCTGACCAATACGTCTTCGGACCCTGAAATGTATAGCTTCCTGTTGTTTGCGACTGTGGCGAACTCCTCGCGGTAACCCGATCTTCCGTGTTTCGGCGCCAGAATCTGGGAGCAAGGAACGAGGGTCGAATTTTCTGTGAAAGCGCGGGAATAACTTGGGGGTAAAACTAGAGACCAGCCATTGCCGTCGCACAACAAGCTGCAACTTTACAGGGCTTGAATGACAACTGGTTCCGAAGGATTGTGGTTTTTATGTCTGAGGCTATCGACACGCTTGTGATTAGCCACACGTAGACGTACGGTTGAAGTGAGTGATTTGATCATCGGCGACCGACTTTACCGCGTAGAGTGCGCTCTCTGGGCATACTAATGGAACTGATTTCTGTAGCTACCGAAGCTGCTGATATGTTCGCTTGCTTTCGAGTAAGTACATGATAGTCTTGAAGCAATTTGACCTTATGCTGCATGAAAGCCGTACTAATTGTGCCTTCTCTTGTTGTGTGGCTGGCGAGAGCTAGATTGTTGCAAATAAAACTAACCTTTGAAAGGGCACTTAAAAAAAAAACGGCGTGGGGAGATATGTAACACTGCGGGCTGCTGCATTTGCAGTTCACACGAGACCCCACGGTACCTCTCGAACAACTTCATTTACTGACTGGCTTGTTACGGCTTGTTAACAAAATGGGTTGAGCTGAAGAGCGTTTTCCAATTTTAAAGGCCAGCGGATTAAAGAGACAATGGTAGCCAACATAGTGTGGTGTTGGAAGGAGGCAAGCAATGCTTGTGACAGATTTTATATTTGGCAGGACTGGCAAGGAGTCTTCTATGAGCAGGACCCGGAAATCGCTGAGCCGGTTTTGGTCAGGTTGTCGCGCGCTGAGGAGGTGATCGTGATTCCTCCTGCGGCCAAAAAAATCACAAGGAGTAGCGTCAGTGAGTATGCGTCATAGCCGTTGCGCAAGTCTTGCGCCGTTGTGCGAAAAGTAGCGCGCGGTAAATGTGCGTCGGGAATGGGGGATATGTTTTGGAGGAGGGGCGAGCCCTCAGGGCACCGCTGGATCCGCCTATAATTAATGAGCGACAGCACAAGGGTGGATCGGTGGATTATTTGCAGCCGCCGCAGAACTCTTACTCTTTAACGAGTGCTAAAACCTTAGCACACATAAAACAGCCCGAAGGACATCATACGGACCGAGAGAAGGTCATTGGAAAGAGGAATGGACGCAGTGCACGTAATTCGGCAGCATGTGGCGTCGCGACGAAAACTATCCCGATTTAGGTGCACAGGAGTCTCAAATATAGTGCAAACAAGTATCCACAAAGGTAGAGAGAAAATAGCAAAGTCGCCATTACCCAATTTCGGCGCCACGACAGTCAGAAAGTAGTCGAATCTGGCAACCCTCGCAGGCGAGCCGTAGGCAAAAGTCCTGCTTTCCCGGACGGAGACGTTCCGTTCCCACCAACAATTGCAGACTTTCACCGACGAGGGAAACCGCTGCTCTAGTGTCCACCGAAGCTGCAACGTGCTTGACCAGGACGCGCAACACAATAAACGGCCAAAGGTTGCGGACGTCATCTTGCTTTCGGCACGCAAGCGGAACCGACACCTATGCGCTCTCAGGAAATTAATACAGCATAGTTATTGCGAATTCGGATGGTCATTTAACATGGCCTAACGCCCTGTAATTGCATGGTCGGCGCCTGATGGATCACGTGACCGTTGCCACCCGGACATTTATTTATTTATTTATTTTATTTATTCGTAAGTAATGTTGGCCCTTGACGAGCCCTAACAGGAGAGATACAATTCACACAGTAAATATTAAGTACAGGAACTACAGACGAACGTGCACGGGCCCGCAGCGCCCGTAGCGGCAGTTCTTGTTGCGTACACCTCTCCATAACCGGAACCTTGCATACCATGCACAACTTCGCTTGTTCATGTGCAGGGCATGGTGCAGGAGGTTCCGACAGGTGTCTTTCTACGAAATCCTGGGTTCTGCGCGAAGTGGTCTGGCTTGGTCTCCCCTCCGACAAGAGACAAATTCGTAAACAAATCTATCGCTTGTACCGTCCTCTAGAACCGCCCCGGTAGCCACGTGGTTGATGGCTTGGGCAGATCTCACCACTGCTTAGCCAGTAGACCAGGCTTTGGAACGCCCACGACGCCAAAAATGGGGTCCAAGACCCCAAGGCTGTCCCAGGTTCGGGTTTGGCCCTGCAAACCTGGCAGGTTCAGTCGGTAAAATCGTTAAAAAAAGGCTGTAAAAGCCCTACACTCGGAAAGAAGGTGGAGTAGTCACACCTTTTAGGAGGTAATAGTCGTCGCACTTGTTGTGCCTATAAGGTTGCAAAGCTCTCTCTGCTACCTCACTCTCAAAACAGAACTTCACCGCATAGTATGTTGTCTGCCAACCATTGCCACGAATTTCAGGGTTACCGCTTCTGATTCGGTGAGCGAAGGGGAGTACGCCTCTTTGTAGCAACTTGGATATACGAGTCAAGCCGTGACTTTCTGTCTGCTGAGTGTACTAATGGCTCGCGCTACTTCTTTTTCGTCATTTTCACACGCGACAGGCCTCCGCGTTCACCACGTGGTGGTCCAAAGTTTGTGCAAAACAGAAGACACGTGCTGGACAAGATGGCCGACAACGAGGTGAGCGCGTACATCGAACAGCGAATTGTCATGAAGTTCCTTGTGAATGAAGGCGTAAAGTCATCTGAAATTCACAGAAGACTTCAGGCTCAGTATGGCCACGATACACTTTGCCGCAGCAAAGCGTTTGAGTGGTGCAAACGGTTCTGAGACGGACGTACGTCAGTGCAGGACGATACCGGCCGGGGCGGCTCAGAGCCCAGTGTCAGAGTTCCTGAGAACATCCAACTTGTGGAGCGCCTGATCCTCAAAGAACGACGGATAACATGTCTTGAACTGGCTCGAAAGACGGGCCTTTCTTTGGGAATGTTGAACACTATCATCCATGAACACCTCCAGTTTCGGAAAGTTAGTGCCCGTTTGGTCCCGAGGCAGCCCTCCGTGTTTGAACCGCAGAGAAGACTGGAAATCTCCCAAGAGCTAAGGTACCGTTTTGACACTGAAGGACAGCCGTTCCTTGATCGGATCGTAAACGTGCGATGAAACGTGGGTGCACCATTTCACTCCTGAGTCTAAACGCGCATCAAAACAGTGGAAGAATCCGGGCTCGCCAGCTCCCAAGAAGTTCCGAAGCACCCCGTCTGCGGGTAGGGTCATGGCCACCGTTTTCTTGGACAAGGCTGGAGTTGTCCATGTTGATTTTCTGCCCAGTGGTATCACCATCAATAGTGCATATTATACCCCTGTCACACGGCACTTTCAATGCGGATTGAATCCGATCCACATCGAGTTTCTCAAGAGCGTTCGGTGCGTAATGCTGCTACATGGTCCAACTCAATGCGTATTGAAAGGTTGGCTTGTCGACAGGGTACGCTAATAGCCCTGAGGCAGTACGCTGGGATTGACAAATATGTTCATAAAAAGTCGACAATAACCGCATCCGCTTCCGCCTTGTGGTGTTTACTAAGCCTTTACGGGGGCGCGGTGTGGAGAGTGATCGAGATTAAACAAATTAGCAAACGCAGTCGCGCGTCATACCTAGACTAAAACCGTAACCGTGAAATTCCATGGGCTTGTATAGGAACATTTGCAAATTAATGTAATGTTTTTGTTGACTACTACAAATACGCTGAGTTCGAGGATGCCAATGAGGGTCTTCAAGCTGTCTTGAGAATCTCAATCCCGTTTAAAAAACTGGATCGGGTTAAGCAGGATCGGAGTTCGATCCTGCTCGAACGTGTCCGTGTAGCAGCGCCGTATCCGCATTCTGCTCGATGAGCATTTGCTCAATGCGGATCGAAAGTGTCCGTGTGACAGGGGCATTACTGCCAGGTTCTCAGGGATGTGCATAAGGCGCTGAGGCAAAAGCGGCCAGGCCTCATTACCAAAGGAGTCCTCCTCCTACAGGACAATGCACGCCCGCATACCGCGCATGTCACGACACGCACCTTAGAGGAACTTGGCTGGGAGTTGCTGCCACATCCCCCTTACAGTCCAGACCTCGACCCCAGCGATTTCCATCTCTTGAGGCCACAGAAGGCGTTCCTTGGGGGCCGCCACTTCAGCTGCGACGACGGGGTCAAGAATGCGGTCCGATCATGGCTGCTACGCGTCGGTAAGGATTTTCATGCTGCTGGCATCCAAGCCCTCGTGAAACGCTGGGACAAGTGCATTACTGCAGCTGCAGATTACGTTGAAAAATAAAACTAATTCCGCACCTGTAAGTTCATTTTACTTTTGCGAAAAATGAAAAGTCCCGGTTTGACTTGAATACCCCTCCTATAATAATTGCTCTTACCACTCTTTTATACCCTTTATGAGGAGCTATGTTGACCTAGGTGGTAACTATGGAAGTTACTACCTTTTCATACCTTCTTTCTTAGAGCGTAGTGCTGGGGTATGAGAGGGACGATACACACGCACAGCACTGTGCTGGCAAACCCAGCTTTATTTCCTGTAAAAAGTATCTTAAAGTCAACTAGATCTCCATTCCCATTTCTTCTTGTCGTGATGGATGTCTTTTCGCACCCTCGCACTGGGGTTTTACATTTTTTTAAAGTGTTTAATATGAGACACCAAGCATACCAATTCTAATCGTATTTCAGTCGGTAGAGCGCGAGACTCTGATCTCAAGGGTCTAGCCCCACGTTGGGATCCAATTTTTGGGATTTTGCACCCTGAACCCCACCACTGTTCCCAGCCCAGCCTCTCTCAACCCTTGCCACAGTCGCAGGGAACACGACCACGCCAAATTGCACACAAGAAAAAGTGTATTCCTGTATTACCTTATAGTAATACGTCTAATACGTCGTTCCCTGTATCGTAACTCCTACCTCCGATCAAGCGTACGCCTCCCCTTTTTTCACTTTCAAGAAAGAGGGTACAGACCCTTCCATGTGATAGCAGATGAAACGGTCTCACACATCTTAAAGCGCAACATCGCATAGCAAGATCAACAGCAACCATAAATGAAGGAGAAGTGATGATGACAAGGAATGTTTCCCCGTGGTAGCCCCAGGACCCTACCCTACTTCAGAGCGGTTAATATGAGAGGATGAATTATGATTAATTATGGGGATGAACGCGAAGCGACAACAGGTCGGAGTTCTGTTTAGAGCTCTTGCAGGAGACCAGTGGCTTGCATGAAAGCAAAAAGGGAGCGAAGAGCCCGGCACTAATGCGCAGGAGAGCTCAATGGAGAGCTCCATACATCACTTTGGACAAGCTGAATCGTCAAGAGGCTCAGGTTGGCATCGAAACACCCGGCGTTCACTCGTGTACTGGTCGCAGTCCTCGATGATATGGGGGGTCGTAGCTGGGGTGAGGCAAGCTGGGCACAGCTCCGTGTTACTGTGGCCCAGCTTAACCCGGAACACAGGGGTGACGGTCACGTTGAGTCGTAGACGCCGCAGAAGTGACGTAAAGCTGCGAGGGAAGTTACCTGGCAACTTATACGATAATGACAGGTCCACTGCATGGAGGAGTGCCCATGGAGTGATGTCATGGAGCCATTGCTGGCGGGCCAAGGGTGACACCAACGCAGACAAGTAGATGCATGACAAGCATGATCAAGCATTGGCAGTGTGTCGGATTTACCATTATTATTTTTTTTGTCATGTCTCTGTATGTCTGTGTACTACAGTTCCTGATTTTAAATACAAAAGAGCGAAAACCGCGGAAGTAAGTAGACTTTGTTACTCTCTGCTGACGTGTTGCATACTGACGTAAACAACCACGCTATTTACCTTACTTTCTCATGAGCCAAGACTTACTGTCAAGCGTCGTAATTCAAAACGTCTAACGCAACCTTACGCGCGAAAAAAGAGACGGGTCGAGTACGTGCTGGTACGCGCTGCACACGTTACTTAGTGATAAAACAATTCTTTTTTTCGCATACACTATGTACGTAAATCGGAAGAGCCATGACACTCCTTACACGAAGCCTTTCAAAACATTTTGAAACGCTGCCAAAACGTTTGCGAAACACTTTCTACACACGTCTAATACAGGAGTGAAAAGAAGGATTTATTAGTAAGAACAGCTTTCCTTTTGTGCTGCAACGTCACAACGACACGTCAGCTCCGAAAAACTGTGCTCCTACAGTGCTCCTACATGTATCCCATCCGGGATGTATGAATATTTCTATATCAATGTGAATAGCGTAGAAGCTTGTACATTCCCCCGTCGGCTACAATTACGTCCCGCAGCGTCAGAGATGTGTTCGCCGGTCTCCCTGCTCCGTTTATGGTGGTCGGTGACCTGAATGCACACCATTCACTGTGGGGAAGCAGAGAGATGGACAGTCGCGGGAAAATTTGAGCGAACGTCATAGAAGATATGGGGCTCCACTAGAGCCCTGCACCATCCGCGGATATCCGCAATATACTTGCGGATTCGGATGAAAATTTAGCACTTTCTGCGGATGGCTCGAGGTCGGATGCGGATCGGATGCGGATACGAAGGCAGCGAATCGGTAGCGGATCGGTAGCGGATCGGTAGCGGATCGGTAGCGGATCGGATGCGGATATACCGCGTGCTGTCATTTTCCCACCCGCAATTTATTTGTATTGCGCGCCGACAGCCGACAGCGAGCGCATGCTCTGGTTCACCTTTGACCATGCACGGCGCCAAGACGGGAGAGGAGGCATTCAGGCGTCTCGAACCGCGCGAGCGCCGACGAGGTAGCGTTCCACGCGTTCCAGAAGTCTCTCCATATCGCGTTTGTTGAAAGGTTTACCTTTGCTTGTCGTCATGACTGAGTCCTTCCGTGACAGCATGGAGGCATCCGAAATTATACCAACATGCTTCCGGCGGTCTTTACGCGTCTTTCGAAACGTGCGGATTTTTGCGGATCGGATGCGGATGGTGCGTTTTGCTCAGCGGATCGGATGCGGATGTAAACTGTTGTGTATGGTGCGGATGCGGATCGGATGCGGATAACGTGTGCGCGGATGCGGGTCGGATGCGGATGCCAAAAACCTCATCCGCACAGGGCTCTAGGCTCCACCTTCTGAATGATGGTTCTCCCACCTTCATGGGTCGGTGCTTTCAGACCGACTGTTTGGACATATCTTTGTGTTCAAATGACATTTTCAAGCACATCACATCGGCGGTGGGTTTGGACGGTAGGGGGAGCGATAATCTTCCGATCTTGATCACGTTTAACAAATTTTCACGTACACTGCGGCACAAAGTTGTGACCCTTACGAATTGGTCGGCCTTTCGCTCGCTATGCGCAGAAAGCACCCGCGAAGACATGTCTCCAAATGAGATGACTCATTGAGAAAGCGCTTCGTTCGTCTAGCAAGCTTTTGAAGGTGGTCCCTGGAGGTCTTAGCTCAAACCCATGGGTGGAGCAGCGGCGAGCATGCCGTCGGCGAGCTGAGCGCAAAGCGCGTCGGTCTGGGCTGTTGGAGAATGTGTGGAGGCTCACCTTATGAACTAGTTGGTAACTAAGGAACTGGCGTCTGTTGACCGAAAACGTTGGAGGCGGTTCTGCGAAAGTATGGCGGATCGCTAGAAGTTTAAGAGAGCCGACACCTGACCGCAACCCGCTAGGTGCTCTAGCGTTGTTCCCTTCTAAGCTAGAGGGTAAAGCGGCTCTGGCTTTCTGTCAGACCATTGGCACTCATTCCGTGGCAGCGTGTTAACCGGCTTTCATGAGTCACATGACCTATTTGACGGAGCAGATTGAAGCTAGTCCAGCCATCACGGATCCGGCCATGGATAGCGACATTTCGCTTTCTGAGTTAAAGAACGCAATCCTCCTGTCACGTGTTTGATCTTCCCCAGGTCCGGACAATATCACGTATCGTGCTATCCAGTAACCTGGATGAGTGATGTCAGAAGTGCCTGCTCGAGGTATTTAACACGTCCTGGAGGACCGGGAAAGTACCTGACAGTTGGAAGCAAGCTCGAGTTGTCCCACTACTGAAGCCGGGAAAATCGCGATCTCAGCTCTTTTCTTTCAGGCCAGTGAGCTTGACTAGCTGCCTTGGCAAGTTATTGGAACGCATGATCCTCCACAGAATCGAGTGGTGGCTCGAGAGGCACTCCTTCTTCCCGCAGGAAATGACAGGATTGCGCCAGCACAGGTCTCCCATGGACTCTGTTCTTGACTTCATTACGTCGGTGGAAGAAGCAAAGCCGCGTAAGAAGACATTGGTGGCTGCATTTCTTGATGTTAAACGCGCTTACGACACCGTGAGCCACGCCTCCGTTCTGCATCCTCTCACCCAAGCCGGCCTACCCTCCAGAGCTCTCTCATGGACAAAGGACTTCCTCCGTGGCAGGCAACGTTTTGTTCGCACCCGTCAAGGGGATACGGAGCATGTATTGATGACTCATGGAGTCCCACAGGGGAGCGTGTTGAGTCCAATTCTGTTTAACGTGGCCATGGCGGGTCTTCGCGGCTGCATTGGAAAGAAACTGTCAATTTCGATCTACGCGGATGACATCTGCATTTGGACCAGCGGCAGATCCCGTCCGGCCATCCGGCGGCGCCTGCAACACGCTTCGAATACTATTGAGCACTACCTCACAACGGCCGGCATGGACATCTCGACTGAAAAGTCTGTGGTACTCTCGTTTACGAGAAGGAACATGCATCCCTTCCCATTTTGAGTTGCTGGTGTACAGCTGAGTAGTGCATCTTTTCATTGTTTCCTAGGTGTCACGGTAGACGTCAGGCTGTCTTGGGTGAAGCACATGGCGAGCTTCGAAGCCAAGGTCCACCGGTGGATTGCGGTGATCAGGCATCGGGCAGGCATGAAGTGGGGCAGTGCCATGGCGTCGCTTTTAGCCGTCCAGCGAGCTTTGGTTCGCGGGTCACTTGCATACAGCTTGCCTGTGTTGAATGGCCTTCCACCTTTTTCAATCCATAAGCTTCAATGCCTCCTGGCGCGCAGTCTCCGACTGTGCTTGGGAGTCCCTCGGGCGGCAGAGACCCATATGGTCATTGCTAAGTCTAAGGAAGCCCCAAAACGACGACGACGATTCTGCAGTTCAGTCTCAGAATTTCACCTGTCTTCTATTCTAAGCTTACCTATTCTTTTTGGGGTTTCTTACTATACGGGTACCTTCCTTTGGATACGCCAAGTAGTGCTACTCCCGGATCAGGAGCTGCGACGCCTTCTCGCACTGCTTCGCCGGTCTCCAGCAATGGACTTCACCGCTGTTAACGTTCAGCAGGCAGCCGCTACCAACCATCCTTCGCTGGATGGGAAGGGTGAGTCCCTGCAACTCCGTGCCAATCTGTCGCTTCAAGCTGCCCGTCCCGGGACAGCAGTCTTGACCGCAACACAATTGTCAATAATGATGACAACAATGACAACATCGACGACGACACCCCATTCACGACAGTGTCCTACAAGAAAAACAGGATAATGGGCATTCCCATCACCTTTCGCCCCAACAATTAACCCGGACGAGTCACTCTCCCGAGTCAATCCAAATGACCTCGCCACCGCTATTCTCGTCTCAGCTCAAGAGCGTATCGGGAGGGATGGCAGCCTGACTGTAACAGTCGGATCCCAGGCAGCTGGCACATCGCTCCTTCAGGTCAGTAACATATGTGGCATTCAAGCCACGGTCCCTTCCTCTTACTTCCGGAACGTCGGCAGAATCGCGGGTGTTCACAAGCATTATTCTGAGGACCAGATCCCCGCTTTCTCGCCGCTGCTGACACGTATCCCACCCTGCTGACACGTATCCTGCTGGTGTTACCGCTGTCCGCCGTCAATACATTATAGGCAAAATACAAGACTTAGTTTCGGTTTCACGCTTATACGTTGGCAACCATGTTACAGGGAGAGAGAGAGAGAGTACACTTCCCAAGGAGCAACGGACAGAGGAGGATGATCACGCGCAGCAACGCTCTACGCATACTCTAATGTTAATCTACTTATATATGTGTGTGTAATGCAAGACAAATAAATCCAACTCGTTTGAAGCCTACAGAAATCAGAAGTGGGATCGACTCGCCATTTTCATCATCAGAACAAGGTGGGCTTTGATTGAGTTGGATTGCAAAGTATGCTCACGCGCCGTGCATCACGTAACGTGGACGCTCCGCGAACAATGGACGGGACGCCGACAGGATCCAGCACTACTGTTGACCAAAACCAGGCGAGCGTAGCCGACGACAACGTACAAGTCGTTAGCAGCCACACGAATGGAGAACAGTGCGCGGACAGCGAGGCAACACCGTCAAGTGGGCTCCACGGCACGACTCGCATCGGACACCACAGCAACGTTGATGCTGGGACAAGAGCACCGAACAACGGCAACAACGCGGACGTTTTTGATATTCAGTCACTTATGCAAGCCGCAGTGCAAGCAGCGGTTAGAGAAGCTATGGACGGGGCTCGACAACTCTACGAATCACCCCGGCCACCGCAACGTACTGTTGCCAGCGATGAGTCATCACCGGTCGGGTACCTCGCTTCAGCGAGCGCGAACCTTATACCGACATATGATCCTGCTACGAACACTCAGCCGACGGTGGAAGCGTGGATCAACAAGGTGGACGGACTCGCGGCGGCCTACGGCTGGAATGATAAACAAACTTCTTGCTTTGCGCTTTCGAAGTTGGAAGGAGTTGCGAGAAGCTGGTATGACGGACTCACAACAACGCAATATACATGGGTAGAGTGGAAAAGCAAGCTTCGAGAAGCGTTTCCATCAAGTGCAAGTTTTCAACAGCTACTGCGGGAAATGGAGGCCCGAAAAAGAAAACGGGACGAAACCATCGAGATATACTTCTACGAAAAAACTCGCCAAGGCCAGAAGATGCGGACTGGACGATCCCGCTTGCATCTAGTATATTATCACTGGCCTCAACGACGAAAACGCAGTTCGATCGCTAAGTGTGCGTGAATTTGCAAATCCCCAGGAACTCCTTCATTGCCTGAAACTATTGGACGAACGACTGGGCATCGTCAAGCACTCCCGTTCCGCGGGTGGCCAAGACTCCAGTAAGAGTGCGAAACAGAGCACCGGTCAAACCGCATCATCCAAAGGAAAAGGAAAGCCAAAGTACAATGACAAAGGAGAACCCCTCTGCTTCAATTGCTCCGAATACGGACATCTTTCAGCCGCATGTCCACAGCCACAGAGGAAGCCACGCTGCGACAAATGCAAACGAACAGGGCATGAGACTAAAGACTGTCGTCAAGACAAAGGCAAGGGTTCGGCAACGCCAAAGTCAGCAGCTGTGCTCGCACAAAACGTGGTCACAGCGGAAGGGCCAGCGAACGCGAAGTATTTCATGACGGCTCTCCTGGACGGTAAAGAAGTCGAGGCATTTGTTGACATGGGCAGCCAGTGCGTCACGCTTCGCAAGACTAACGCAGACGAATTATCGGTTCAGTACAGCGATCTCTCAGCTCCATTTGAGATCCACGGCTACGGCTCTGGCAAAATAATTCCCATCGGCAAAGCGCGACTGGAACTGAAAGCCGACGAAGCCACAGCAACGGTGGACGTCTACGTCGTCCCAGACAATGCCCAAGTAGTTCCATTACTGATCGGACAACCCTTCACAGAGCAACCACACGTCACAGTCATACGCAGGGGTAACATGCTGCGGATCTTCGAAGAACATGCGCACCTGGACGAAGATGGCACCCTGCAGGATATTAAAATACCCGCTCTTGCGCCACGACATGTCAGCCTTTGGGCGGAGAAGAAAACGGTTATTCCTCCGAATTACGTCGGACTTGTCACACTGTACACGAAAGAAGAGAGCATGGGTGACGTCTACGTCGATGCTCAGTATCGAGCTGGTCGAGGTTATGAGCACTGCATCCTTAGTTGCGTGCTTCGCGAGGATGAACAACAGGAGTACCTTCTGCCGGTCGCAAATGTATCCGAGCACGAACTTTCCATTCAAGAGGACGACAGAGTGGTAAGAGCACAGTGGTGTAAGCCAGAGGATACGCCAACGGTGGTCGAGGTGCTGTCCAACGAGGGCCATAGTAGCGAAATCAAGGCTTCCGAAATAAACGTGGGCACATCTGTAACGCCTGCCCAAACACAAGAACTCGCTAAACTCCTAAACGACTACAGGGACTGTTTTGCACAGTCGATGTCGGAAATTGGTTGTACGGCGCTCACAGGAATGCGGATCGACCTCATCGAAGACAGCGTCGTCAAGTACCGTCCGTACCGTCTCGCTCACTCGGAAAGGGAGGTGGTTCGAGGTATCGTACGAGAACTGGAGGAAGCCGGCATCGTAAAAGAGTCGAACTCTGAATTCGCAAGCCCTATTCTACTGGTGACGAAGAAAACCGGCGAAAAACGATTGTGTGTAGATTTTCGTGCGCTCAACCGTATCACAAAGAAAGAAAGCTACCCTCTTCCACTGATTGACGACCAGCTGGACAGATTGCACGACAAAAAGTATTTCACCAGGTTAGACCTGGCATCGGGCTATTATCAAGTGCCGATAACTGAGTCGAGTCGGTCGAAGACAGCATTTGTAACTCCAGACGGGCATTACGAATTTACCAGAATGCCCTTCAGTCTCGTCAACGCACCAGCTGTCTTTCAAAGGATGATCAATGCCGTACTTGGTCCACTGAGACACACGATAGTTATGGCTTACATGGACGACCTACTGATCCCTACACGGACTATAGAGGAAGGACTGACTTGTCTCCGTCAGGTGTTGAGTGTCCTTAGGGACGCAAATTTGACACTACGACTGAAAAAGTGTTCGTTCTTCCAAGAGCAGACGTTATACCTGGGCTATGAAATCTCTGAATCAGGAATCAACCCAGACCCGAACAAGCTTCGTAGCATCGCGGAATTTCCAGTCCCACGTAATCAGCACGAGCTAAGACGATTCCTCGGACTGTGCAGTTACTTCCGCAGATTCATAGCACGCTTCGCACTCATTGCAAAGCCACTCAGCCAATTGCTTTGCAAAGATCAGACGTGGTGTTGGTCGTCCGACCAAGAAAGCGCGTTCCTTGGACTTCAACGAAGGCTGATGGAGAAGCCAACACTGGCCTTATATTCACCTATGGCCAGGACCGAGCTCCACACGGATGCTTCAAGCCACGGCCTTGCAGGTATGCTTCTGCAGGAACAATCAGACGATCTCCTCCACCCGGTTATGTATGTCAGCCGCCGAACGACACGTGACGAGGAAAAGTATCACTCGTACGAACTGGAGGCATTGGCTGTCGTATGGACTGTGGAAAAGCTACACCCTTACCTGCTTGGGTTGGACTTCACGGTGGTCACTGACTGTAATTCTCTTCGAACGGCTTTCTCGAAGAAACACATCGTTCCCCGGATCGGTAGATGGTATCTTCGGCTTCAGGAGTACCGCTTCGAGATCGAGCACAGACCAGGCGAAAGGATGGGCCACGTAGACGCGCTAAGCAGGGCTCCCGTGGGAGAACCCGAAGAAATAGATGTAGTGGACACTGTACAAATGCTAGCGACAGCTGTCACAACTGAGGACTGGTTGGCAGTGGCGCAACGTTCAGATCCGTACATCCAGAAGATAAAGGACAGCTTGGCTAGTGCAGACCGAACAAAGGAAGCGAAGAGAGTAAAGCAGGACTTTGTACTCAAAAACGGAAGAGTGTTCCGAAGGCTACAAGACGGAACAAAAGACACGCTGCTATGGGTGGTTCCAGCACGAGCACGCTGGCAAATAGTCCGCAAATACCATGACGAAGCAGGACACTTCGCCCTTGATAAAACAGTAGAACTCCTACAGCGTAGCTACTGGTTTCCTCGCATGAGACGTTACGTGAAGAGCTACATCTCAACATGCTTAGAATGCTTGTACAACAAGAAACCATCGGGGAAACGGCCAGGAGAGCTACACAGCATCGAGAAGGTGGCAGAACCCTTTCATACGATACATATCGATCACCTGGGCCCCTTCGTGCGAAGCAAGCGTGGAAATGCCTACGTGATCGTCCTGGTGGACGCTTTCACTAAATTTGTGATCATTCGTGCCGTGCGTAACACAAGTGCCGTCCTCGCTACGAGATTTCTCCAAGACATTGTGTGCATGTTTGGTGCTCCGGCTAGGATCATAACGGACCGCGGAACATCATACACGAGTGCACTTTTTGAGAAGTACTGCCATGACATCAAGAGCATTCACATCAGAAATGCCACGGCGACTCCCAGGGCAAACGGCCAAGTGGAGAGATACAATCGCTTGATCACTCCGTCCATTTCTACCCTTACCAAGGACCCCGACGGCAAGGACTGGGATGAGACCCTACCTCAAGTGCAATGGGGAATAAACGCTACATACAGCAGGTCAACTCGAACGTCCCCGTTCAGCTTACTGTTCAACTATGTGCCGCGAAACCTGACGGGCGACCCTGTACGGGAGACGCTCAAGGAAGAGCTAGATAAGGAGATGTTAGAAAGACGAGCACAAGCGGCCGAAAACATCGAGAACGACCAAAGGTATTAACAAGGCCTCTACAACAAGAAGCGCAGCACAGCGCCCGAGTACAAAGTGGGAGACCTGGTACTGATTGAAAGAGAACCTCCCGCTACTGGAGAATCCAGGAAACTCTGCGACAAATATAAAGGACCGTATGAGGTCATTGAGAAACTGCCGCATGATCGATACCGAATTCAATCCTTGCCCGAAACTGGCCACAAAGGTCGAAGCTACAAGGGCACTGTCCCGGTAGACAAAATGAAAAGGTTCGACATTTCACACGACGACTTCGCAAGTTCGACAGAGTCGTCCGATGATGACGAGCAGGAACCAAGACGCTCTGCGAGACTGGCCCAGAAGAGGAAAACTGAAGCTTTATTTGTTCGATCGGGTCGATCGAAAGAAAAGGATGGCCGAATATAGGCAAAATACAAGACTTAGTTTCGGTTTCACGCTTATACGTTGGCAACCATGTTACAGGGAGAGAGAGAGAGAGTACACTTCCCAAGGAGCAACGGACAGAGGAGGATGATCACGCGCAGCAACGCTCTACGCATACTCTAATGTTAATCTACTTATATATGTGTGTGTAATGCAAGACAAATAAATCCAACTCGTTTGAAGCCTACAACATGGCTCGCCGTCTTGACGATGGCACAACAACGAAGATTGCCACAGACAGGGTCATCCTGACTTTCTCCACAGAGGTGTAGCTCCCTGATACCGTCGACATTGGATTTTACACGCATAAAGTTACCGAACACTTCGAAGTAACGCAATGCTTTCGCTGTCAGCGTTTTGGACATTTACCTAAACACAGTCGCCGCCCCATTCGCTGCAGAACGTGCTCTGATCCGCACGCCCACGCTGACTGTACTACAAGACGCGAACCGAAATGCGCCAACTGTACTGGCGCTCACTCCGCCGCTTACTCCGGTTGCCCACCCCGACTCGCACTGCTACAAACAGTCAAAACCACTACCATACCTGGCACTCCCAGGGTTCAGCCCTCGGCGCTTCCAAACCCCAAACTCATAAACAGCGAACAGCCTCCTCCTCGTTCTCAGAAGCAGGTCAAATCAGGCAGCCTCAGTAGGGCTCCTACCATGACATCACCAACAAGGGCGCACTTCCCCCCTCTACTCCCTCCAAACCAACGCCATGTTCATCCAAGCCTCGTTCCACCGCTCAGGCCGATACGAAGCCTTCGTATGCACTAGCCCTCAACATTCCCAAGTCGAAGCAGCCGGATAAGCCAGTCATATCTACGCAACCCAAACCTCTCTCATCACAGACGCGCGAAGAGGATACCGACACTACACTCCTGCACATTATCCCCTTCCTGTTCGCTGCTCTGCGAGCTGTCGGGAAGGCTCTGCCAAACTCTGAAAACATACCCGAAGTACAGAAGGTCCTGGCTTTCGAGCCAATTATGCTGAGTCTCCTCCCATCTGCCAACCATGATCAGTAAACACACAGCGTTTGCCTTCATCCCCCTGCTCTTTATCGTCTCACTGCCAAGTTTTAATTCTGCTCAGCCTGTAATGAGCGGTACGGCCTACTCACCTCTTCTCCTTCAATGGAACGCCCGGAGCCTGGCCAACAAGCTCCATGATATTCGTGCTGAAGTTTCCAAACACAACTTGGATGCCTTACTTATCTCTGAAAGTCTCGTAGATACAAAGTTCCGTATTTCCCCCTACGTTTCGTATCACTCCACCACGCATCAGCCCAACGTGCGGCCACGCGCCTCAATCTTCGTGCACCGTAATATCACTGATTCACATATCGACCTCTCCCAGCTCTGCTCCTCTGGTGCCGAATTTGTTGCCTGCAAGCTTCAAGTTTCTCGCAAACAAGTCACTCTCATATCTTTCTACAGCTACGGAAACCGCTGCTTTTCAGCCAGCACATTCTCAAATCTTCTTCAGGCCTGCCCTGGTCCCATCATCATAGGCGGGGATCTTAACGCTAAACACAGCCTCTGGGGCAATGACAACGATTGTCACAATGGCAACAACTTTGTTCACTGGCTAAACTCTACCAATCTGGTACGCCTTAATGACGGCAGTCCCACTTTCTTCCGAGCTCCCAGTTACAGAAGCGCCATCGACGTAACCATCGTCTCCCCTGACATTTCTGCCCTATGGAAGGCTAATCTGGACCCCTGGTCCTATGATCACTTTCCCATCTTCATTTCGCCTACTTCATCAACCATAACCACCGGACGTACATACTCCATCACTGACTGGGCCGCGTTCCGAAAAGCCACCAACTCTGCCTGTAACTCTCTCAATATCATTGAAGCAATCCTTCAGTGTGCTGCAAGCTCAACCAAAACTGTCACTATCTCTTCCACCCAACCACGTCCGGGCCTCAAATTCCTCTCCCTACGTGCTTCTCGCAGAAGAGCTCGGAGGCGAGCGCAACGGACATGCTCCTCAGATGACTGGATCTCCTATAAAAACGTTTGCTGCCTTCCGAAGACATGCCCGCCGTCTCCGACGCACTCAATGGCATAATTTCACTGCTTCCCTTACTGCTCATTCATCTTCCTCTGCAATCTGGAACATCATCAGATCACTTGAGGGTTTTCCGGCGCCCAAGTGACCACTGGCTGCCCTAGCTCTCGCTTCTAACTGCACTCTATCCGGCCTTGCTGACACCTTCGCCCACCATATTTCTACAATCTCGGTGCCAGTTTGATTCTCTCTTTCAAGTAAGACCGCTACACCTGCCCAGTGTAGGCCAGAAAATGACCTTTTCAGCCCTGCTGAACTCGGAGATGCACTCAAGCGCTGCAAGCGCGGGGGCTCCTGCGGAAACGACCACATTACATCCCAAATGCTCAAGAATCTTGACTCACGTGCTCTTCTCCAGCTACTGGACTTCTACAATTCGATCTGGATTTCCGGTGACCTACCTGACTCATGGAAACACGGCACTGTCATTCCCATCCCCAAACGTGGTGAACCAGCCTCAAAATTAGAGAACTTCCGCCCCATTACACTCACTTCCTGCGTATGTAAAGTGATGGAGCGTATGGTAAAACGGCGGCTCATATGGGCTCTCGAACAACGCCACATGATTCCTGATCACATGTGCGCCTACCGCCGACATCGGGGAGCGACGGATGCTCTCATCCAACTCACTGCAGCAATACAGCAGGCATTTTCTAACATAGATTGAGAAGTTACCAGTCAAAACGAACTCGTTACAAGTTAAGTTACCGTGTGCAAAATGTAACGAAGTTCTTCAGCCTGAAATGTAACTCGCAGTTACTGAGTTACTTAAAAAAAAAGAACGAGTTACTTCCAAGTTACTTCGGACACAAAATAGCATTACGCAGGTGCAGCGTGCGTGAGCAATTGAGTTAGACCTTAAGTTGCCTGCGGAGGAGTGCAATACGGTTAGATCGTTTTCGTTTATGTCCAACAATAGTGCTCTCCTTGTTTGTAAACAAATGACGTCATAGTGTTCGACAGCGCCACATATTTGGTAGAATTGAACTACGCTCGAAGCTAGACGTGAACAAGGTTGTGCCCGAAAGCCACGGTCTTGAGGGTATTACGATATGGTCCCTTAACGGGATGCGGCCCTCGGTCCTGCTTTTCTTTCAATGGGAGGCAGCGAACAAGTGCCCTTTCGTGGAACCCAGCCTTCTCGTTCCGATTTGTTTCTCGTTTTCGTCTGTCTATCAATGTCATGATGACGTTTCTCTGGTAGAGGTCTATTGGAACGCTTTGCATCTTACTCCCTGTAGGCGCACAATGGTTCAGCTTCATTTCAATCGCAGCGGTTCTTACTTCCTGAATAAAATACTGTCATTGATTGAATATCACGTTTTATGGCAAAAATGCCATGAAGGAAGCAAGGAGAAAGCAAGAAAATATGTGAACGTGAGTGAAAAGCGAGTTAAAAGTAACTTGTAACTTAAGTTACTTTGTCAAAGTTACCTGAAAAAGGAACGAGTTCCTCTGAAAGTTACCACGGCGCAAAAGTACCGAGTTAAGTTACAAGTTACCAAAAAAAGGAACTTAGTTACAGTAACGAGTTACTTTTAGCGAGTTACCTCGAACTCTGCTTTCTAAGGACAGTATCTGTCTTGTCTCGTTCCTCGACGTCAAACAAGCGTTGGACACCGTTAAACATGAAGCCATCACTACCCCTCTACAACAATCTGGCATCACAGGCAGGCTCGGTGCCTTCATACAAGGATATTTCGAAAGCCGTACAATAGCTGTTGCCATCGAAGGACAAGTAAGTTCATCACTTGTTCTCACCCGAGGGGTTCTACAAGGCGGAGTTCTCTCCCCCATCCTTTTGAACATTGCACTCTCCGACCTTCATCTCAACGCTCCCGACACTCTTTACACCGCAAAATATCTAATCAATGCAGACGACATCTCCCTCCTCTTTCATGGCAAGCTCAAGCCCTCCCTACAGACTTCTGCTCAAGCTACACTAAATCACATTTCAAACTCCCTCGACACTAAAGGCATCAGGCTCTAACCGGAAAAATCAGTAGCCCTCGTCTGCGCCCCCAAGGGAAAACATCCCAAATAGCTTTCCTGCACTTTCCCTCCAAGGAATCTCCATTCCACGTGTGAACAGGACACGCTACCTCGGCATCATCTTTGATTCCCACCTGTCATGGGCACACCAAGTAGACCACATGGTACGAAGCTGTCAGCCGCTCTTCAATGTTCTAAAACTTCTCTGTGTCAAGTTTTGTGGCAATCACCCTCGGTCTATGCTTTCACTATACAAAGCACTCATACTAAGCCGCGTGAACTACACTTTTCCTTCATTGATCCATCTTCCACCAACTGGCAGCGCCTAGAACGACTTCATCGGACTGGTCTACGCATCGCTCTGGGTCTTTCGCGGGCGTCTGACATCGAGGAAACTTTACTAGAAGCAGAAGAATGGCCAGTACGCATTCACGCCGAGAGGTGCCTCTATGAAGTACTCGACAGGCTTCGGCTCACTCAGTCAGCCACTTCTGTCATAAATCACATCAAAAGCTGCTTCAACATGAACATCGGAAAACTGTGCAAGTTCTACCTCAAGCGGAAACGAGGACGCAGATCGTACAGCTGCAGGAGCCTACCAGTACACCCGGCGTGTCCTCATCATCTTGTCTCGGGGGGATCGCCGTTACCTCGTCTCAAGCCTCACTGGCCCCATGATGCACGAACATGCCCCATGCCCTGATGCCCCATGAGCCTGATGCCCCACATTGTCTCTTACCCTCCCCCGCCGAATGCCGCGTTCCTTTACTACAGTCTTCCACCGCATAAGACTTAATGTGGCTTTTACACCGGCTTTGAAACACCTCCTCGGTATCGGCGCGTCCAGCCTCTGTTCCACGTGTGGTGTGCGCAGTGACCTCCATCACGCCCTCCTGGTCTGCGTATACAGTAGGATCGCGAGCGCGCCCTCATGGAAACTGCTCCCCAACGCGTCGATCAGTTCGACTTAGCCAAAATTATCGGGCCATGGTCGGACCCCTCATATCTCATGCAAAGCCTACGAGCTGTTGCTGAATTCCTCTCCAGCACTGAACAAATGGACGAACTCTAATACGAAATCTTTCCATCATCATCACTTTCTCATCCCTTCCACAAGCGCAATATGGGGCAGTGTACCGCCATAACGGCGGAGAATGACCCACCACAACATCATCCCATGTATGCGTGTGTGTGTTACTTCGAGTTAGTAACACGAGAAAAACAAGCTAACTCATGGTACTTCCTCTTCGTTTGGTCTTGGTCCCTGTGTACGCCTAGCACATCCAACGATTGACAGGTACACCACTAGGGCTAAAGGGTTAGACGATCATTAATACATAAATTTTATTTCCCACCTCATCACCATCAAATGTATGTGATGTGTGTGTGAAATCATGTATGTATTGCATATGCAGTCTCGAATGTGGTGTCCACCGACCACGATGCACTTCTGTCACCGTCGGTACAACTGCTGGAAACACTACTGGGAGGTGTTTGCTGGAATCGTGCGCAGGGCCTGTGTGGACGTGTAAAATGGCGGAGGCACTGTAGTGCAGGCTTATTCCAACGTGAGCGTGAGGCGCCCTCTCTGAGGCATGGGCGGAGGCGCTCTACTGGATGCTTCAGCTTCAGACACTCTTCGGCCAACTCCAGAATCTCTCCCCACTTTATACGTCCACTTTACAGCTATTTCTGTCAAAAAACCGCTGCGGAGTCATAGCGTCGGATCTGCTGTTGTGCCAGGGCGCGCAAGACTCGTCTTTGTCAGTTAAAGGGACCGAAAAGTGAAAAATAACCCCCATATTTTGGCCCACCATCCTGCACATTATCATTGTTTGATAACACAGAGAAAGCATTACCTCACAAATCGGAATATTTTTTACGTATAAATATTTTGATGGTTGCCGGAACATGGACGGTGCTGCCAACAAACGGCAAAAAAGAGTAACTTGGGTTTCAGGTCCAGGGCGTCCGGGATTGGTCAACCTGTACCACGTGACAATTAGTTTCTAGAGAACAAAGTTGACACACATTATCGTTATAACTAAACGTCATTTTAAAAATGACGTTCACTTCCAGGCATTTGAAGAACATAGTTTCTATACTAATAAAACATTCAGCTACGACGCGCCGTGCCGTTTGCAAGGCCGTCTGTGTTATCGCGCTTATTGTCTACGCCGTGGGTGGTCATACCGGCAGTGCGAAGCATAAAGTGAAAGTCTGTGAAAGTAATCAAATCACATGTCTGTCACTGTTGTGTCACGTATTTACGAATGTCTGGTGTACGTTGTGGCGTTCGGGGATGCGGAAATCGTTCATCTTCGACGACGGGCGTTTTCTACCACAAGATTCCACAGGACAATGCGCGAAAACGAAAGTGGTTCGAAGCACTCGGCTATGAGATACAGTAGTCGTGTCGTGTGTGCTCATCCCATTTTTCTGCCGATGACTACGAAGATGCCGCAGTTGGCGAAGTGCGAAAACGTCTGAAGCAAACTGCCGTTCCGCACCTGTTATTCTGCTTCGCATTGGTGACGGGCTCAACACAACGTCTCAGGTATGTACAGGTGTCACACATGTATAAATTATAATATAGCGATGACGTATACCATTTAACTTGTGTTATCCTACCTACTGGGCATTGTGAACATGAACAAATTTAATTTTAGGGACATTCCGGTGTTGAAGTGGCGCCGGACTGCTTCGTAGTATGTAGAGATCTCATCATTTGGTCATCTTTTGAAAATTTCTGTTTCGAAATAGTTTTAAAACTGTTTCAGGTCGACTGCAATGATTTCATGGACTTGTGCATGGAAGTCACCGTATCGGATGACACTACTGATGCTGCCAGCACATTGTCCACTGCAATTTGCACTGCAGTTTGTATGCAATTTGTATGCACTGCAATTTGCAGTGCATACGCTTTTTCTTGCTTTCTGTTTATTTGCCTGTTATAGAATGCCAGACTTGTTTGATATTGTTTTACTTGCTTTTCTTTGAAATCTTAATCCTTTCTCCATGAAAGTGTGTTCCACAACCTACCTCCTATCTCCATACTCACAAAGTGCATGAAGGTGCACCTAATGCTTCCTTATCCATGAATATGTATATACTGTTACGTGACGCCAGTGATGATAAGGTGGCCAGCAGAACTTTTTACTCATATAAAGTGTTGCCACTCCTTATCTGAGGTTTTTGTTCATTGAAGTTAACTATACTGCAATGTGACTTATTGACTTGACTTCGTTGTACTCTATAGTATGAGAAGTACAGGACTGCACAGACAGATTTGCTCATATGTTTTGTAAGTGTCCGTCTGTGGCATCATCATGCCACACAACTCTTTGTACAGTGAGAGGAGGTAGGTTTCTTGGGAGAATGAAAAAGGAGATTGGTGTCATGCATGAAAAGCTTTTCTACTTTTAACCAACTGTCAAGTGACCATGGCAAGACTAATGGAAAACTTTGCAAACACTTACGTACCACAGCATGTTAAAATATCACTGTCATTGCCCGCGCTATGTGGCTGTAGCTGCACTCTTCTTTATATCATGCTTTCAGATTGCAATTCCAGTATTTTTTCTCTTTTTTTTTCCTTGTCTTTCAGTTGCAAGTCTTCGCACAGGTGCATAACAGGACCCTAACCACAGATCATGAAGAGAATGGCGTAGTCCAGGGCACAGAGGGGGACAATTGCAGCAGAACCCTTTTTCTTAAACAAGGACACTTCTAACATCAGTGATGGGCAGTACTTGAAGTACCAAGTACTCAAGTAGTACTTTAAGTACATTTCTGTGTACTTGTACTTTACTTTAAGTACATTTTAAATCCTGTACTTTGTACTGTACTTCAAGTACTTTTTTCCGAGTACTTTCCCATCAAGTACTCAAGTACCCAAACTTGGACTGCAGACAAAAAAATCACAAAAGAGTATAAAAAATGCACCCTACTAAAAGCGCTAAAATGACAGCAAGAAGACGAAAACACACAGATAGGGCTATCTCTGAGTTTCCGTCGTCTTGTCGTCATTTTAGCGCTTTTAGTGGGATGCACTACCAAGAGTCCCAGTCTGACATTTTACCAAATATGATTTTTGTGCTTTTAAAGAGCATATTTCTTGAAGCAAATCTATTGTTGAGAAGCTTGAAATGTTGAAAAAGTATATGATTATGTAAAACGAATGGAATGGACACTGTAACCTGCAGCGCAATGACTTGGTCCATTGTCATTTCAGTTCTCCCAGTGGAGGGTTCTATGCCTTTTTATATTGTTTCCTTCATTGGCAATTATTTATCATTTTATATCACATTATATGTGTGATTGCATTACATGATGAACACTCTGAAAGACACCCATGCTTTCATTTTTACGTTTTACGTTTATGTATGTACTTGATGAGTACTTGAAGTACTTTGCCTAGTACTTTGTACTTTACTTGAAGTACATTTGGAATTGGGTACTTTGTACTGTACTTGAAGTACTAATGATGCCAGGTACTTGGTACTTTACTTTAAGTATAATTTTGAGGTACTTTGCCCATCACTGTCTAACATCAGTGATGGGCAGTACTTGAAGTACCAAGTACTCAAGTAGTACTTTAAGTACATTTCTGTGTACTTGTACTTTACTTTAAGTACATTTTAAATCCTGTACTTTGTACTGTACTTCAAGTACTTTTTTCCGAGTACTTTCCCATCAAGTACTCAAGTACCCAAACTTGGACTGCAGACAAAAAAATCACAAAAGAGTATAAAAAATGCACCCTACTAAAAGCGCTAAAATGACAGCAAGAAGACGAAAACACACAGATAGGGCTATCTCTGAGTTTCCGTCGTCTTGTCGTCATTTTAGCGCTTTTAGTGGGATGCACTACCAAGAGTCCCAGTCTGACATTTTACCAAATATGATTTTTGTGCTTTTAAAGAGCATATTTCTTGAAGCAAATCTATTGTTGAGAAGCTTGAAATGTTGAAAAAGTATATGATTATGTAAAACGAATGGAATGGACACTGTAACCTGCAGCGCAATGACTTGGTCCATTGTCATTTCAGTTCTCCCAGTGGAGGGTTCTATGCCTTTTTATATTGTTTCCTTCATTGGCAATTATTTATCATTTTATATCACATTATATGTGTGATTGCATTACATGATGAACACTCTGAAAGACACCCATGCTTTCATTTTTACGTTTTACGTTTATGTATGTACTTGATGAGTACTTGAAGTACTTTGCCTAGTACTTTGTACTTTACTTGAAGTACATTTGGAATTGGGTACTTTGTACTGTACTTGAAGTACTAATGATGCCAGGTACTTGGTACTTTACTTTAAGTATAATTTTGAGGTACTTTGCCCATCACTGGTCTAACATGCATATTGTTGGTAAAGACCTCATATGTGAATTTTGGGCTGCTACCAATGGACTTCATTTGACATACAAACACCCTAAGGTCGTAGCTTTATAGTTTCTGTATCTTAACATCAATTATGCACTGATGCACGTATGCAGCTTCTGCACGTCAAGCTCAAGGAAATATGCCTTGCAGTACTATTCGCTGGCCCCACACAAATTGTCAAAGCACTTCTAACGCTTTTGGACACCATAGGATTTCCGTCATCGCTCTGAGGCAACCCATTACTCCATTTCAGCACATTACCTCAAGAAATGGGGTAGAGCCCCATAATATTTATTGAAATTCTGAATGTAGAGTGAATCTAGGTACCTTGATGCTCTTTTGCTCGATGCAGCAGAAAAATACATGCGAGACAATTGAAAGGGTACAATAGAAACAGAGTGTGTATTGGAGCAGCCCATATCCTTGATCCTAACTATGCCAAGTTACCCAATTTCGGACTCAAGTCATTTATTGCTCTCCCCGATTCTACCTTCCCTGAGATTATGTGGTTCTACACGTGCTGCATGGACGCTATCTTTTTTTACTCATGCTTTCCGTTTCTTGTGCTGTTGAATAATTGTGAGTTTGCAGTCATCATGTTGTCTATGTTGTCATGTATGTTGGTGTGCACTAATGACCTTGTGAACATGCTAAATCTTTTTCTAGCCACAACTTCCACCTCTGCACCGTGCTGCGACTGAAGAATGTCGAGTAGTCCTACTTTTAGACGGAAACTACATGAGGCAGTAACATCCAGATTTCTAAAACTTTTGTCAGCAGACATTTGCTGTTTCTGTACAACTTTCATCGTATATTTCTGTTGTCACAATTAGCACACTCTCGAAGAACAGTTCTCAGCTTCATCTATGTGCTCCATTATTATTCCTGTACCATTTTCATCAACAGGAGAATACAAAAGCACATATATGGTAAAATGTAACTTTCTTGTTAAGTTCAAAAGTGAAAGGCAAAACTGTTTATACTTCCATTCTGTATCTTACCTTTTTTTTTTACGGTTTTACAGCTCTATGAAGTACATGAAAACATCAGAGAGCAGAAAGTCCTACTCTGTCTCCTAAATTGCTGGACATTAAAAAAGAAAAATACAGAGCTATGAAAAAATGTTGTTTCGGCTGTTTTATTATATTTCAATTAATTGTTCCGAGAAGTCTGTTGCGTACACTGAAGCCAGTTTCTATTTGGAGGACTGTCAAAATTTCTTTACAAAAGTATCTCGGTCACAGTCACCGAGAACTTATGAAAAAAAGAATACGTGGGTACAGTCATTCTCATTCACAGAGACTGTTCACAGTAGTTTTGTTGTTGAATGGTGGCGAATCGAATACTGTGTGCAGAAAAGTGTCAGTGTATTTCATCTTAAAAAATAGCATTGCAAAGGTAGTGTGTGCCTGTTACTGCATAATAAATTATGTTGCCATTTTGGAGTACTCTTGCCCACACCGATGCTGCATGGTTAACTGAGATGAAGAGGTGCAGTACCATTTAAGTCAGCACTAAGGACTTTCTTTACAAATGTTAGTTGGTCATATGATAATGGATCAGTTTATACAAGTGCTCCTTTTAGTGAAATCAAGTTAAGTGTTTTCAACCGTTAATTATCATTTGCAAACCTGGTCAATCTCTAGTGTATAAAAATTATAAACACAGTTCAGGTGAAGTACAATGATAAAAATTTGTTTTTTACTCTCCATATATACAAGACATGAGTACACTAATGTACAAATAGATATGCCCCCAGGCATCCATGCACAAACATAATAATTACAATATTGTGTGACTATCTGAAAGGAAAAAGCAATGAAAAAATTCGCAGCAAGCTAGAAATGAAAATTCGCAGGCATCAATATACATTTTTACAAGTGTGCAGGTTCAAAGCCCTTATACACATCTGATGGAAAAGCATCCCTAATGGCATGCACCACGCAGGCAGGAAGAATCTTCCTATGGTGCTTTCCCAGACCACCCCATATCCACCTTGTGAATTGCCGATAGGCGATATAACGGAATTTCCTGCAGAAATAAGGTTTTTCCATTCAGTTTGCCGTTCAAGTAGCTTGTAAACACGTACTCACTTGTTCACGGCGATGTCACGTATGTTGCCATACTCTTCAGTATCTCGGATGTACGTAAAAGACACTCGCAGAACTTCGGTGTCGAGGCAGAGTATCTCGAAATATTCGTTGTCTGTAATGCAGTTGACCGTCTGCTTTTTACAGACGTTCTCTACCTCCCGGCAGCACAAACACTCGTATCCATCGGTTTGCACTTCCCGCAAGAACACCTGCACAACGGAAAAACAGCGCTTGTTTCACCTTAAACAAGTGCTTCTCCCTAATACATATAAATTTCACTAACCAGTCCGCGTTCCCGGTACGATCAGATCCTGGTGAGGACGGCGGTGACTCCGGTATATCTGAGGACGATGAATCTTCTGCTGCGACGCACACACTTTCCGGCATGCTATCGTACGAACAGAAGTTCTGTGCGCGCGATAGTTCTAGAATGCGGAGTTCTAGCGCACTCAGGTTCGGGAGACTCGACATTTTCGACGTAGAAAGTGGTTGCAGACGCTCACAGCCACTTTCATTTTCACCGGATTAGCGAGTGGAAGCGCGCGTATTACATGCGTCCTCGACAGATGGCGCGGTGTGATGCCATTGTTGAGAGACTGCCGGTTTCCTACTAGGTACCTAGACATGCAATCATCGAAAATTCGATTTAAAAAAAACTACAGCGATTTCAGCGGAGTTCTTTGACATTTGAACTTTAGAAGGTTCAAGCTTTTCACTGAACATAAAGTTTCGATAGGTTTATATTCACTTTTCGGTCCCTTTAACGTCTACCTAATTTCTATTACGCCTACGTGAGCTGTTGCTACTCGAAAGCCGTGTAGCCTGTTGACGTGCAGCACATGCAAGTTGTGGGGGCGCTGGTGGTTACCCTGACATTGCAGCCCCTGTGGGGGCGCTGGCTGTTCTGTTACGTTATGTATTTAAGGGGGAGACAGAAGGGCAGCAGGGGGCTTTATCTCAAGCAGCTCTTTTGTGAGCGTGGTCTGCAGCATGGCAGGGAATAAACAAGGTCTGTTGTAAGTAAGCCTCCTTTGTGGTTCTTCACATGCGCCGCTGATGCGGGCGAGTTTGGGGCTCCGGTCGTGGTGAACGAAGGCTCCCAAAATTTGGCGCCCAACGTGGGGCCTTTCCCGTTTTCTGCTGGTGAGGGTGCGAGACATGTTTGTAACTTTGTAATTTGGCTCTTCTCTCCTGGAGGCTGGAAGGAGCTTCGTGCTCTTGTCTTCATAGCAGTGATCGGAATATGCACAGTGCATTAGCGCCACCGCTGCCTTTATTTTTCCGTTGTTTTGTGTGTTCGTTGTTTTCGAGACGGAAGCAGCCTTGTGCTGTTGTCTCGGGGGGCAGTTAGCTCAACCTGCCTGGTGCAACGGAGTCGTCCCGTTATCTTATCCAAATTCTAGTGTTTTCGCTGGCCTCGTTACTCGTGTTGGCAGAATGTGCGGTTTACGCCCAATGTTCCAGAGCCCTCTCATTCGGTCGCCCGCATGGGAGCCACGGCTGGGTTGGGTTTTCTCCGGCTTTTTACCTAATTAGGCTCGTTTTTGGAAATTATTAGGTTTGAATTGTTAGTAGACCCTACTGTTGCAGTCCTGGACGTGTTCGGTACCCGACGCACTGAGATCGCTCCCCGTCCGTGGTCCCCGCAGACAGACATCTGGACCTTGCAGTGCCGTTGACGAGGTTTGAGGTACTTTAGCAGTGCCCTCGTCCGCAGAACTGTCACACTCCGGAACCTGCAGGCAGCAGCCTGAGAATTCTAATCCAATATTGGTGTCACCATGCATGACACGACAAGGGCGGCGCGTTTTGATGTCAGGTGGTTCGCCGCGGTAGGCATAGCCATGTGCGCTGTTATTGCTTGATATACCGCTCTCCTCAATCACGCGGATATCAGGTTGATAAGGTGACCTCACGGCCTATCCGCCCAAGCAGCAAAATGTACTGAAAGTCGGGTGCAATAGGGGTGGACGGTAGGTGGAAGGCCTTGAACAGACTCGTGAAACTAAGGAACATCGATAAGACACATACCGTCCACCCCTATTGCACTCGACTTTCAGTACATTGTGCTGCTTGGGCGGCAGAACGGTATCTCGGACGGATTTAAGAGCGCCTGCAACCTTGAGCACGCTTATCTCTTAGGATTTTCAAGAGATGGTCCGGAAGGGTTACGGTTCGATGTAAATCCCTGGTAAACATGGGAAGGAGCCGGCTTTCAGCTGGTCTAAGGCCACGTCACGGTTCCCAGATGTCGCCGTTTCCTCGAGTATTCGACACCCTTGTATTTGTGCAAAGGTCATAGTCACTGCAGCGAGAGTCCTGCGGGGCCCAACCTGCCAATACGGATCATCCGGGTTTCAGCCTCTATGTTTCCGTAAGTACTGGATTTCGGTCACCACAACTAGGTGCTCACGATCCAGTGCGTTTTAGTTGAACTTCCGTTACGCGGTCCTTCGCCCGTAAGTAGGAGAGAGGGCTGACCCAGCGCTCGTAGTCGGGGGCTTCCCTTTCACTACTGCCCATTTTCCTTTCTTCCAGTCCCCAGTCGACGAGGACCAGGGAGGACGGTCCGTCCATCATCAAGGCCGCCTGGTGGATTTTTCCGCTCTCGGTCCCCGGTTCCTCCTGCAGCGGTTTCTCGACCCCGGTTGAGATCTGCTTCGACATGGACAACGGACCACAACGGTTATCCCGTTTCTTGGGTTAGCCACTCCAGGTGGTCTTGCCAGCATCGCCCCTTCGCACATCAGACCCGGCCACCGTTCTGCCACCGTTCCGAGGATTGACTACTATGGCTGAGAGGCATCCCTCAAACCCTCTGCTGCCCATCTCGGCCGAAGAACAACGAGTGCTGTGCCCGCTTTCCCGTGTTCCTGAAATTCACCGGGCCACTCACCAGCGAGGACACCTGGATCGAACACGTGCTGCGGAGTCCTCCTCCAACGCCATCATCCCGGAGGCTGCTGTGAGCGTTCTTCGTCGCATGCGTCCAGAGGCGCTCCGCGAGCTCCTGCGCGACAGCTCCGCCAGCCGCTTGAACTGCCGTATGTGTCGCCTTCGATTTTCGAGGAAGAATTGCTCATGGAATTTCCCTCTTACGAGGACCTCTGAACTTTTGCGTAGCGAACTTGAGGAAGGGGAGGTGTGGAGGTGCTTGTGGTTACCCCGACATTGCAGCCCCTGTGGGGGCGCTCGCTGTTCTGTTACGTTAGGTATTTAAGGGGGACACAGAAGGGCAGCAGGGGGCTTTATCCCCAGCGGCTTTTTTGGAGCGTGGTCTGCAGCATGGCAGGGAATAAACCAGGTCTGTTGTAAGTAAGCGTCCTTTGTTGTTCATCCCATGCACGGCTGATGCGGGACAGTTTGGGGCTCCGGTCGTGGTGAACGAAGGTTCCCACAAAGTGTAGCTGGGGGTCTAACAGGCGTCAGTAGTAGAAATGCAGACATCAATAAAGCGAGCAAATGAAGTTTGCACACAAACCGTCTTACATTCCCATCTTTCTGCACGAAGTTTAGACAGGGCGAAATACAGAAAGTCTCCGCACAATAGCCGACGATATGAAACACCTGCGAACGGGTTGCAAATCATGAAACGCCGTTTTGACCAGACAGCAAGGAATCGAAAGGAAACGCATCAGAAAAGCTCTCTCTATGAAACTGCGAATCGTGTTTGCTGTAACGTCCTCGATCATGTGCAGGTCGCAATTCATACGTGCAATTCTTCCGTGTTTTATTTATGCGTGCAATTTATACCGTTTTTTACTGTTCCGCCCCACACACTTGCCTTATTGAAAGCTTTCGGCGTACAAAGTGAAGCGTACGTCACCGGACTATTTTCGAGAAATATGAGGTACGCCTGGTAACATATATTAAATTCCTCTAATTGGTTTTTAACGCGAGTACCATTACTGTACCATAACTTTCTCGGTTTGCTGCTCGACGTTGCTCAATGAATGAATCTCATTACCGCCAGCAATGGGGTAGGGCATCGCCTCTGACGATGAAACTCCACAGAGATCATCAGTAACATAAAGTTTTTTGTTTGCATGAATTGACTCAGTTTAGTGACTAACATTTGTTATCATTTCAAATGGACAGTTTTTAAGCGGTATTTTTTTTAAAAATTCCATGCTAGCGCCGCGACATAAAGACGTGGAGAGATGGAGAGAGGACAGCAGGAAGGAGTGGGGGATACCGGGGTTAGTGTTCGTCTTGGGCCGACTTCAGGGAGAACTGTGCCGACGTTCGTCTGGAAAGTATTCGGAAAACCTAGGGAAACCCTCAGACAGCACAGCCGGTGACACGATTTGAACCCGTGTCACCTCCCAGTCTCGGCGTGAAAAGCGATCATCTTAACCTGGAGCTGGTTTATGCAGTAGTGGGAGACTAAGTCTATTCAGATGTTAGTGATGCACTCAGGAAAACATCCACAGCTCATACGTTCCTTATAAAACATAATCCATAGAGGGATGGCTCCTCATGGCAATCATAGGAACCTTGAGGCTTGCGTTGAGTTCGTCTGTTGTGTGTTTCAGCCTCAGAACAGTTGCTTTACATAATCCATAGAGCGCATAAATAAGATACACTGAGGAGTTGATCACACATTTTGCACATTTTGCACCACTGATGAACCACTGATGAACCACTGATGAACCACAGCCAGTCCCGTACTGTACCTTAACTATAAAAATTGATTCGTATGGAAATTAGTTTGAATGAAAATGGAGAACATAGACTCGATTATCCATGGGATGATCATGGGTGTTCCTTATGTACACTGTTAGAAAAATATACCTTTTAGGGTATAAACGGCTTGTCCCAGGGCGCATACCTTTTGAGGTATAAGCACTATACCTCCATTGAGGTATAGTAACGTTATACCTCCCCGTTGGTATATGATATGCACCTCGGGGTATAAACATATATCCCCGAGAAGGTTTATTTTTAAAGGTACTGTAAAGCAGTTGACAAGTATGATATGCCGGTGATGTGACTAGATACTTTGTTACTCCTAAATACCATATGCGGAACCATACGACCGACAATGCTCTATAAATATTTTTAATTTGCCATGAAAAATGCGGCGTAGTGGAGCGGTGCGACGCCTGGTGTCAAATAACCCCTGTACAGCGGGCAACACTGAAAATTGGTATTACACACTATTACATCGGAACTTCGTTATTTTAGTAACCATAATATTAGTTTCCCTGTTTAGCTATGCATTCTGAAACCCCTGTTAACAGTGTTTTTTGCGAAGTGACCCAGCGCCGGCCGCTGTTCGATAGAGGCTCTCCCTACTTCTCTGCTGCGCCTGCGCGCTCCTTCTGTTCGCGGCCTCTTTCGAACGAACAAACTCTCTCTGTGAACCTCTGTGAACAAACAAGTCCGGACGCTGTCTGGCTTCTTGAACGTCTGATACATTTTTTTTTTCAACGGCATTTCAGTTCGCTTGTCCGCTTATCCTCAGATGTGGAAAGTTGTGTGGATTGCAGAGGCGGATTTTGTGGTGGATTATGGTGGATTGTTATGTCGTGCCCAATGTCCTACGCATGCAATGTGGTTGCCGCCGTATCTGGCAGGAGTACGGATTCATTTCGAATACCTAGTACAGTGTTGCCCGTAATCTTTAATTGTCATTCTCTAATTAATTGCACCGTCGATTGGAATAAAACTTGCGCAGTTTTTGTCCTGGTAGATTGGACTATAGAATAGCCACACCAAATGACATTTGATCGGTGCTGCTTTACAGTACCTTTAAAATCCGGGGTATAATCTTGGAAACGGGAATATTCGATTTATTTCAGCGCTATATCAGAGTCCCACTTTCCTAATAAAGCTCGTAACAAAATAATATTGAGCGACATGTGTTCTAATAACCACAACTGCCGCAAGAAGGAAAGAGAGGAAGAAAATACCTGGACACGCACGCACGCATGTATTCACAAAGTGCAGGTGTAAAACAGAGAGGAGAGCTCGTGCAGATTACTCGTCGTATTGCTAACTGTAGGATGGGACAAGCGAAAGCTTGCCCACATCACACAAGAAGCAACGTGAGAGGATTTGGTATTTGGTGGGGAACAGATACTGATATAATACATCAGGGCTTCGCAAAATGTGAGGCCGCCTTTGCCCATGGGACAACTCTATGAGTGAGGACGCGTAGATTTGCTCATTTCAGGAACAAATAGCATGCTTCTATAAATCGCTCACCCTCTTAACTAAGATGTAACTGTATTACTCACTGTGTTTTTAATCAATTTGCTGTCTAACTGAGATGATACTGTCTCCGCCACAAATTATTGTGACACCACAGGATCGTAGCTAAATTTGTACAAAATGCCCAAGGTATAAACGTAAGAGAGAAGTACTGTATTATGCCCTCAACTGCCGTGGGAGGTATAGCCTCGGAGATTTATACCTTCCGCATGGTTTAAATGGGGTATAGACGTTGCCGATGAGGTATAAATATGGTAGTTTGGCCCAGATTTATACCTTCGTTATACCTCAGCTATAGCATTTCGATGTCTCACATTATTTAATATCGCCATGACTGCACTGTAGTCTATAATCCAGAGAAGCGTCTGTATCCACATCTGAGTACACATGTCCTGCACCGTTGTCAGAAATATGCCATATCCTGGGGTGCGTCCTTGGCACGGGTGCCGCAGCCTTCGTTCGCATGGGATGTCTCTTCGGCGATCAGTGATAGTGCATGGTGTCGAACCGAATCAAAACCGAAAATAACCGTTATTTTCTGACAGAACCGGAACAGAACCAATTGAAGAAATTTCGGTTACCAGTTCAAATAACGGCTTTGAGTCCTTTGACCTTCAATATTTTTAACAGTTACTCATTTTATGACTTGCTTACGATTACGCTGCCTGGATGCAGAGTAGCAAAAGTAGCAGTCCCAGCAACGCAAGTGAGCGCGGGACGAGCCGAGAGCCTTCCGGATGGAAATACATGCTGAGCAGCCTCGTCTGTACACCAGGGCACACCACAACATGCAGGTTACCGCCAGCACCAGAATGATGGTGTGTACGCCTGGGCACACCACACCAGGCTGGTGTGTATGCAGGACACATCACACAAAGCTGGTGTGTACGCCAAACTAAAAAAAAAAGAAAATGTGTCCCTGAAAAACAAAGAGCAACATGTTGAAAATACTTCGCACAGGGATTTGCTCTTCCCTAATAGACCTCTAACCGAGAACCGTCATCATGACGTTGGTAGGCAGACTGAAACCGAAACAAATCGGAAGGGGAGAGCTGGGTTCCACGGATGGCAACTTGTTCGCTCCCTCCTATTGAAAGAAAAGTAGGACCAAAGGTCGCGTCCCTTTCAGGGACCACCGTAATCCCCTTAAGACCGTGGCTTTCGGGCGCAACCTTGTTCGCCCCTAGCTTCGAGCGTAGTTCAACTCTACCAAATTGGTGGCGCTGTCGAACACTATGACGTCATTTGTTTACGAACAGGGAGAGGTCTATTGGCACACTATGTGAGCATCGTTCAATGGACCATTTCCGTGTTCGCGTTGCCCCTACAGGCGGAATGTGGTTCGCCCACCAATACTAAAACCCGAGGTCACTAGAACGACGTTCTAGTGACCTTAGGTTTTAGTATTGATGGGATAGTAAAACGTTCTTCAGTCTATAAAACGTAATTCATTTAAAAGAGCATCCCCAAGGTAGCTATATCTCACCCGACACCCTCTAGATGATGTTAATATGTTGCTGTTGTGCTCACTGCTGCTGTTGCTGTTGTTCTCACTTGCAAGGACTGTGGGCGTCAACGAAGGTGTATCTGATTGTTTCATTGATACATTTGCATTACCAGCCGTTGGATTCGACAAGACGCAATTGTTTCATTTGATTGTTTGATTGATTAATGCATTTTATTTTGTATGTACTTTGTCGCCAATAGCTTGCAAAATCATGACGATTGATTATATTAACCCCCGATACTACGAATAGTAGACAGCGAAAAGAAAAATAGAAAAGTAAAGTCTACCATTGTTGTTACTGCACGTATTGCTAGCCAGGATACTTTTTTAGAGTGTACCCACAGTTTTTCCGTGCTCCACACAACAAATCAGTTTTGAAGGGGTTAATATTTTCCCGAACCGAGTTAAACCGATACATATGTCCGTTGAAGTTTAATCACAACCGTAACTTTATGTCTAAACCCGAACCGATAAAATTTTCCATTCGACGCTCTGGAAGACACCAACACTGGTTACGCCGAGACCGGAACTGGAACAACAAAACCACGACCAGCCTATTGATCGCCTTTGTATCTCATCGCCCACACGAAACTTTTTTTAACAACTTTAAGGTACCAACATGGTGTTTTTCAACATCGATGATAAAGCAGGGAACATAAGGTCATTGAGGGGTAACCCACGGCATTTCAGTGTCCTCACTTCTAGGCAATACGCTAGGCAGACAGCGATGGAGGTGACAATGATGATGGTGCTGACGGCAACGATAACGATCGTAACACTGCAGATATTGATAGCACCAGCCGATGCCGAAAAGAGAGCATTCACTACGTAGAGTTTGTTTCAGTTCTTCAAACCACTTCGACTGCCGAATTCTTTGTATCGATTTTATGCATTTCCTGTTTTTAGCGGTTGACAGACCGGTTGAGTTTCGTGATGCGAAATTGAAAGCCATGCACAATGGCCCGCATAGATGACGTGCTAATTTTCCCGCTGGGTAGTTTCATTTTAAATCGAACAACGTGTGAAAGTCGTATTTTTTTAATTCGCCCAGAAAAAATATATGGTAGAGGACAGTTCAAACGACGCAAATCGCGCCACGTGCGACGCTCGTGCGTGGAGTAGTTTCCGCGTAGGAGAGGGGGAAAGTCGGAGGCTGCTTGGGCGCGCTTTCTTCTGGACCGACTTTGACGGGATCTAGCACCGCTGACTTTATGTCTTGGAACTGGAGGATTTTTGTGATTATAGGCTGCACCATAGACACTGTCGACAGCCACCCACAGAACTCTGAGAGCCACAGATTTTCTGTTAAAAAATGCAAAACTTGGCGTAAACGTTCAAAAATGCCAAACTTTGTTACCAATTTTCTTCATGACGGAACGTCTGAGAACATCGAGCTTAGTGCCATTCGATAGGACGTTGAAAGAGCTTTCGTGCTGTTAGAATTCATTTTTCTCAGCCCAGTTCTTTCTGTCTTATTAACTTGAGAATCACACATGGTAGGCGAAAATTGCCAATGTTGCATCTCAATTTTCTCAAAAATGCCATCTTCGATTTCCTTGATTATTTTTCAAAAGGTGGCGTCATGTCTCTACTTTAGACGTCAAGTGAGACAATCTTTTATTTTTGCCTGAGAGACGCGCAGCGATTTTTTTTGTCAGGCAGAGTGCACGAGGCTACGGCCTTGCGCGCCCCACCCACGAGCACGCGACCTTCAACCTCTTCTTTGCTACATGTGCCCCGTTGACGGAGAAATCAATGACCACACTGCGTGAGCTTGTTATAGTGTCCCCGGAGCATCACTTTACGTTTACCCAATGGTCTCTCAGTTCCGTCAGGCTCATTCAAACCGTGGGAGAGTACATGAGTTGCGCCCTTTACGCGAAGCCCCAGTTCGACGAACATACGGACAAAGCAGTGAGAAGAAACGAAGCGCTTCGTAGAGATCTTTATCCACTGGTAACATCTTAGCTTTTGTTTCAGGTTGCCGCCAGTCCCACAGGCACTGTGAAAGGCACATCCTTTTCATTGGTAAAAGAACGAAAACCGAAAGTTTCGAAAAACGTAAAAAGTGCCCATTGCGAGACCCCTGCAGGTGGTGGCTGCCACCACTGGATTAGCATCAACCGATAGCTTTAGACATGACCTTTCACATGATATAAAGTGACTGGGTTCAAGCGCATTCTTTGTCCGCCGAGTATCGCAAAAGCACGAGTGGTACGCGAAAATTTTGCATGTTCGACCTTAATTATTTCTAAAAAGCCGGAATATTTTTCACGATTTATTCCACAGGGGCAGAATTATGCCGGTACTAAAGGGTAAAGGTAACGTACCTTTTCTCTTTTTGATTGAGACGTAGGGCTACCTTTCCGCGGAGCGATTTTTCCACACAAAGGCGCTCTTCGTATGTTTACGAGCGCGTTTTGCTTTGTAGTCTTTGCTTTGTAATTTAATGCCCAGATGTTGCATTATGTACTTATTTGGCACTTATGGTACGTATGTTTATTTTTTCCTTTCGAGACGCAGGAGAATACTTTCGTGGGCGACTTTAACTTGCTATTACGCACTTTCATGGGAGTCGCACGCACGACGTGTGCGTATACGCACGTGCGCATATTCACTATTCTCCCGCACACGTGCTTTAAGCAATGCACATACGCACGCTATGAGGCTGTCGTGCGAGTTAATATTAAGAAGGCAGAACTACGGCCACAGGGGACAGAAAGTTACAACACCTGAGAATACAAATTTGTGGTCGCGTGGTTGCAGTCGCCTCTTAACGTGGGCGCAATAAGTGATGGTTTCGAAGGTGTGCATGCTCTCTTTAATTTGTTTTATGCTCCGTAGCGTTATTTCGGAACCACGACGAGTGGTACAAAACCCGTAAGACCGCTGTGATGACAGTTGCTGCTCTCAAGCATAACACGTTCGCCTTCACCGAGATGTGTCAGTGTCACCGTGGGAATCAAAATTTCCGACAGAACAACGCACAACTAAAATCCCTCGTTTCCGGTAGCCGTAGGTACCTTAAACCCTCGGTGTGGTCTTCAGTAGTCCTTCTGGCATCCATGCGCTTGAACCCATTCACTTTATATCATGTGAAAGGACACGTGTAAAGCTATCGGATGATGCTAATCGAATGGTGGCAGCCACCACCTGCAGGGATCTCGCAATGGACACATTTTACGTTGTTCGAAACTCCCGTTCTTCGTTCTTTTACCAATGAAAAGGATGTGACTTTCACACTTCCTGGGGGACTGGTGGCAACCTGAAACAAAAGCTAAGATGTTACCAGTGGATAAAGTTCTCTACGAAGCGCTTCGTTTCTTCTCACTGCTTTGTCGGTATGTTCGTCGAACTGGGGCTTCTCGTCAAGGGCGCACAGGCAAGTCATGTACTCTCCCACGGTTTGAATGAGCCTGACGGAACTGGGAGGTCATTGGGTAAACGTGAAGTGATGCTCTGGGGACACTACAACAAGCTCACGCAGTGTGGTCATTGATTTCTCGGTCAGCGGGACACCTGTAGCACAGAAGAGGTTGAAAGTCGCGTGCTCGTGGGTGGGGCGCGCAAGGCCGCAGCCTCGTGCACCCTGCGTGACAAAAAAAAAAAAAAAATCGCTGCGCGTCTCTCAGGCAAAAATAAAATATTGTCTCACTTGGCGTCTAAAGTAGAGACATGACGCCACCTTTTGAAAAATAATCAAGGAAATCGAAGATGGCATTTTTGAGAAAACTGAGATGCAACATTGGCAATTTTCGCCTACTATGTGTGATTCTCAAGCTAATAACACAGAAATAACTGGGCTGAGAAAAATGAACTCTATACAGCACGGAAGCTCTTTCAATGTCCTATCGAATGGCACTAAGCTCGATGTTCTCAGAGGTTCCGTCATGAAGCAATTTGGTAAGAAAGTTTGGCCTTTTTGAACGTTTACGCCAAGTTTGGCATTTTTTAACAGAAAATCTGTGGCTCTCAGAGTTCTGTGGGTGACTGTCGACAGTGCCTATGGTGCAGCCTATATTCACAAAAAACCTCCAGTTCCTAGACATAAAATTAGCGGTGCTAGATCCCATCAAAGTCGGTCCAGAAGAAAGCGTGCTCAAGCAGCCTAAGACTTTCCCCCTCTCCTACGCGGAAACTACTACACGCATGAGCGTCGCACGTGGCGCGATTTGGGTCGTTTGAGCTGTCCTCTAACATAAATTTTTTTCTGGGCGAATTAAAAAATACGACTTTCACACGTTGTTCGATTTAAAATGAAACTACCCTCCTGCTAGGCACAGCTTTCACATCCAAAGCTGGTGGTTGACTGTCGATTCCTAAAAGGTGCAGTTGACTGACGTCTGCATCGACCTCCTGGGGTTCCCATGGGAACTCCGTAGGATACTGAATGAAGGCAAGATAAAAGAGACGCTAAAAGAGACAAGCTAAGAGAGAAAAAGTGACGGACTTACGCGAGTTCGTAGGATATGGCCTAAAATGTTGGACAGAAAATGGGGGACCGTGCAATATACTTCTGCGCGTCATCCGTTTTTTTTTTTTTTTTCTGTCATCACATTTTCTACTATGTGGTGCAATTCACTTTCTTTCTGCCTCTGACAACGATGACGACGACGACAGCACACAACATAGGCATATTATGGCATAGGCATACGTAGGCATTTCGGCCACAAAGCACGCCGGCACTTTTCTTTCTTTCTTTCTGCACATGCTTTCATGCGTAGTTTCATGCTTTCTGCGATAAAGCCTAAAATATCAAGATAAGAAAAAATGAGTGGTCACGTTGAAAAACAGTGGCGGACCGACCGACCGCGGAGCCAAGCCGAGGTAATCATGATCGCATTGGTTAGATACGGACCTATCGGATTCAGCTATACAAAAGGTGTCACAGCCAAAAAGTTAAAATCGCCGTTTGGCGCCGACACAGTCGGCGGGCTAGTTTGGTTGAATTCATAGTCCCTTTGATGTGCCAGAAATATCCGACACACGGTGCTGCAAGCAGTGCTTACCTCCCCCACATTACCACCCTGTTCGGCCAGGGTCGAACCCGCAATCTTGAGCTCAGCAAGCTTACACGCTAGTGACCGAGCTACAATTCACATGAAATGCGCCGACTTCGCGCAGTCGGTAACTTTCGAGAAAAGGTGCACTGTGGCCTCCAGGAGAAGCTCAGGATATGGTTGGCGTTTACCTCATTGCCGAAGTCGATTGTGCAGACCACGTACGTGTCTTTATCTGCCAGACCTGATTCTTCACTTTGTCACACAGACGGTTACGGTCTGGATGTGCTGCTAAAACACCACGCGAAATACGGTCTGTAGCGTTTGGAAGTCGCAAGCAAAGTGCACAAAGTGAAACTTTTTACACCCTTAAAGGACAATGGACGCAAAATTTGTCCATTGCAAAAAAGGGATTGAACAAGGTGTATACATTACGTAGAATTATGGTGCCACTAGTATTTTGCGAGTACGCTGTACGGATGGGCATATTTTTGAAGATTACAAGCGCGCTGGGCCGCCCACCCGACACGATCGCCCATGGGGCGCGCCCGCTGCCGCAAAGCACTGAGGATCTGAAAATCTAAGGAGCGCTTGACGTCAAATATCTCTCGCGCTCCATGTGCGGCTGCCTGGTGAACTGGATAAACACGGCAAATTCCGAATAACGCCTGAAGATGTTCGAGGAGATCTCGTGGAAGTCTGAAGGCGACATATCCTATGAGAGATAGGTTCGTACATGCTTCTTCGTTGATAGGCAAGCCTGAGCGATGGGCAGGACACCATTGGGCAGGACACCATTCTGTAGGCAGGACACCGCCATTCTGTCAATGTTTCTTCGTCTCCGTCCTTTCCCCGTAGCGGGAATCAGACGTACGCCGAAACGCCAAGTGGAGGTAAAGATTTGTGCCTTCCGTTTTCGTGAAAATACAGAAGGGGCCGCTCCTTCTTTCAGCCTGATGTACTTCGTGGACAAGCCAGGGCTAATGAGCACCTCTGGATTAGTTTTGAACCATTCGTCAACAATATGTCTGCGCACTCCTTGTCTTGTTGCACCTGTCTGCAAGTAGGCATAGACGGATTCGCGGCGAGAATAAGATTCCTATCTTTCGGATACAATTGAAACATGACAGTCATAAAAAAACTCCGATATCGGCGGAATTTGAACTTCGCATCTCTCCATTGCCAGTCGAGCGCCAATGGCCAATACGACCACAGAAACAACCACAGACCGGTAGAGCGTGTTTGTTCTGAAACATATCACGGCCGAACGCAAGGTAAGACAGCCAGCAATGTAAGCAGAAAAGCTCTCACCCTAGAGAAAATGAGATCACCTTCCTTCAGATGGATTTTGGGGGCCAGCCTCGGTAGTGTTGTCTTTGTAATAAACGTCAGTCGATGTTTGACGCTATGTTTGTGCTGTCTATCCGTGTGTCGTTCGTGCAAGGAACACTATGTCCTCGCGTTGCTGAAAGGAAGACGGTAACATGCTGTAGCACAGCCAGGAAAGACTTCACAAGCATGTACAATTTTTCTTGTCGCGAAAATCAACCTCCGATCGCAAAACCACAGCGAAATGAAAGTCAGGAACTCCAACAGGAGAGACAACGTGCGTCACTTCCGTGGTCTGCTACGGCGGCGAGGCGACGCTCAGCAGGGGCTCGGAGTGCTCCGCGGCCGAATTTTATATCGCGATTATGGCGGCATTTCAACTAATATACGTAAATCTAAGTCGAATTCCGGATTGTTTTGGTACACATCGCAATATGAGACAAACAGCTTTGCAGCTTATTTTCGCTTCCATCGTCCTTTATGGGTGTTTTTAAGCTTTCCCCATGGCGAACACCTTCGGGGGTGTTTCTGAACACCCTACAAAAGTGTGTTCATGTGGACAACCTTTCAAAAAGTGTTATGACAGAAAAACACCCTTCAAGTCTGGGTGCTACTAACAATAATTCGAATAGGTTTACACGCAACATGTATATATTCGATCATTTGGGGTTCTTGACGTGCGGACACACGGTGCTGGAAGCAATGTTCCCAAATACTACCGTCCTCGGTCGCTGGTGCAGCTGCTGCATCGTGGTGCACTGGAACAATCGTGGGAATTCAGACACCCGCAGTCAGTGCTTCCCTAAGGTGCTTTTACGGTGTTATTAGGGCGTGCTTCCAATGTACACCCATTACACATCACAAAGCGCCCTCGTAGTTTCACGAGGGTGTACCGAAGGGCGTAACTGAAAAAAGTGGTGTGATTTCCACAAATTACACCCATTTTACACCCTAAAGGGTGCAACACGTTTCACTGTGTGGATGTGTTGTACCGCACTCGTTGCACCTTCAGGACATCGTGGGAATAGCGGCGTGAACGCGTCGCCGCAACAGGACCGAGCTAGGAAGTGCTTTTGGGGGGCGCACTCTGAGCTGGATGGACTTCAGAAACTCGCTGAACTGATGGTCTGTCAGCTATGCACCAGCTCGAGCCTCGAGATCCTGCGTGCACTGGATGCGCGGAAACACTGCACGACACCTATAGGCCAAACAAGGATGGGTTAGCTATCAAGGATGGGTTAGCGCACTCGACCGGCAATCGAGAGGTGCGTGGTTCGATTTTCGCCGCGGTATGGCTTTATCGACAACAGCCACATTTCAATAGGCCTCTATCCGGAAAACGTCATCATGACGTTGGTAGACAGACTGAAACTGAAACGAATCTGAAGGAGAGGGCTCGGTTCCACGAACGGGCACTTGTTCGCTGCCTCCTATTGAAAGAAAAGTATGACCGAAGGTCGCGTCCCTTTCAGGGTCAGATGGTCCCTTTCAGGGCCCATCATAATCCCCTTAACACCGTAACTTGCGGGCGCGACCTTGTTCGCCCCTACCTTCCAGCGTAGTTCAACTCTACCAAATTGGTGGCGCTGTCGAACACTATGACGTCATTTGTGTACAAACAGGGAGAGGTCTATTGTTGGATGGTTTACTGGTCAGTTGCGCACAACAGACCGACGACAATGAAGGTGGATGAGACTTCCCTAGGGTTGTAGTCCGAAAGTTGCTACGTAAGGCCTTTCTCAGACCATTCCCTCTTTTTTTTTTGTCATACTAAACATATATTAGTCCCCCCCCCCTTTCTCAGACACTTTTACGACTCCGCATTGTCATCTCGCGGCAGCAACACCATGATTTACGCGAAGTTATGTCGTAGCGCAACGTATACGGACACGAGACACTGTATTTTGTCGATCTGCATATATGAGAAGTCTATGCCGCGTGGCGGTATACAACCGATTTTTCAGTCAGGGTTTTTGGCAAGTAGTCGCTTGTGACATAATGCGGCAGGGGTCTTCTCGTAACCAATATCACACGCGGTTGTTACAGATTACTTCCTTTTTTTTAAGCGGGAGTTTCTATTTTTATTGCCATGTGCACACAAGCATTATTGCTATTTGGTTGTGCGGGCAATTGAGAAGGATGTGTTCCAGATTTATCACCACAGTGGAGAGTCACCATCTCAGAGAGTCAACTTGCTGCAAGCGGCAGCGCAACCAAGCTGTGAAAGTAATATTAGGTCGCATCCGATGAATTAGAGCAGCATCTTGACGAGAGGTGTTATAGTTTTTTGTCGGACCGGACGAAGTGAAACCAACTAAGCGACGAAGTCTTAGCTGTTGTCAATCAAGAAGAGACGGCCTGAACACAGACAATCGTTTATTACGGCACAAGCCACATTGCCGTCACGTACAGTATACGCTTACGTGGTCTAAGGTCAATGCGGCCCGCGACTCGACTTCGGTGTGAAGCCCCTGTATTGACACGTAGGTCCCGACGGGGGCGGACGAGGGTCCAAGCCCTGTACTATCAATGACCGAACACTGTCCATACTCGAGGAGTAAGATTGACTATATATTGTCGAAAAAAAGAGAATAGCATAACGTTTTGCGGCTGTTGACGAGGTACGGTGTGAGAGGTGTCGGCCTTGGATGGTAGGCCGATGCAGACTTGCCCTTTCTCCGCAGAAGCGGCATACGTGAATACCCCTGCAGAAGTGGGGAATTTCTCTTCTGTCAGGGTGTAGAAATAATCTCGAAGGACATGAGGGGCAACTTGGCCTCTTCGTTCCCGAAGATACGAGAGATTCACCGAAATGGGAATGTTCGAGAAAGACAACGGGGTCTTCGACGTTATCACATCCTTAGCTACGAAACCGGTGAGGCTCGGGCACGTCGCCTTTTGTTACTCTATAAAAGTCACTTTCGAGGCGGTATCGAATGTTCCTGAGGACGTGGTGACGATGGCTGTGCGCAAGCAAGCAAGCGGACGGATTGCCGGGCTGTTCCTCTTCCGCGTAACACATCAACCGGGAGTTGAGGTGTTACGCGTAACACCTCAACCTCAATTTCCGCCAGAACCTGACGCGTTTCAGCCATTCTTGGAACTCCAACAACAATAGAGCTGCGAGTAAACAAGATCCAGAGGGTACTCACTAAGGATGTGGCAATTCTGCAGAGGATTGTAACGCGGTAAAGCACCGTCTCCCGCACCAAGGCTTTTTGGACTATAACTACGAGTTACATGGGTATAGTGCTGATCACAGTCACAATCAGGTTCAGGAAGATGTTCAACAGTGGAAATCTATCGCCGCGCCTTCGCTTCAAGGTGCTTCATGTGGAGTTCAAGGAGTCCATCGAAGATCCGAGTACATGACCGCACCCAGGAACCGATGGAAACGTACGGGCTCAAGTTTCTTGGCACCGACCGGGAAAAAGAAATTCGTCTAGGCCTCGCTTGTGAACCGGAGTTGTCCACACTTTTCCTGTGAAAGGTTCATCTCAACTTACGTGAGGTACGGATGTTATTTATGGCACCACTGAACGGCAGGTTGTGATTTTCCCACTGCTCCAAGGGCAACAACAACAACAACTACAGTTATGTTCTGCCGATGAAGTGGGGAGGGTTTCCACTTCAGGAGTGGAGCGCTACCCCATAGCTAGGGGGTCTGATATGAGTGCAACATTACGCACAATACACAGATATTGTCACTTTTCTATGCAACTATCAATTTTAGGCCTGCATCACATTAAACAATGTCGGACTGAGGATGCTTCCACGTGGAACTCCTTTGGGGACATGATGACATTGGAGCTTCGGGTTGGGATGTACGGACGGCAGCCGTCCGGTCCGTAAGGAACTCTTGTAGCCCGAAGGGTCGACCGCACACACCAAATGTACACAAGGCGTACTGTCGGGCACAGTGTTTTTTTTTTTGTGTGTTTTTTTGTAGAAGCTACTTGGTAATATCCCAGAGGATATCCTTCTTTGTATTATTCTGGGGTACAACATCTTTCCACGGAATTGGGTGCGTGCGGGCGCCGGATTGCCTCGGGACACGGTCGCCCAGGTTGGGGACGAAAGTCCTACGACAGGACGCAACCTTGAAGGCGGCGTTGTGTTGTTTTGAGACAACGCAAACTGCGGCGGCGGCTCTGCTAAACGTACCTATTGAACGCTGAGCAGCTGGTTGTAATAATTAAAGTAACCTTCGTCAGTTGTGGGAATAACACAGGAGCGTTTAGGATGACAGGGTATGAAACCCACGTGATTCTTCAGCCTATCGTACACAAGGGCAAACGTGTTCCAGTTGTGCCAGTCTTGTAAAGGTGTGGACAAAAATATGATGTAGCGGGGTCGTTTACGTGGTCGCCGGCGCCTTGAATACGACACAGAAATCCCATGCTTCGCGAGTTTGTTTGCGCCCACCCATTTAACGATGACCGAGCCTTGCAAGGCGATTCCGCTTCGGGAGCGGCTCTCTCAATGACGGTATTGTCCTCGAGATCTTTTTGACCGAGTCGAATGGTGAAAGGCGTTTACAAAAGTTCCGCCAGCGCTTCTGGTTTTGTGTCTTAAATTTTCGCGCTGCTTTAGCTTTGATCCGGCGGTATGTCATGAGGTCTGTAAGTTGGCTATCTCGACAAGCTGTTCTTTCTGCTCGGCGAGGTAATGCCCTGATATGCTTTGTTGCTGGGGAATGACTCACATGTCCTGCTTCCCTTTTGGACTTGACAGCCGCATCGTGTAGGCCGCAACGAATTGATGCGATGCGCCTGTGGTGACACGCCACTGTACAGAGATGTTCTGAGGCCTTCACAAAGGAGTGTTCAGTTTATAAATGAAATTATCCAGGTAGTTGACAGCGGGGACAGGCTGTCGTACGAAATACAATGAGAAAAATACAGAGAAAACTCACTAGTAGAGCTGAGCAGTGATAGATATCGCGCCACGGGTACCGCACTGGAACAGTACGCGCGGCGCAGCAGGGCACAGAGCGTTGGCGCGTGGCGCAGCCTTGGAACTCACTCGCGGCGCATTATCAGGCCACACGAATGTGAGCTCAGGAGTGGCTGGTAGAATATAGCATGGGTTATATACGCTGCTCCAACCAAGGTTAGCTCAGAAAAGAGGGTCCCGACGTTTCGGAGCCAAGTTGGCTCCGAAACGTCGGGACCCTCTGTTCTGAGCTAAGCTTGGTTAGAGCCACGTTCATCCCCTTATGCCTTACCCAACCAGGCACAGTTGTGCCGAATATATTCACGTTCGTTATGTACGCTGCATATCGCTGCAAAAGGTAGTCATAGGACGATCAAGAAACAGCCTCTGACTCAATAACAGTACGCATAGAGCAGAAGTGAAAACATGGCAAGGCGCAGTGAGAAATACGCGCAAGAGAGACTCTGAAGCAGCGAGAGCGACGTCTTGCATCGCTGCGGGCCTGTCGACAAAGAGAAGGGGATGAAAGACGTGTCAATGATGTTTCTGCACAACGAAAGCGGAGAGCAACCAGAGACGGTTCCGTGCCGTATGTGGGAGTTGATTTTGAGATTCAACGCCAATTCTTTTCCGCTTAATTTCTTAGCAGTTTAGCAAATCAGCAGCAATGTCATTGCATTATGCCTCGTTGCAGCAGCAGAACGGCCGCTTGATATTTTTCTATTGGCCACAGCGTTAACAGACGTCTCTATTAATAATAATAATTGGGTGTTTACGTCGCGAGACAACTGAGATCATGAGCGACGCCACAGCGGTCGGTCTGTGGATTGCTTTTGCCCACCTGAGGGTTCTTTAACGTGCGATGAAAGCTCATCACACGGCACCCCGTATTTAACGTCCCTCGCGGAAGACGGCGTGTCTAAGCAACTTGTACCCTGCCACCAAGTTGCTGGCGTCCTCGGCCGGGTTCGAACCCGCGATCTCGGGATCAAAATGCGAACACGCTACCGACTGAGCCACCGAGGCCGGTAGACGTGTCTGTTAGTGGGCTTTATTGAAAATAAGGCCCGATTATCCCCAATTGGCCAGCGTTCACTGGCACAACCACGTGCGCATATTGAGATGCACCAGTACCTAATTACTTTCAAGGGCATTTCTATAGGGGGCAAACAGCTTCAATTTGATCACGGGTACGAAACGGTGGCCACCCACCATATTGAGGATTGCCGTGCGAAAGAGCAAGTGAGAACTGCCGTAGCCGCGCTTTGAAACGTTAGTGAAAAGGTAGCAAACTTACTGATAAAAAGGTATTGCGATATCCACATTGTTGATGTAACCTATATATTTTATTTTTACAACTGTTTTAGAGCACATACAGGCTCTCGTCGTTTGCTCAGCCAATATCCGCTCCAAACAACCCATTCCATCATATATGGGAGTGTACCAGGCCGGATTAAAATGGAAGTGGCCCTCTGTCGTGCTTCACTCAATGTACCCTGCAAATCAGCACGCGCAGCGTTGAACAGGAAGCGACCGCGCCGAAGCCCATCCAACATCCACTAACTTCCGGCATAAATTTTACCGGCCTTTCACAGTACTGCGCTCAGACAACAGTGCGCGCATAGCAAACATTTTTTTCCCCCTCTGCTACATAACACATTTTTCCGCCTTTTCAACCAGACAGCGTGGCGGCGAGAGAATAACTGCTTTCAGAGATTTCGCTCGATTCAACTTCCTCCTCCTCTCTCACGTTGTCTTGAGCGTCGGGAGGACTCGTTGAGCCGCGAACCAGTCGGTGTTGAAGGCGCCGGCGTATGTGGAAGTGGGGTACTGCGCTCGTGAGAGTGTGCGTGTGTGTGTGTGTGAGTGGATGACATGAAAGCACCTTGGATAACTTAACCGCGGGCTTCGATCTTCGCGCACGTGCACACGTCAAGCCGTTCTGTGATTGACGGTGAGTCTCGTCGGTGGACTCTTTGCAGCTTTTACTTTCGCAGGTCAGAGAAAGCAGGAATGGCAAACTGGCCTTCCAGGGAGTGCTTACTTCAATAGCCTTTAATATATCTACTATCCATCGCAATATTTACCCTGGGCAGCAACATTGGTTAAGGTATTTACGTGAAATGAAACACTGAAGGACAAACGTCAAGCTGTCGTCCATGATCCATTTGCTGGTTACATTTTTGTCGGCAGGCTTCGTGTAGTAAATTGCTGTGGAACGGCACATTGGCACAAACTGTCCATCGCAGTCATGAGTCATTAAATGCCTAAGTGTAACAACCACGCTTGACGATGATGATGACAGTGGAGAAAAATATGATCATACCTCATATCTGTCGACTCTCAACCTTGCATAGGATGACAGCGAGCCTGCGCCATAGCTGTAGTCGATTGTTTGAAAACACGTGCTTTGTCTTTTCTCCTTCGTGCGTTTTCCTCTACTCACCGGCGCATTGAGGAAAGGCATATCCAGCTTCAGATTTTACTCTTTGTAAATTGCAAGATAACCATTTAAGTAACCATTTCAAGCTTCGATTGCAAGATGTTTTATCTTAGCAACACATGTAGGAATAGGAATATTTTTGTTAATTGTTCGCATTAACAGTGCAGGTTACAAAGCGGGACTGTTAGAGTGAACCCAGCGGTAAGAAAATAGGTTCATTGCGAAGCGGTTTTAAAAATGCTAACTTTATAGCGAATCTAAAATGGATATTTATTACGAACTTTTTCTCTCTCTTAATTAAAGAACTGTAACCTACCTTTTACAAAACATGGTGTTCTAATCTAGCTATAGTAATGGGTGCTAGGTAGAAGTGCGCTCTGACATACATTTTCCGCTCGACAAAGAATGCAGTCTCAACCGAAACAGAATCCTCGCTGACTTGTCGATTATGCTGAGCTGTTATCGTTCATCTCCTCTGATTTCCTTCGTTTGCAGGAAAGGGCGTTGAGAACAAAGCATACATGAAAAACGAAACAGTAATAGAAACAGCATATGAGAAGCTTTCACATATCATCATTACCATCAGTAGCATACCATCAGCACAATCATGCGTTTCAAAGAGTTTCATTCCAAAGTGAACGTGACAAACTCTTAACTCGTTACTCATGTACCGCTTCTATTCAGAGGACGTCCATAATTTCCGCAGCTGGTATCTATATCGTAAGCAACATCAACGTACTTAGTGAAATGTCTCAGTACTGCTATGCATGCTCTTAATCAGGTGCGGATTTCAGTGGGTTGTGAATCGTTCGTAGTGACTCGCGTTATTGAATGTTAAGAAGAAAGCACACATGTCGGGAAAACGGAAAGAGTTTCAAACTAATTACCGAAAAAGAAGCATCGCTGTGTTAGTGCATAAGCTTATTAGCAGAATATCGCCTATGACGTGTGTTGTGACTTGTGTCCACGCATCTGGTGGTGCATATTGCACCTGTCTACACATACAATTTTATCGTCTGTTAAAAGGACGACGTGACATTGATATGTCAATACAGGATCGATACTGTCTGTACAGGATCGATCGACTGTGTCAGAAATGTGAAATCTAGAACAGCTGCAGGTGTAAATACCAGCTGCAAGCGCTGAACGGCGGTACCTTGCTTCTTGGGTCAACAAGGCTAACAAATGCTAGTAAAACGCTTTATGTTCTGAGGCAATTTCTGTCGTTTCAACCTTGATGAAATCGGTTCTTCGGTGAGTGTGGGGGGGGGGGGGATGTAAAGTTAAAATACGTGGAGTGGTTCGTCGCAGTTATGAGGGCCTGCCACTCCGCATTCATTTGTTGTGGCTGCAGGTAGTAGCCACTGAAACACATGTATCACTGGGACACGGGTGATGTCACAGTCAAAGAGTCACAGTCACAAACAGTCGCAGTTAACGCAGTCAAAGACGATAAGCTCAGTTGGTGTTGGTGTACGTCAGGAATCATATTCGGGCGCCTATATGGCAAGATGTTGGCGGGGCTGGTCAAAAAGTAATGTGCCACTGAAAGAAAAGAGGATTGCCCAAAAGTTAACTAGACCAGCAACCCGTAGCGTAGCCAAAAAAATAATTCAGGATGGGGGGGGGGGGGGAGGTTCTATGGGCCTGTTACACTAAAGTTTCGTCCGGCGACCGTAGCGCAAACTGTCATCCTCTAGTGTAGAGCGCCCTTACTTGACGGTCGTGTCCGGCGTGTTCCCTGCCTTACCGCCGTACCGGAAACGTCATCTCTTCTGTGGAAATCCTTGCGCCACGATTTTTCAGAGCCGCAGTGTAGGTGACACACGCCTGTGTACGGAAAAATCTCCGGCTACGCGACCACAAATGGCGCTGCAGAATACGATTCGGAGTGCCCCCAAACGTCGTGAAACAGGCCCATGGAATCTTTACATGGGAGAGAGGATTTCACACACTTTGTCCCTCTCCCAAATGCACAACGAAAGGTGCGGTTTCGGAGGAGTTTGAACCCCCGAACCCCCCTCTGGCTACGCCACTGCCAGCAACCTAAATATATCACGATACTGTGGCGACATTCGGAATGCAGCATAAGGCCTTGAAATCCTGTTTTGTGAACTCCCCTCCTAACTGTCATATCGGTTGACGCAGCCGTCGCGAGGTGGTACTTTTTTTTTCGTTTCGCCTTTAATGTATTATACCGGGATATGTAATAAGATTCTGGCATGCAATTATTATCATGAAACTCGTCGCAGACATCATACTCGCATTGATGACCATATACAAGAGACCGCATGTACATTCCTGTCACACATGATTGGAATCCGTTGCGTGCAGGTGGATCGTGCGATACTGAAAGCATAATGCGTTGTCTCTGCATTGGGTGAACATCATTCTAGTTGGAAGTGCACGTGGATGAACATCCCTGACTGTTCCATGCGTTCGGGGCTCTTCAAAGACTAAATTTCTATCTGACCTTCACCAACCACCTTTTCAACCCTTCATCCTATCTGTACAACACCAAAATGTTCCTTACTAAAGGGCTTTCAAAATCGTGCTCATCATTTGCGTGGACGCTCCCATCGTGATGTGGTCTGCAGTTCCTTTTCCGTTCCTGAATAGCGCGCCTGTTGCACCCATATGCGGTTAACATTCTTCCGGTCCACCTTTCTACGAAGACCGGGCCCGTGGAGCAGTTGGTAGTGTGTTCACCTACTGATCCTATGGTTGCGGGTTCGATCCCGGCCGACACCACGATCAACGACGGCTGCAGGCACCACAACCACTCTACTCTGAACCAATCCGTAGCAATTCTAGCTATCAACCATCCTTTGAATTGCCACTGAACGCAGGCATGCCCGCACTTCTTCGGGAAATGCTCGCCAATAGAAAGAAAAAAGTTGGTAGAATGTCACTTTCCTTCGTATGCTCCACCGTCGAAGGGCAACTAATGGCCTACGGATGTGGGTTCTGACCCAACTTATCAGTGCATTACGCTCATTCGACATGCGCTCCCGTCTTCTAAGTCTTTCGTTAAGCTAACGAAGTAAATTCGTATATGAAGCTGAGTACCACGACTGGGGGAACTATTTTTCGAGTGTATACGGCGTCAAAGAATGAATTAAACGGTTCGACATATCATGTTTTGTCGCGCTTCGTAGTGAAGCTATCCTGCCGGATGCATTGCGTGTCTGACTTCCAGGGTGGGATAAACTCGCAGTGGCCTTTACCGCTGGCGCGTCACGGGCTAACTGCTTTCATCTTCGAACAAGACCTCTCTGTCCGGCCGGTGAGGTGAATAGCCCTTAAGGGTGTCACCGGCCACCGTTCGCCTTCTTGTCGGGAGAAGCCACCTGATGAAGAACATCTTTTCATGTGGGAACGGAAGTATGTTCACTAACATTACACGTTACTGTTATCAGGTGAAATATTGGCGATAGGTCGTTGTGGGAATCCCGTATTGCGTGTACCAGCACGATCACGAGAGCGTCCCACTGACGGGATATTATGAGTTGCTCTGGAGCTGCTGCGGTTTGTATGGCTGGAACAGAAAGTATGTCCACAGTGCGCAATAAATAACGAGGGGAATAATCTCCCAGGAGACATCGTCAGCGTAGCTAACCGTGCTAAAAATTCCGCAGCTCTTTCTTCCGTCACTATACAACATATTACAATATTACTATACAACATGTATTACAGTTACAGAGTTTCAGTGTACAGCGTTTCATTCTAATTATGCGTATGTTAAATGTATACTTCCTGTAAGCCATTATATCCCCGTGCCGTGCTACGCTGCTCTCGAGAGCATTTACCCTCTTAGCATGGGCCATGTCAATGTGTACACCGAAGGTTAACGACAGCCATAGTTGCTGACGTTCGGGCTGTTCACCTCGTGAACGTTAGTTTATAGTTTAGGTAGAAAAAAATTAAAAGAAAGCTTCTCAAGTAGTAAAAATCAAAACAGTTCCTATTTGTAGTGCTCGATACGTAATCGTGTTCCATATCGACTCATAGTGCTCAGCAAAGACAGAGAAGCCCAGACATTCATGAAACCACGTTTGAAATTGCATGCACAATGTAACAATGTTGCAAGGACGTAACATGCTCTAATTAATAAGTGGCGCTCAATGTAACATGAATGAGATATGCATCCGTTACGGAAGGGTACAGATACGCACAAGCGGAAAACCACCTTTGTTTGACGTAAACCTTGGTGTCACGATTGAGTGGGCTCGAAGCCATTTGATGCCACGTTTGCTATTTCTTTTCTGTTTTGATATTCAATTACGTTCTTAACGGGGCGCAGTGTAGTGCCTGCTCTATGAGACCCAGAAACGCAACGCACAACGTTGACAATGCAGTGCCTCTTGAGAGAAGACGCGTAGGTTTTATGCATTGCTACTCATAACTGTGGCACTAGAGGAACTGCGGCTGTGATATGCGTAATTCATAATGCCCTGCCAACCAAACTCAAACTAGTACGCATGACAGTCTTCAGTTAAATCCATCGCGGTTAAAAATGCGAAAAACATTAAACTGAACAATAGAAGATAGTACTATTGAGATTATTATATTATTTTGTTACATGAGTTATTAAATTATGTTATGGCTATTTAAGCTATCATATTAATTAGTTACATTAGTTATTAAATTATATTATGGCTATTTAAGTTATTATATAATTATTTATTTAGTTGTCGCTGCGCCATTAAACTCACAATCCAATCCAATCCATTAGTTATTTGGCTATTATTTGGCCCATCGCTCAGGGTTGCCTATCATGGAGTTTATCCACCAGCTTGCCTGCATCTACGCCATTCTATCTTTGGCTATTTAGCATCGATTTAATGCCACATCATACGGTATTACGTCGTATATGATGCATCGACATTAGATCGTACATCGTTATTATTATCGGCGCGACACATTCGGCTTCGTCGAAATTCAAAACGCAATTTATTACCCGCATGTGCAGCTTGGTTTTGAAAGGAGCCTCAGAGGTGCTACTTGGGATCAAGATTTTCGTCAAGACTGTGTTTCGTCATTTTTTATTGGCGACACGACGATATCGTTGAGCAACTAACTCAATCAAACTGACGCTGGCAGCTATTTTTGATCGTGTTCTTTGTGCACATAAGATTTTAGTGGAACAAGAGATTTATTCTGAATCAGCTATAATTTCGCCTTAGTGTCTAATTGAACATCTTGTGCTTACCAGAACTAGGGATGTGACATTGATCCGCGGCAAGAACCGACTCCGACTGTAAATGTCGCGTACACGCTTCGCAACGCTTACGCCTTTCGTAGCAAAGGCTGACAAAATGGAAAATTTACGACCCCCCCCCCCGCATCGCACACATCCATCTCCATCCCCTTATCCCGATTTTTCTTTACCTCATCACCATAACCATTATCACAATAATGACCGCTATCAGCTCCATTCGCACACTCATTCACTAGAGCGCGGATAAATATGCACTAAAAACTCCTGAAATATGGGTGCAACTATATGCAGTAAAATCCTCAATATACAGGGTGTTTCAGTTAATTCCCCGGGCTAAATAATTTGCGAAGGGGTGCACCAATCGAAGAACTTTCTTACAAGTATCTGTCCGATACCACCTACAAGCTGCGCACCGTGCGCACAAATAAATATTCAAATGAGTTTCGTGAAAAAACTTCTAAAGCTGTGCGCCATCGGCATTAAAATGGGTACTACCCCTTTTGGGACCTTCAGTGGACACCTCTTAGAGAAAAATCTGCCACCGTAGCGGGACGTTTGTTGCAGTAATTAATTGGCTTCGGTTTACATATTTTTGTCGCAGCTGGTCGTGGCGAAGTGCAAAACGACGAAATTCATTGGTGGAATTGATTGGCGTAAGGACATAAATCATTGTTGGATACGGGAGTGGAAGACCGTCCCTTTGCGCTTAACCAACGAAGTACACACACATACTTTAAGGTACACAACGAAGCTCATATTTGAGCTTCGTTGACCAGGAATTGACAGTGAGATCGATGATAATGGAAGAGACCATGGAGGCGTCGTGGACCGCTGATTTTGCAGAAAACGGGGGAACCTTAGGTTTCACTTCCGTGAAATAGTTCTATGCATTGCTTCCGGCGACAAACTTTTGCTATTTTCCTATTTTCGCGAAAGACGACCTAACGCCGTCCCCCCCCCCCCCCCCAAACCAGCAAAACCACCCATAAACAGAAGAAGTAAGCTCTTGCAAATGAAAGTACTGCAAAAGATGCACTATTCATGCACTTTCATGCGAAATATCGAACAACATGCAAAACATGCATTTATATATGTACCATAGAGCGCTTCTGATCGGTCCCAAACCAAGACCAAACGTGTTTTTTCATCGTACAGCTACGAAACCATATCGAGAAAAAAAACATGCATTTGCATGAAAATCCGCGCTCTACTCATCACCCTTACCGCTATCCTTTTGTCACCTCTAGAGGAATATGCCGTATATGCCGTACCCCTTCAACAATCTCCATCAATCAATTTCATGTCGCTGTCGTCGCTGAGGTCACGTTTTCCTGATTGGTTGGTTCGTTGAAGCCATTTTCTTGCCAAGTGATCTGCTCGCCTGTACAGAGATTTGCCTTACGGCGTCTAAACACCCAGCCAGGGTATCCACGAGGGGTTTCTGGCGTGACAAAAAAAAGAACGAAAGAAAAAGACAGAAAAAAAAAACGCAGACAACGTATGTGTATACTGTGTAGGTCAGAGAACGTGGTATGTTGTCCGTTTTCGTTTCATGTTCTCTTTCATTCAATTATGGACTTTAAATATTCTGCAATACTATACATATTGGCAGCTCCACTTCTCGGGTTCTTGCAAACCACATGAATTGAAATAGTACTACAAGATACACATGGTGAACGCCCGCGTGCCATAGACCGCTCAGTAAGTCTATGCATACATTCTGAGAAAACTGAGAGATGGAGATCGAATCGGAGGCCATGTCGACGGCACCTGTGCTTCGTAACCACGTAACCCTCTGTTGGCCAAAAATACAACACGTGAACGTCTTCTCTCAAGGACTATTTCCGTAGGCAAGGCTCGCCAGAACAAAGCTTCCCACTTTCGCACCATGGCTATTATGTCGTTTGTAACGTCCATTGTTCATGCTGCATCTGTTTTGCGTTCTGCATTCATGTCACGTTCTTTCCTTCGTGTACTTTTTGAACATTTCAGCTTGATGTTGCTTCGCTTCTCTCGGATATGTATGTGATATCCTCAAAATGTATTCGAACTCTGGGAAGAGTGTAGAACAATTAAAGTATATCCGAAACTTGCTTCTGACAATGAAACTGAATTCACGTCCAGTCGTGCAGCGTCCCTAGAAGGATGATGATGATGATGCGAAAAAGAAAACAACCGAGGCGTGATGAATCACGTCCCCAATTTTTGCTTGGTTCGGGGCTAGCTAGTACGGTACCCATACCGCATAGTAACTAGAAAAATTGAAAGTGAAACACAAAAATAAAAAATAGCGCCTACAAGGAATATTTCTGTAATACGGTTTGTTTGTTTGTTTTTAAGGAAAAAATACGGTAATACGGTCTTGCACAGTGTTTCAGTAGTTAAGTTTGTTCCAAACGTCCAATTGAAGACACCTCGCAAGTTAATCACTTGGGAGTACGGTATCCATAGCAAATTACCAAACTTGCTTTGCTGCAAGTTATATTATATATATATATATATATATATATATATATATTATGTTACGTGTTGTGATGTGAGCTCGGTATATACAACTTATATATACCGAGTTCACATCATTTACGGTTACGTAGTGTCGTCGTCGCGGTTTTCTCTATGTAGCACTCGCTGTAAACAAGGTGCCTCCCTGCTGTGCCGAGCCAAACGTGAATCATGGACAAACTAAAGAAAAGAAAAAAAAAAAGAAAAATATCGCGGCAAACTCATCGTTGGGAGGGTATAGCTGTAGGGCTCTCAATGCTACCTGTGAAGATAAAACAATTATCAAAGCTCCAGTCAATGCCGCGTTTCTAGGATAAATAATGATATCGATTTTCTTGCCGGATCTAAACGAACACAGTAATCGATATTGCAATCGCTCACCTCCCAGCACAACTGTAGCACGACAAAGCAACGATTGTAATGCCCCCTGTCCTGGTTCTATTGATACTGACGGCAAACGCGGAGTTCTCATTACATTATTTCTATGACAAGTTTGCTTCTCACACCAATGTGGCATTAATGTTGTGTGTACACTGCATGGGTTGAACCACAGCTTTTGTTTAGCGTGGCGGCATCTTTGTCACGGGGCACCACATTGTGTTGTGCCAAGAAACGAAAAGTCAATTAAGTAGACAAATAATGCGAAATAGCAGGATATGATCCATACTGATGTATTGATTTCACACGAGCGGCGGGCGCTCAGTTCATGTTATTTGACACTGTTCGGGGTAATCCATTACTGTAATATAAGCTCCTTTTTTAGGCAAGTTTGTCAAAGTAACCTGGGGAAAGTTCCAAGTTCCTTTTGTCTGATTCTCGTCAACAAATATCGTTCCCTAGTGAGACGACAGCCACATTCACGCCGGTCGGTCGTGCGTGCACGGTTCGTCTGACCTTCTTGTTGTTACACGGCGAACGTTACAAATTCTCCTTTAGCCGTACATTCGGATGCTCAGGTGACGCTCATCATATTGACGAGCAGTGTATTTCAAATGACAGAGGGCTGTATGTAGCAGGATTAAAACTTGGTGCGATTCTACGACATGTGCGTAAAGGATAACTAAACTTTTGATGTCTGCTTCGTGCACCGTTCAAGTATTACAAGATCAAAATAATCAAACCGTTTCCTGAAGAAGCAGATAAACGTAGGCTTCTTTCGCCGTATCAGATATTGGTATAGTTTTCGTATATCAAAGCTATTATAAAGCACCTTGCTCCGCCCATTATCCAGACGCTCTTGCATAGGTTGCGTCTGAACGTGTCATACGGGCGCCAATTCCTCCAAAAAATTGGGAAAGCAGATTCAGCGAACTGTACACTTTGTGCAACCGTGGAGGACACTGAGCACGTTCTCGTGCACTGCTCTAGATACGCAACTCAAAGGGCTATCATGAAATATGCTCTCGACCGACTGGACAACCGCACCTTTGACCTCGTAAAAGTGCTGGGTCCTTGGCCATCTGACAAGAGGGATGCTGCCTTGTCAGCGCTTGTGACATTTATTCAGAGATGTGCGTTGGAGTCAGTCTATTAGGACCATGTAATTCACTGTGCGGTAATTCACTCCGTGAACAGGTGATTTTGGATTTTGGCCTTTGGCCGATAGTTATCGTGAAAGTGGGGATGGGGCGGTTCTCTTTTATATTTATTTTTCATGGGGGGTGGGGGGAGGGTCTGTTTATGGGAGTAGCCGAATTTGTCGTGTGACGAATTCAACCTCCCCCTAGTATTTTCAACATCAACCTCAACATCCGCCCATTGTGATTCAATATCTGGATTAGTTATAGAAAGATCAAGAACTATTAGGTAGCAAGAAACTTGAAAGTAACCAGTTACTTTTCCAAAGTAGCTTAAGAACATCAAGTTTATTTTCGTTACCTGTAACTCCATTAGTAACTCAGTTACATTTTAAGTAATGCTAACAGTAGTGCACAGTAACTAAACTGGTAATGAGTTCCTTCTGTCGAGTAACTTTCCCATCTCTGTTATTGATGTAGTGAGTGTCTTAGTAGGTCGCGGGCGACTTGCCTTACCTCCTATCGACAACTCGCGCAATGTCAACTTATCTTATTTCTTAGGATCATGGAGAATAAGAGACATCATCTTAAGATTTTGGCGAACTGATGCACATCAGTATCCTAATCGTGATGATGATGATGATGTATATCGCCATATTATTGTAAGCGACCTCCTGCTTTGTTTCGTTATTGTCACAGCTCTGACGTTTTTATTCTACTCTAGTTGAACACCCCACTCGATGGACAGCAGCAGGTAGCAGCATATAGGTAGTCAGGTAACATACCCAGTAGGCCACAAAAGGACCGAGCATAGGTTACGTCTTGCAGTACGCGGTCTGACAAGAATACATTTCGTGCCCGCCTTATTTTTCTCGGAAAGAACCTTTCCTTGAGCAGGAAGTGGGACTTTCGCCTGGAACCTTGAAAAAGTTGCGAGAAGCGCTTGACTTCCGAAGCAGGTTTTCGTTTTTTTTTCGTTCGAGGCCGAGCAAATAGTGCAATAAAGCGGACGAGCGCTGTCTTTCGTCGCCAATACAAACGGAATCACTTTCGGATGAAAGACAAAAGGTATACTTTAGTTGTAGATGGAGACCTAAACTGCAAGTACGTTGTCTTGCAGACGTCAGGCAACAGGTCTCTTTGCTTTGGTCTAATGCACTTATTATTTTCAATGAGAAAGAAGAACATGACAAATGCATGACAAAAGAATATAGGGACACCCTCTTCGTTGGAGTGGGCCGCTAGGTTTTGGGCGTAGAATTTGCTTTGGCGACTTTTAATTCAATTTAATTAATTAAACGCATAAATCTATGTTTATCAAAGTCAGGCCGTGTAATTAAGTGTAATTAAATTTCTATAATTGATTAATAATTGACTAAAAACGTGACGCCAAAATATGTTACGTGAGAAACTCAACAAACATCTCGCACACAGAACGCATTCTATGAGTACATGTAGTACGCGACTGTTGTCGACAGGGATTCAAGTAAATTTTGCAGCGAAATATATCGATATCTTGCGCATATAAATTAAAGAATCTATACGCAACTTCATACTCTACGATGGTTGGCCTCAGGCTCAAAAAGAAAGCGCGCACCATGTGAGCTCTCCGTGGACGTTCTTACCGTGAGCTGTGGCGCCACCGAAGGGGGGGATCTGGCCAGTAACATCAACGGTTGTGGACCGAAATAACACATTCCCGAAATATAACCTCACAAAATCCCAGCTGCGATATACTCGGGTTCTAAATAACATGTATTAACATTACCTAGTGCCACTATAAACGTGCGGAAATGCGGCTTCCGTCGGAATCATAGCTCCATAGACTCTGTTCTCGATCTCGCACCGTCGAGCAAGCGAAGAGCCAGAAGAAAATAGTCATGGCAGTGTTCCTGGACGTCAAGAGAGCCTACGACACCGTCAGTCATGCAAACGTTCTGCATCTATTGTTGCAAGCAGGTGTTCCCGACAGAATGTTCTTGTGCCTGGCTGATTTTTTGCGACACAGAACACTCTCTGTTCGCACGCAAGAAGGAGTCACGTCGAAAGTTGTTTTGACTCAGGGCGTACCACAAGGCCTATCCTTTTTAACCTTGTAATGGCAGGCCTGAAGTCCTGTATCGCCCCTAAAGTCAATATATCTATCTATGCCGATGACGTCTGCATTTGGACTGTTGGAAAATCGAGACCAGCAATCCTGCGTAGTCTTCAGCGTTCCCTGGATAACATCTTGCGGTACCTAACAGAGGCAGTCATGGACATATCAACTGAGAAAACAGCAGCCTTGGCTTTTACTCGGAAGGATATGCATCGGTATCAGCTCTTCCTTGGCGATACGCCTCTTAGGCAGGTAGCACACCATAGATTCCTGGGTGTCCTCAGACGCTTTCAGACATATGTCGGCACAGTTCCCTTTGAAGTCGTCCCAGGACGCACATTCCCCCAGGGCGTCAGTCGTGACGTTGCCCACATACGTGAGGCCGACAACGGCAAGCCCTATCACCACCACCACCACCACCACCACCTGGGTGTCATCCTAGACTGCAACTTGTCCTGGAAGTAACATATCGATCACCTGGACACAAAGGCACACCGGTGGATTTCTGTCATTCGCCACTTTGCTGGGCCGAAGTGGGGAATGAATGAGAAGTCTCTTCTGGCCATCCACAAAGCCCTAGTCCGAGGGACTCTGCTATACAGCCTACCAGTCTTGCACGGAATTTCACAGACGCAAGAACAACGACTGCGGTGTATTCTAGCACGGAGCTTAAGGGTATGTCTTGGCGTCCGGAGAGCTGCGGAAACGCGGATGGTGATAGCAGAAGCCCGCGAAATACCCATTGAAGTCTTACGGCAGAGGGAGACCATTCGCCATTACTTGCGCCTCAGAGCACACCACCGCCGCCATCCACTAATAGCAAAAGTTTGTCGCCGGAAGCAATGTAACGCATACAACTGTTTCATGGAAGTGAAACCTATGGTTCCCACGTTTTCTGCAAGATCAGTGGTGTGCACGACGCCGTGGTCGCTTCCAGTACCGTCGATCGCATTGTCAATTTCTGGTCTTAATGTCAAACGAAACCAAGTGCCTACATCAGTTCTGAAACAGCTTGCAGCGGATATGATGCACAGTCGATATTCTGACCACACTGCAGTTTTCACTGACGGATCCTCCAGTCATGAATGTTCATCGTCTGCATTTGTTATTCCAGCTGACGGTGTGTCACATGGATACCGTCTCTCACACCGCACATCATCAACGTCGGCTGAGATATATGCTATCCTGTTGTTTCTACGTAAGACGTCCTGTGACGATCCGCTGCCTGGGTCATCTACTCAGATTCAAAGGCTGCTCTTCAATGTATAGCCAACATGGGAATACTTGGATCGCTCGCCCCAGTTGTCCTCCATCAGGTTCAGCGTCTAAGCGATCACGGTCATCATATATCCCTGCAGTGGGTCCCGGGTCACTGTGGTTTGAGCGGACACCAAGAAGCCGACAGAGCGGCAACGGCTGCCCAACAGTCTCGGACTGCTGTACCAACGGTGTTGTCAAGAGGAGACAGGAGATCACTTCTGAATGAGCTCATTCAGCCACTAGCTCGCCAGCAGTGGAGTCGGGACATCACTGACAGGTCTCTCATGTATTCGGTGGATCCCACTATGTCCTTCTCAGTTCCTGACCGTTTACCACGCTATTTTACGTCCCTCCTGCACAGGCTTCGTCTCAACGTAGCCTTCACTCCCCAATTCAAGTGCCGAATCGGATACTGTGACAGCTGCCTATGCTCCAAATGTGGCGTTGTAGCGAACATTGAGCACGTCCTAATAGAATGTAAGCTCTACGAAACGGAGAGGCGGCAACTCTGTGCTCAGCTGAGTGGTGCTAGCCGTCAGGCGTTCAACCTGGCTGCAATTCTTGGCCCATGTCAGTGCCATGTGCAACACCGTCGAGGTCTTCTGATGTTCTTGGAGTTCCTCTTGTCTACCGGTTTGCTCCAGGTGCTGTAGGGTCCTCCCCTGCATCTGAATGACCATTGGCGCTTCTTTCATGTGTTTTTTTCTTCGCCTTCCGTTTTTGTGACGTAGCGCAGCGCAGCCAGTGGAGGTAAGTTCAAGTGTTGTACTTGCACATAACTTCATTTTCATATCTCACATCTCATGTTTCGTGTGTAATGGGCTAGTGTACTGCTCTCCAGCGGTGAATCACCCCAGACCATAGTCATGATCTATTTGTTGTTGTTGTGCGGAAATGACACGCAGTAGTATAACAAGCGGCGAAATCCTTGGTCGAATGACTGTGCCAAAATAACATACAGCGCCATTTTTACGGTAGGAAAGAAGTGCTTTTGTTTCCAACAAGAGTCATCTGCGAAAAGCACGAAACCCGTGACAGGGAGAAAGACACAACACACACACACACAAAATTGCAGTATTCACAATTATCCCAAGATCACGCACAGAGAATCCGAAAAGGTTGTGTCCATCCCACAGAGTGCCGCGAAGGCAGCATCCCTCCTGTTCGGTGCCCAAAGTCCCAACCCCTTCAGTGTATTGAAGACCGTGCTGTCTAGTCGAACAAGTGTAGCTTTTGTGTAGCTCTTTGAGACACATACCTAGTGCAGTGCATTATAATATGCTCACTATCCTCCACTGTTGCACAAACCGAACAATTCGATGAGTCGCCTTTTCCAACTTTATGAAGAAAATGACGGCACAGTCAACCGACACCGGTGTAAAAACGTCTGAACAGAGCGCGGTAACGTAGACGCGACACAGAACTTCAGCTCCGCATCTATGCGATGTAGCAGCGACGGGTTGGTCTGGGTTGGGCCCCTTGGTTGTACTTTGTGGGCCAACGTGTGACCTATATCACTGTCGCGCAGCTGCTGTTAACTGGTTCCATCTATTCTATGCACACTCCACATATATGGGCGGAAGGGGGGGGGGGATATGTTTATTAAGGAAAAAAAGAAAGGAAAGGTTAGCCTAGGAAAGAGCGGGCTTGCTATTCCAAAAGAAGGGAAGAAGGAAACAGGGAAAAAAGCCAGAAAGAAAAGGAAGGAAAAAAAGGAGGAAAGAGACGCTAGAACAACGTCACATGCAGTTCACGAGTCCTGGGACTCGGAGAAAACCGAGGAGAGCGGCAGTGACAGCCCACTCGTTGGGGTGCAGGACGGGGCCAAGGAGAGCGGCCAACGAAAAGTCGTTGCAGCCAATCTGGAGCAGACGGCAACGGAGGGTGTTCCTATATGGTGAAGGTGCTGCTGACAGTGCAGGAGCTGGTATGGGATGCAGGTTCCACGCCACAGACATTGCAGTTTGGTGAATTTAGCCGACCCATTTTCAAGAGAAGTGTGGGTGTACGGGCAACATTCAGTCGTAGGCGGTGGAGAAGGGATTCTTCTTTACGACTGCGGTGGCAAGCGATGAGAAGCTCCATTAATGGGTCGATAGTCCGTAGGAATGGGTTGTAAGTCGTAGTTTCGGCCTGGAACTGCCGAACGCATGTGGCACACCGACGGCGAATATGTAGACGGCATGTGGAGGCTGTAAGCGACAGAGGTGCCAGGGCCGAAGTGTCATCAGACCCACCGCGTCTCGCTACTGCCTCTGCTCGGGTATTTCCATACACGCCTATGTGGCCAGGGACCCATTGAAACGTGATGTTGTAACCAGTGGCTAAGAGTTGATTGAATTTCTTGAATTGAAGAGTTGATTGAAGATTGAAAGTGTCATGGTGTGCAAATCGCTTATTATGCTGGGGCGAGATTACGACAATATATCTAATGATGCCTTGATGTCGGTAAGAATGACTAACGTTTCGTGCCCGGATCCGATAATATGCTCCAGTGCTGCCAGGATACCGAACAGTTCGGTTTCTGTCGCGGACACTGCATGGGAACTTGAAACCATGGCCCAGGTCTTCATCTGGGATGTAGAAAGTCGCGCTCGAACTATCATGTGTTACTGAGCCATCAGTGTATGTATGGCGACTTAGTCGGTGTGTTGAGGCGAGATGCTCCAGTGTGCGCTAGTGGGCCACGACTGTGGGGTCGTCTTTCTTTCGTCGGAGACCAGGGACGGTAGAATAAATACGGGGTCTTTCAAGAGTCCACGTCGCCGATGCATAGGATGGTGTAGACGCGGGAGATGGAATGCTTCCTTTCAGACGAGCAATGGCACTGCCAAAAGCAGACGCCGGGTAGTCATCATCAATGCGACAAAGATAGTGGAGCGGGTGCCGTGTAATGTAGCGTGTATAAGCGCGAAGGGTATCACCCTCCCGCAGAATGTGAACAGGCTGCTCACGCGCTTCTGCCAAGACAGAGTACGTCTCCGTTGTCCTGGGGACTCCCAAACAGACGCGGAGACTGGGTTCCTGTTCTTGGGTTCGACCGAGAGCATGCAGAATGGGTAAGCTATACCGCAATGTCCCCAACACCAGGGCCTGATGGACACGATAGAGGCCAGAGCAGGATATGCCCCAGGATGCACCAGCAATACGCCTGAGTACATTTACGAAACAGTTTGGCTTGGTAACAAGCAGCTTCACATGGTGGGACCACGTCAGGCCACGGTCAATTGTAATCAGGTATTGACAGGTCGTGACAAAGGTCAGGGGTGAGCCATCAATGAGAAGCGGGTACTTATGGAATGATCTTCGTGAGAATGCCATGGCTGCAGTCTTGCTAGGCGAGACAATAAAGCCGCGGTCAAGGAGGTATCTTGAAATGATGTTTAATGAACCTTGTAGTCGGCGTTGAATCGTGTCACGCCGAACGGCGGAAGTCCAGATACAGATGTCGTCAGCATATACTGTAATGTGAGTGTGATTATGAAGCAGCGCAAGAAGAGAAGCCATAATGATATTGAATAAGAGGTGACTGAGGACGCTCCCTTGTGGGACACCACGATGCACGCGGAACGTCGCAGTATCCCCGTCAGCGGTGCGCACAAACTGGGAGCGGTCAGCCAAAAAGTCTTTGATCCATGACCAGGGGCAGCCCCCGACTTCAGCTTCTGAAAGCGACGCCATGATTGCGCTATGGAGGACACTGTCGTAGGCTTTCTTGACGTCGAGTAGGACAGCGGCTGTCAATAAACCCTCGGCCCTTGCCTGTTGTGTCTTACTGATTAGAGTTATGACGCGGTCCATCGCTGACCGGCCTGGGCGAAATCCCGCCATCACCTCAGGAAAAAAACCGTGCTCTCAAGGTACCAGCTCAGGCGATTGAATATCATGCGTTCCAAGGTCTTCCCCACACAGCTTGTACGAGCTGTAGGCGGGAAAGTATCGATGTGATTCGGCGATTGACCTGGTTTAAGTAAAGGGACCATCTTCCACGCGTTAGGGACTTCCCCTTGACCCCAGCTCTCCTTAAAGATCCGTAGGAGGGATGCTCGCCCCAACAGGGGAAGATTCCGAAGGGCCTTATACGTGATCTGGTCTGCTCCAGGGGAGGTATGCTGAGGAGAGTCTCGTAGTGCAGAGTCGAGCTCGAGAAGGGTAAGGGGCAGGTCCAGATCCGAGTCTTTCCTAGACTGCGTACCAGGTGGAATACCTTGAGCTGATGGGAGCACGGCTGGAGGCTGCGCTGTGAGGCGCACGCAATAGTCCTCCGAAATGCGCAGTTCAGAACGCGAGGTGGCTAAGGGCAGGTAGCGGAACGGGTGCCGTTGAACCACAGGAGTAGAAAGTCCCTTGAGCACTCCCCAAATCCGAGACATCGGGGTACGGGGAGACAGAGATGTTGAAAAACGACGCCAATGATCCCGTCCGAGTTTACACAAGTGCCGGTGAACAGCCTTCTGCACTCGTCGCGCTTCTTGGCGGTCGTGTGGCAGATCGTGCGTCGCGAACGCCGTTCCGCGCGGCGACGAAGGGCGCGGAGCCGCTCGTATTCGGCGTCCACTGCAGAAAAATGAAAAGGAAGCCGGAATGCCCTTGTAGCCTCCTGCGTTGCATTAGGCACTACGCGACGGAAGTCCCGCTCATTTCGGAGCTCACCACTTGAAGAAGCAATCTCGATAGCGTCTTTGCAGATATATGGCTATCCCAGGTTAACCGTACATAACTGGAATTGATTTCCTTAATATCCGCTGTAGTCTTTGTCCTGCCCGTAATGGAGTTTATCGCGACGCAAAAAAGGTCCTGTTCTTTGAGGAGTACAAATATTTTTTCCTGCGGAATAACAAGTCAGGTACTGTTGCGTGGCGGAGTCAAAAGTACTGGACAGGCGGTTACAAGGCGACTGCTCTGACCAGAGCATCTGCTGAAACGCAATGGAGCAGAGCAACGAAAGCGTCGTAAAAAGTGGGAGAGAAAAGGTTCCAACATTTCAAGCGTTGAACGTCAGCTACAGTTGGGAATGCTTACCCTCGAATCGAATCTAAACAAATGTATGCAATTTTGTGGTATATAATTTGCGTTGTGAAACAAAATAAACACGTTTGTACTGTAGGTTCGTTTACTCTCGATACCACGGATCAGCATTCACTACATTGGCCCGACTGCCAACGACATATGCAGGGCTCGCGAGAGAAATTAAGGTACCCGGGAACGAGTCCTGCGCGGGGCCCAGCCCGCCTGTTCCAGACGTGTCCATCAAGTCACAGTAAACATCATGTGTCGGCTTAGTCCCCGGTGCTACCAGCCGTCGGGCATTCGGTCGGACCCTTAAGAGGCCCGCGGCCCCATCCCCGGCTGACCCCACCTTCTCTCGCCGGCCCAGGCCATATGTAAGGTAATTACAGAGCGAGGTACTATGAAACGAAATTTTGGGAAATGTGTAGTTTCCCCACGAGGGTTTCGGGAGTTTATTTCGGTACCGTGTTATTTCCCGGCACTGTATCCTTTAATTCATGTTCAACTGAGATGTGTTATTCAAAGACGAGGATTTCGGGAGCGTGTTATTTCGGTACAATCGCTTCGGGAATTTATTTTGGAATCGTGTTATTTCGGTACCCACCCACATCAACACCCAAAGGAGCGCCTGCGCCAGAGCTGAGCGCGTGAGTGGGTATCGATAAAGACCAAGTGGAGGGAAAGGTCAGAGTGGGAGCACCTACGTTGTGGGAGAGGAGACTGTCAGTGCTTGATGTGAGGGTGGGAGGCCACGCTACGCTAGGCCATGCGGATTGCGAAGCCACTTGTATTGTAAGAACGCATTCCGCATTGAAATATTGTCATCTTATACGTTATACTTTTGCAAACTGATATCTTAAGTTCCTCTGGTCGTCGTAGCGCAGGAAAGCTTACACGGGTTTGAGTGTGCAAGCTGCATTGGTCGCTTCAGTGCAATGCGTAGCGTTTCATTGGTCCTTCGGCTCGCACTTCGTTTGTTTCTCTACGCTGAACTCACACTGGCGCGCAAAAGCGGAATCCGCCAGTTACTCTGAGAAGTTGTGTGACTCAAATATGAACTAGCTACGAACCCCACGAACTTGCTTACAATCGATGGATTTTCAGAGGGAGCACATATCACGAAATATGGATCTCAAGCGTAAAATAGACACATACGTAGACGTCATACGCGGTATGGTATATCTTTCATGCTACGATGAGCCCGCCACATCTTCCCGGTATGACTTACTTCGGCGTAATATTGTTTTAACAGACAATGTCAGTCTTAATGAGCTTCCATAACTAATTTCGTTGATTATTAAAATGGGAGTGGTTTAAATTACAAAGTTGGAGAGTAGAGTCCCGAGGCCTCTAAGCCGCAAAAACCGAAACCGCAACGAACTCATAAAGTGCACTACGACAAATGGGAAAAAGGCAAAATCTCCGTGTTCAATCCCTGTCGATGCACTTCCTGCTGTTCCGCGATGCGTGATGTACCCCCGCTCTGTAGTGCAATGAATCAATGGTATTGTGCACTTAGCTTCGTCGGAGTTCTCAGAACCTCGAGTCTGCAATGTGCCAAAGCAGACTCGCGGCGTAAATCCACGAATTCTACCTATTGAAAGGAAAGTAGAAAGAGAATGAAAGTTCAACGAATGGAAGTCGCCAAAGGAAAACACTTGTCGAGTGACCACGTGCACTGAAGTAAGGAAAGTAATAAAATCTCCATCAGTCGGGGTTCTTCAACAAAATAGCACCCGGAAATAGGCTCATAAGAGGTCCAGAGAAGCTGTGCAGGATTGATGATGACTATGGGTCCATGGGTCGTAGCCAGGGAAGTCCTTTTGAGGACTATTGAGGACATTGGAACAAGACGGGAACCATCAGGACTGGGAAATCATTTTTAGGACTTCTCCGGGCCAGGAAAGAAATTTAGTTGCGTACATTACCAGAAATGAGGGCGCATAAACATAGGAAGCAAAACTGCGCCTGCGTATACTAACGCATAACTGCTCTCTACAAAACTGCGTCGCAATGTTCTGCATGCTACACAGGACGGGAGCCAGGAGCACGCGAAAGCAGCTATGTACCGCGCTGTTGCTGCCTATTCGTGCGTGGAAATGATTACTGGGAAAGTCGTGTGCTGAGGTCAGCATGCAAGGACGTAGTAAACGCGAATAGGTGAAACAGCATAAGTGATAAATTGTAAATGACAATTAATAAATTAATAATTCGGGGCTTTACGTCGCGAGACAACTATGATCATGAGCGATGCAACAGTAGTCGGTCTGCGGGTTAATTTTGCCCACCTGAGGGACAGCATCAACATGGCAACCTATATACTTTGCTCCTGGGACCATGAACTGTACATTCCGTAGAAAGCTAACAAACTTAGTGGTGGAAGAAACACAAATCCAGTGGTGGTGGTGATAAGAAAATTGTCCAGTACGGCACGCTTCATGTCAACTACAATGAAGTGGGACTGTTCGTGCCGGTGTTGTGCTTCTCAAAGAGAAAACGAACGGATCTTCATCTCTTATGCACGCACGCGTGCAGTATGTGCTACCAAAAGTACTTGGTCTTGAATGTTGTCCCACGTGAATGGTTTTGAATGGTACTGCAATGGAATGGTACCACCTGAATGGTACTTAGCAGCAGTCTGTCCGGACCGGTGATGGATGGATATGTGAGAAAAAAGGTAGAGATAACACAAATGGTTCACTGTACAAATCCATCCACCACATAACATTTAAACCTGAACGCTGAGAGACTGCTTCGGATCGTAGGAGAAATTAAGAAAAATTTAAATGTGAGCAAGTAAGAAAGAAAAAAGTCACGTGGTACGTGAGTCATCAGTGAGTTTCAGTAAACCAGCATGCAACGCCCCGGTACGGTACACTGTACGATAATGCGAAACGATATCACGATACGCGAGACTGACGCTGTTGGGGTTTTAGTATACCGTGGAAGGAGACGGTACGGTTAATTAACGTCGTAGCGCTCCCGCATGGCAAATCCCGAACCGTGAAGCATTTCGACGTTACGTTGTTGAGGAGTTCTGTTATTGCAATCCATTTCGTTGCATCCACGAAAGGTTACTCGCAATCACCTTGAGCAGCATAAGAATGTTACGGGAGTCCGCACCGCCATCTTGCTTCTCGCGCAGTTGGTCTTCTTCCTCTTCTCGTAGGGCCCCACAACCCACGTCACACCTCCGATTTACTAGTCAAACGCGGTACACTCTTAACTCCGTACCCTTTAGTAAAGGGTAAAAAATCGCAATATTTTACCCTCTATTTCAGAAGCTACCAGGTACCCTCTGAGTGACCCCTTTTATAAAAGTTACAAGGAAACCCACTAATTAGAGGTTACGGCCTTCAATCCAGCACCTGCCCGTAAAGGTTACGCCAACGTGCAGCTTTTTATACAGGATGTTCATTTTTATTCGCAACAGAGTAGCGCTCATTTGGCAGGCGGGTTATGTGAATCTTTGCTAATTAGTCGATCCGTAGTTACAAACACATGCGTCAGGAAATGTCGGAAATGTTTGTAACTACGGATGGGTTAATTTGCGAAAATTAACATAACCCACCTGTCAAATGAGCGCTGGTGTGATGCGAATAAAAACAAACACCCTGTGCGTGGGATATGGACAGACATTTACAGAACACACCAATGTACCAAAATGAACCAGCAGAAAAGGAGATCTTGAACATATGTATATTACAAAAACAGAAGTCTGTCGAGAGGTGACACATTGTGCACAAGTGCGATTCTGGTGTGAAGAGAAACCATGGTCGCTTTATCATGTATGTGGAAAAAAGAACTATCTTCTAAGTGAGAAGCAATGCATAAAAGTGCGAGGAAGCTAGCGAGTCAAAACAACTGACCTATGTTTGCTAAGCTGAACACACCCAACGAAATGGAGAACTGCAGCAGAAAAAAATTTATTCCACATTCGTGTTGCAGAGGCGAGCGCAAATGGCAATACAGTATTACATAAAACGCACACAACCTTGAGGAATATGAGTGTACAGTAACGCAGGAGAGACTACATTGTTGCGTTATCAGCGTTGGAGGCACTCTGGGACGAGTTTGTGAGGTACTGCATTGCGCTGGTGACGGTATGTGAACCTGCATGTGGGATCCTGGGAACAAAAGTTTGGGCAATGAGAGTAACATTTACGGAACCATTCAAATCCGTACAAAGCACAAGCTACAAAGCAGCATAAATGCTGGAAGGCGTTCACTCCGCGATTGAGTCTTAGAATATCGTAAGAATACAACAAGTAGGAAGCTGCGAATTATATATCTCGATGCATATATCCGCAGCTCGCAAAATGCACGCCGTGTATTGACTTGGCGACCAAGTAAGAGCAGAAAAGTAGCAAGCGTAAGTGGCGTTCATATGCAGGACCACAAAACGCTTGCCATAATCACAACAAACCTGCGCTAAGAGCTCTTGCTATCAAAATAACGCACGTAGCTAGCACAAAATGTACACTTACTCAGTGTATGAAGTGTGTGAATTAGGGCTGCGGTGGTGACGTTCGTTTTCGGTTATATATTCTTTGCAATCTTCGCACTCACTACACTTTCCACTGAGAACACCGAAAATATACTTGTTTGCTAGCGACATCTAGCTTTTCCGTTGTTCCTGACGACACTATGATAAACGCGAGGAAAACCACTGATTAAAACAGATTACACTTGTTAACGGACGGACGACGAGCGTTAAGCGTTTCAAGGAAACCGCTCTCAGTGTGGATAGACCTAGACCAGGCTCGGCTACGCAGCGAAATCGGAAATCTTGGTGGTTGCGGCATTGACAATTGTTTTCCACCCTTTAGAAAGAAACATACTATCAGTATTTCAGACTGCGAACTTATAATCTGTGTTCATACAGCATTGATAACATGTAGTTGACGTATAGGTGACGCTGAAACAGATAAAAAATAACAGCGTAGATTCGCAACTGTCGTCTCGAATGGGAGGCTGAAACGCGGCATTATGCTGAAAAACAAAAGGAAAACAAACGATAAGAAACTAACAAAGAGATTATCGTTGGAGATTTCGCTTAGAAGTTACAGTGTCGGAGTAGAGGGTACATTTATAAGTTACAACAAGCTGTTTTTGTTTTTTCCTAGATGTAACTTCTATTCGTGTTGTAAAGACATGACCTTGGTCGCTTTTAACCTCTAAATATACGTTACAGTGGTGTAACCTATAAGAAATCTCGAAATCTACGTCTATACAGAAGTTACATGTTTCTAAAAGTTACAATAAAAGGTACGGGTTTAAGAGTGTACGGTATTACTCGAGGAGATCCGTACCGGCGATACGCCAGCTGAGCTCAAGGTGGCGGGTTCAAACCCGGCCGAGGACGGTAGCAATGTGGGGGAGGTAAACATTGGACTCGTTGAGCAGGCTCCCGAGCGTCCTTTCCCGGGTTCTCAGGGAAACGTACCCTTGGTGACTCCACTGAACGATGTTTGTGAGGCTATCCGGAAGCCTGCGCGCCATTGCTCGAGTTTCCTTCTGTCGTCTACGTTCTGTAAAACAAGCCGTCCACCAATCTCTATGGCCAAACGGCGCATACACCGGAAAATGCGTCACGGGTCGGAAGTCGTACCGCTTTACCCTGACATGAGACAAGGGGCGCGCAGGGTGCACCCGGGAGTGCACACCAGAAGTTTCTTTGGTGCTGTTAAGTGATCCCTGGATAGAGGGAACGTTCCAGGAGCACCAACTTAACGCGCCCATTGCTTCCAGCACCGTGTGTCGGAGATTTCCGGCGCACGTGAAAAGAACCCCGGGTGGTCGAAATTATCCGCAGTCCTACCCTGTGGCACGTGTAGCATGTCGCCACACTAGGCAGACAAACCTGACGTGTAACATTACGGCACCATTACTACTATTATTGTGAGCTCCGATAGCGTCGCGCATGCGCCATGAGACCGACGTCGTACTGGGTATCGTATCGGAGATGCAAAAACGGTCTACTAAAACTCTATTGCCTGATAAATGCGCGTGCGCGCTTGGCAATGCAATTCTACGAAGATTGTAAACACGAAGAGACCCGAACAGCGGCGGAATTAACAGAGCTCCCGTGTGGGATGATCATCGGATATCACATTAGGAAAGTAGTCCAAATTTCAAGCGTACTATACAAGGTCGTATGCCAACTGTCACCAAGTGATTTGCTAATGCAAGAAGAATCGCGTTGAAGCAATCAACAAGGGACGATCTTCGAAGTTGACTTGTCGACAATTCCAGGGGTGGAGAACCTTGAACGATGGTTTGCGTTAGGGTATCTCACCAGGATCCTCCAGGGGATCCAGTGGGCTGACAGCGAGCATCAGCACAGTGCGCAGGGCTTCACATCATATGAATTTCTGTATTCGTTCATGTGTTTACAACACTTTCGGTACATCCTCTCCGGCGCGTCCCCTTGTGCAAAGATGCGCTTTTTCTTTTTTGTCCCCACAGCAATTGAGGTCTGTCTGCTTTTGAGTCTCGATTCACGATTTTACAGTCTTGCATGTGAGTTAGGACTGGTAGGTGCCAGAGAAGCCCGACCCGGTGGAGTGCATGACTCCAATGGTGAACCTTTTGGTGGAGGCATTTTAATAGTTTGGGGTTGCTGCTAGTACTATAATCTGGGACTGTTGGCAGTTCTCGAAGAAACACTTAATACCGATGGCAATATTCAAATCCTGGAAAATGGGGCATTGACAACGCTGCTACTGTACCTCGGAGAGGGCCTTTACCCACGCAAGCATAGCCCGTTGCGCCACAAACATCCCGCACCTACTTCCAAACTAGAACCATGGCAACCACATCAGTCAGCGACGAACACAAGTCCCTCGATTTTCTGCCCGTAGGTACAATACCTTGCACTGTGAATCCACTCTGCTCTAGAGTTCAGTAAAGTTGCGAGCGTTTATTACCCACTACGTGACGCCATCTGTCTCTTTTGCAGCTGACGCTGTGCCAGCCCGACATGGTTTCTGCGCTGACATGGCTTCGAGAAAATACCTCTTGCATAGTAAGGTTCCATGAACAAGGCGCACACGCAGTGCTATTAACTATCAATGAGCTCGAGAATACCTCAGCTCTAATCCATTAACAGCAGAAAATTTGCATGTTTGACTCCATATTTGCATATCATAATTTTATCGCGCTCTGGCATGGTTCCTGAATTAAGATATCTAACGAATGCAGAAATCGCTGAGCTGTGACTTTTTTTACGATGAACGCTGCAGAAAATGGGTGGCGATCCATTTCAATACGCGTTATAAATATTCATGCGTCTCACAGTCCCACTAGGAATAATCTCAAGGCCTCTTGACACATCGCGTTCCTGCGTGTAGACCCGTCGCCTCACGCGGCGGAAGTCGCATACTCATGGGCGACGCCGGTAATTTCGGATAATATAAAATACTGTATATCAGGTTTTTCTATATTTCTGTTTTGTATATAACTCGCTCGAGGCAGACGTCTCGGCAAAATATAGTTGTATGCGTCAACAATAAAAAAAAAGTTAGTATGATCCGAAACAGGGGCGGATTTAAGGGTCTGTCATGGGGGCGGCGGTCTTAAGAAAATTTCGTGCTTTGCGGCGCAGCATCGTCCAGGAGATAAGGTTTTTACATAGGGAACACGACCGTAGGGGGGCGGTCGCCCCCCCCCCATCCCCCCTTAAATCCGCCCCTGATCCGAAATGCATCCCAGTTTTCGATCACAGCAACGTCCAAGAAACAGGCCGTGTACGATTCTGATGTGAATCGTAATTTCAGTGTCTTTCACGGTTGTTGTATACGGTACCATGATAGAGCCATCTATGGAACGTGACTTTCCTGCAGCAGTTATAGAATAACAATAACTAACAAATTCGCCCACTGTTGCGTTCGTTTCAACTCGACGATAATGAAAGCGGCCTTTTTTTACTATTCTTCTTTTCTACGACGTCATGTCGGTTCTTCTAAAGCTGCACCTAAGCAGCAAGTCAGGTAGTCTATGTTCGTCGCGTACTTTAACACATTATTGTTTTTAAAACCAGCGCAACCCGATCCCTAGTGAAAATGTATCTGAGAGGCCTCTCAGGTCTAATATGTTATGGGACTGAGAGGACCTCTCAGGCTGAGAGGTCCTCTCAGGCTGACCTCTCAGGTTGAGAGGACCTCTCAGGCTGGTGGACCTCTCAGGCTGACCTCTCAGCTTGAGAGGACCTCTCAGATTGACAGGACCTCTCAGAAGCTAATGCCCAGATCTGACATCGGAACATCAATGTTCAATTTCGCCGTCTACGCTGCACCTGCCATCGGAGTGGTATAATCATACAGTGCTATGATACACCAGACATAGATACAGACAAGTACATGTCACAAAACTTCACATATATTGAGTTCCTTCGATTGTACAGATACACTCAAGGCATGCACACTGCTATCAGACTATTGTAACAGTTATTTCAAATGTCTTACAGAATTGTGAATATCTAATATTTGTTGAAGGATCGCTCGCAAGAAACTACACGAAACGGTAAATTGCACCAACAGAAACTAGATTTAGCACTTACATGTCTACGAAAGCGTACGAGTCATCATCAACACATACTGTCGTATTCCACAAAGCGTGAACTCATGGGACACATATTCGCAATGTCCGTACAGCGGCGATGAAAAATATTCTTTAGGAACTCTGCTTCTCGGTGATCAAGTTCATCTGTTTTACGTATACTTCGGGACCTGCGATGCACCGTCTAGTTTCCCTTGCTTGCGTAAGCCACCAACTAACTGGAGAGATTGGGTTTTCACCACCTTGTGTTCTCACCACCTGTCACTTCGTACGAGATTCATCTGTAAGAAATACAACTTCAAAATGTCAGTGTAAGGCAGTGTGTAGGCATCGAAGTATATAACATACCGTTTGGCACCCAGCGCCGTTGGTAACGTTACGTGCGTTGGTAATCTTCCTATCGGCGCTCATAATGCGTGTCTGCGAACAGTAGTAAAAGCCTAAAGTAAAGAGGAATGGCTGTCAATCACAAAATCATATTTGAGACATCGCCTACATACCTCAAAAACGTTACAATCCCGAAGACAAAACGCAAATTACTTGAGATCCGCGGCCCACGTCCTCACACTTCAGCGTTTCAAAACAGACTGATTCAACCGCTGGCGACTGGCCGAAACGCTTCCACTTACGTGCAGTGCAATAATGCTGTGATTGCAAGAACAATAGCTTCAAGGGGGGAAGGCAATACAAGGTTATCACGGCACGTGTTCCTTGAAGGAATAATGCACAAACACGTGAAATCTTGCGATCTATTTTCCAAAGCGTACGAGGTAGCATGTTCCGCGGCGCGGAAAACACGTAGCAACTTGCTCTGGGAGGTGTTGCACGACGCACTGTCGCAAAGCTGTCTGAGAGGTCCCCCCAAACCTCTTAGGGCTACATGAATGATTATACAACGTATTCCAGATTTTCTCTAAGAGGTCCTCTCAGACCTCTCTGTGCTGCCTGAAAGGTCCTACCAGACCTTTCAAGATTTCTTAAAAGGTCCTCTCAGACCTCTTAGGACTGCTTGAGAGGTCCTCTCAGACCCCTCAGAATTTCGTAGAAGGTCCTCTCAGACCTCTTAGGACTGTTTGAGAGGTCCTCTCAGATCTCTCAGAATTTCTTAAAAGGTCCTCTCAGACCTCTTAAAAAATCCTGAGAGGCCTCTCAGATACATTTTCACTAGAGATACACGAGACAGAGCAAGCTTCGACTTTTTGTTATTATTATTTTTTACTTTGCACGCGAAACTGCGGCCAAAGAATTCTATTCACGTAGTTTAGGAAATAATCCCAAATTCGTCACCCAAGAGCGATCTATGTTGCCGAGTAGTAATTTGCTTGTCCTATAGTAGCCGCTATACCCGACACTAGAGTCACTGAATCACTTCAGTGACTCTACCCGACACTACGGCGGGCTGTTTGCCTTCTAGCCCGCCATACCGACACATAGGAGGCAGACCCAGTGTTATGTGCATGCAATGTGGTTTTGCCGCCGTGCTTGACGAGCAAAACGAAGTTGGTGGCATCTTCGACACAGTGTTGCCCGTAGTTTTCAATTTTAATTTTGAGTTGAGTTAAGTTTAAGTTCAATTTGAACGAAAATTGTGGCATTAGAGTACTAAGAGCTCAGGTTATCGAACAGATAAACCTTCTGAGCTTGCACCTCTGCCGCTTTACGGTACCTTTAGTACATATTTTATGTAGTTTGTAACGCAAGTTGATAGCCGTGGTGCTTTGGTAGGCATTCGCAAAGATTATGCGCCTATCAGGTGGGATGCAAAAACCTACATCAACCGCATAAGTCCAGGCTGTGTGTATATTCGATACACCGACCTCCATACAGAAGAAGAAAATAAGGTTGACATCACCCTTCAAGGACGAACACGAAGATGCAAGGTGCCCGCCGTAAGGCTCCATCGGACGAGGAACTAAGCCAAATGCTTAGAAAACAAGATTATGTTGGACCCCTCTTATTTGCATATTGATGCTCAGAAACGTAGCCGAACTTAGAGATGAACGTAATGTTAATTAATTATACAAAAGCTACAGAGAATCGCGTTCAATTATAAACGTAAATATTAGAAAAGTCGATCTCTTGTCTCGTTAACCAATGCCTTTTGGACGAATAGAGATGCGATATCCCGTCGAGAAGAATCTCAGCCAAAGTACAATAACTGCCGTGGCATGCAACACAATTTTCTTTTCTTCTTTCCTTTTTTTGTTCTTTCATCGAGTATTATCAACCAGTTATTTCCATCATTAAACGCTTTCGGCAATGCGCCGCTGTCGCCTGCGACATTGAGGTGAATGAGGAGTGTGATTTTAGGTTCAGCATCCCCGTGATGAAGAAACCCAGGAGCTGTGTTGACGGCTCACTCTCACTCCGATTTGGACGACAAGCAGTGGCGTATCTAGAGCTACCTGCGCCCATGGCAACATGGTTAACATGATGTCCTTGGGGATGCGTTTTCGTGTGTTCCGCTAGGTTTCACACTACAACCTCTCTAATGGCGGGTGTTTTAGATCATTTATGAATGCGCCAGGTTGAGTGCTCGACCTTGCACATTTACACCCGACCACATAATGGCGCCCCTGTTCACCTGGCGCCCATGGCAACTGTCCACACCTGCCACACCCTAGATACGCCACTGACGACAAGGAAATGGAAGAGCGTCTTGAGGAGGCCATTTAATGCTCCTCGAGCAAAACTAATGTGTCGGCTTCTTAACATTATTATATAATATTACTAACTTAGGGTCCGGAAAGTCAGGCACTAAAATCGACGGCCGGCAGGTGTTTAGACCCTCAAAAACACCAAATTAGGAAACAAAATGTAAAAATAGGCACGTGAACCTGGTACACTCTTTTGCTTTGTTGGTGTTTTAGCATGCTCCTCCCTGGAATACTTGCTCGTTCAAAGGCTGTGTTCAAAGTTCCGGGCCCTACTAATAATATATCTAATAGGCTAATAAGAATAACTGGTATGCACTCTTACACCACCGT